>NW_016107344.1:12147441-12176456 GCF_001604975.1 Cebus imitator
GCAAAACCGCCTCACCGGCCTCAAGAGTCACGCTGGCGACACGTGGGGCTCCTCCGCTGGGAATCTCCTGGTGTGTGAGCAACAAAAATTGATCTGAAAGTGTGGCATCCTCTCATTCTCTGCTCTTTCAGTGGGAGCTGCAATCCCGAGCTGCTAGTGATCAGCCATCTTGGATCTCTCTCTGATTTCTGTTTTTTTATTTTGTTTACCTCTCAGGTAAATCATCTCCCCCCACATCTCTACTGTTCCACTTATTTTAGTGATTACCTGAAATTTCACCCCAAGGAAGCTCTGTAATTTACTGAATCCCTCCTCTGGGAAGTTTCATTTTTAAAAGAAAAAGAAGTCAATGGAGAAGACTACTGTTTTTAAGACAGTGCAGGTCTGAACCACAACCTAAGCAGGCTGAGACCAGCAAGCCAAGGCTATGTGAAATGAAGAGAACGATGACACTGAACAGAAAAGAAAGGAGAGGCATCCAAACAGGGCTGGGATTTGGTGCCTTTCACAGACTAACACACATTAGTAATAACAATACAGGCAGAATCTTTAGTCCCATAAATGAGTTTTGCTGGATCCCATAATACATGAAATAAAGGTGAACAAATTTTGGTTAATAATGAGAGTGAATCATAGATTTTTAATGTTTTCTAAGTTATTTTCTTCTCAAAACCAAAGTGTTCCATATGAAAAGTTTTTAAAGAAGCTGGGTTTTCTGGCAGCACAAAGATCAAACAAGAGCCTTGCACTGCACAGGATGACGTGGCCAGGGAGGGGGTTCCTCCCTGGGGCGCTGGGACAGCTATGGTCCAAGCCTCCAGGTGCAGCCACACATGAGAGGCATAAGGGGGATGGGGACCAGATGGAGTAAAAGCCACAGCCTGGGACTGCTTAGATAAACCCCTGGGGACATATTCCAGGGAGGTCACATTCCGCTAGATCTGACAAAGCTTCCTCCAGGCAGCCCTGCCTTCTCAAACAGGAAGGGGAAAAGGTCCCAGGGAGGAAGAGGGCAGGAATAGCCTCAGACAGTGAGTCATAAGCCTGGGGGAACGAGCTGTGCCTCACGGTATGCAGCGGACTGTAGCCCATGTGGCTACTGGGCAGGACTGAAAAGATCTAGGTCCCAAAGAGGAGGGCCCGACATGTTGGGGTGGGTGACCTTGGGTACAGCTGGACTTGCCTGCCCAAACACAATGGGAAAGGGTTGGCCCGCTGGGCAACCGCAAGCTGGCAAAGTGGAACAAACCCGATGCGGGGTGGCCTTTTCCATGGCCTCTCCGCTGTCCGCCAAACTACAGGCAGAAAACCCACAGGAGAGAAGGCCTGGTGCCCCTGTTAGCCTCAGCTCCGGGCACACAGCAAGCCACAGGGAGGCGTATGCTCTACCGGGGGCCCGCTGGGAGGTGCTTACCGCTTTCTGAAGGGAGTCGATGAGGTTCTGCAGGTCGATGTCATCCCGGTAGGACTTGATGTTGCTCTCGAAGAACTCCCGGAACCGGTCCCTCACCCAGTCCTGGAACAGGAAGGCCAGAACGGCCACAGCCAGCTCCAGGAAGAAGATGAGCACGATGGTGCCACAGAACTGCAGGGGATGGGGACGGGAGCAGCAGTCACCACCCCACCAACCTTGCCCGCCGCCCCCCCCGCCCCCCACAACAACTCCACCTGACCCAGAACCACTGCAGCAGGGCATGGGCTCTGCACCTGAGAGTCTCACATCGGGGCCCTGAGAATCCCACATAGTTAGCTGGGTGACTCTAGGCAACTTCGCTTCATCTGTAAAGAGGGGCTATTTGTCCCTGCCCACGTCACTACACTGCTGGTAACAGTCAAATGACTGAAAAAATGTGAGAAAGCTCCGAGCCAATGTGTCAATCATTTCCTATGAAGCAGCCCTCCTTCCTGGACAAGGAGGAAACCCTATTACAGGAATGAATGGCTGTCCACCTGGATCCCCCAGGGTGGAATCCTGGGGTATCGGCTCCTTTAGTACAGACACTGTGCCCCAGACGCTATGTGATGACTCCTTCCCCTCACACAACCATCGAGTACCTAGGTATCTGTCACCTCACTTCAGGGATGAGAAAACTATGACTAGGTACATAGCTTGCCTGAGGTCACATAGTTCATGCAGGCCATGTGAGTTCCCTGGCAGGGCTCTTTACAGTTCTGGAAGTGCCAGTGTTATCTGTACCAACTCTGCATGACAGTATATGATCGTCAGCTGCATAAAGACCCCTCCAGAAGCTCGGCTGCCCCGGGCCACTAGCAGTGGTGGCATTCTACAAGGGCCCAGTGCTGCCACAGGTCCACATCCCATCAGGGCAGACTCCTAGCCTGCGGTCTGTGCTCTCACAGCCATTATCATTGGCCATACAAGACACTAAGCAGCTTTGCCATAACCGGCAAATTTGGAGTAATCTTTCAAAGCAAGAAAAAGGAAACACGCATGCACACATACACACACACGCACACAAGGCCTGCCAAAATGTAATCTCTGTTCACAGAACAGCAACATGCTAAACATCAAAGAAAAAAAAAAACCCCATAGCTTTGCTTTAAAATTCAGTCCAGGAAAGAGAACGCTTGATCTAATCAAGTCAACAAACAATACACTGCAAAATATGATACTAATGTGTTTTCCCCAATGGATACAATTAAAAATGAATTTATATCTAAATATAAAACTAAACTCTTAGTAATCTGCAGTTTTGCCAGGAAATTTGGGATTCTGCCTTGTACATCCAACAGACTCACACATCCTTAGAGGAGGGAAATGGTTTCTCAAGGTTATTTGCAACATCTTTTGATCTTAGTCAGGAAGGGCAAAGGAGAGCAGCAGACTAACAATTCTTTCAGAACTTCTGAAGAAAGATAAAAGGCACAGGAGCAGGGAGTAGAACTGGCCTACAGGCGGCTGACTCCTCCCACCAAGGGCTAAAACCCAGAGGGTACCTAATTCTCCTGGGGTGAGGAACCAGCTTCTGTAGACAGCAGGGTGCAAAGGGCTGCCTCCTGCTCCCAGGCAGGGGCCTGGGGGAGGCTTCTAAGAGTTGCCCCCTGCTCTGGCCAGGTAACATATAACCCTGCCCAGCAGAACCTGTACCCCCCTCCATCCTATCCCACTCTTGTCTCTGTGGCCACTCACAAAGTTGAGCAGGCAGATATTCTCCCGCAGAGCCCCCACGCAGCCGGCAAACCCCAGGGTGAACATCACCACGCCCACCATCAGGACCAGCACCACGGGGTCGATTCCATGCATCCGGGTCACTTTGGTGAGGTCGGACAGTACACCCTGAAAGAGACAGAGAAAGCAGGGCAGCATCAGCAGGGAAAGGGAATCAAGAATGCCACCCGGGGGAGTGCAGGTGGAACGGAAAACAGGGACTTGCCTTCCCAGGCTCAGTCCTCTTGTTAACAGCCAGGCCAGAGTCTGGCCCCATCCATGCCCTCAGGGACCCCTCTGACCAGCAGATTCTTGTCCACCTCAGGTCCCAGAGGGTATTCCTGGCCTCCACCTAGGCTGTGAGTTCCTCCCAGGCAGCCACCAGCCTTCTTCCATAGCCTGCAGGGTGCCTGTTCCAGGCCTGGAGGGAAACAGAGCCCTGTGGCCTGTGGTCAAACTGGTCACCCAGGTGGCTAACCTCGTTAGTCCCCCAATTTGGCACCTAATTAATGAGGAACGCTACTCTCCTGAGATGAAAACAGCTTCAATATGAACACTCTTGGGGAAAACACAGCAGGGGGCAGGCCAAAGCAGCACTGCCCGTAAGTTTCTACATTGATGGAGGTGTTTTAGACTATGCCCCCACTGTCCAGCCATAGGGATCGTGGAGCACTTGAAATGTGGCTAGTGAGACAGAAGGGCTGAATTTTGTTTTATATTCAATTTCAATTTAAACACAAACCATCACACAATGGGGAGAATAGTTCTGTAGGGTTTATAAAATGCCAAGGGGAAGCTGAGCCCTGGAGACTGAGCCATACAGCATGTTTGCAATTCTGTTTCTTAGATTATGGTTGAACTCTCCTCCTCTTTGTTCCCGCTAGGTAAGGGACTAGGAGAGACCACAGCCCCCCTTCCAGTCACTGATCTCTGCTATAGTTTAACTGCTTCCTTCATTGTTCTTTACTGACTCAGATCAGGTATCATCTAAGACCAGGGACAATTACATCTACAGTGTGGAATGCTAAACATACCTTTCCTGAAAGCTGCCTCAACTAATCAGAACATCGTGACTATGCATTAAGATGTACATAGGTGTCCGGGGGTGGTGGGTCACGTCTGTAATCCCAGTACTTTGGGAGGCTGAGGCGGGCAGATCACTTGAGGCCAGGAGTTCAAGACCTGCCTGGCCAACATGGCAAAACCCCATCTCTACAAAAAGATACAAAAATTAGCCGGGTGCTGTGGCACATGCCTGTAATCCCAACTATTCAGGAAGGGGAGGCATGAGAATCTCTTGAACCCGGAAGGCGGAGGTTGTAGTGAGCCAAGATCAAGCCACTGCACTCCAGCCTGGGCAACTGAGGCTCTGTCTGGCTTTGTGCAGATAAACCATCCCAAGCTGCTACACTTCGAACAGGAAGGCTGACTTCCATTCTTTGGAATTTGTGCTTCTTGGGTAGGCCTGTCCTCAACATGTGTGATTGAATAAAGTCTCTCTAAGCTAGGTTCTGGCCTTTTTAACTATTTTAGATGGACAGATTCAAAGGAATAGTAGCCAGCTCCACACTTAGGGCCACACCCAGTCAGGTGGCTGCAGTCCCAGGGGCAGCCACACGGTGGCGCTGTGAGACAGATTGAACCTGCTTCTGGGTCACTGGGGCAAAAGGACATCACACTCCAGCTCTTGCCCTTCAGGGGTTCACAGGCCACTTTGAAGGTGCCCAAACTTGAAGGTGGGCCTTATCCACACCTAAGATCATGGCAGGAAAGCCTGTAGATCTAGGTTCTCCTGCCTCTTCCTACCGGAAGCAAAGGGAAGTTCCACTGAAGGAAGAAGGCCCGGGCCCAAGACACCAGAAGAAGCTTTAGTCCTGGCTCTTTCTGGCCAGGCCTGCTCTACCTTACTGCTTCCCTCTCCTCTTCCCTCCCTAGCTCTTTACAGCCCTTACCGCCTCCCCAGCACTCGTGCCACAGGGCAAGAAGTGGCAGCACAGCCCCACCCTGCCCACTCCAGTTTCGTCCCCTTCCTGGAGCTGCAACTGCCCCATGTGCCTCCAGACAGGAGAAGCTGTGTCTCCCCTCCTCCCCTCTCTTCCTGAGGCTGGGCAAGGAGGCACAGAGATGCTTAAAGAATAACCCCTGCCCCACAGGGTACCCTGGGGGCACGTAACCCAGCCCTGCTCCCTGCTCTCTCTCAACCAAGAGGATAAGGGCCTCAACAATAAGCATGCCTGTGTTCAGTGACCTGGGTCGCCCCATGCCTGCCCTGGGCACAGCTGCAGGCAAGAGCTGAGCTCTCTCCATCCACAGAGATCAAAACCGAAACAGCCCAGCTCCTGCCTCCAGCAGCCGACCTTATCGTGGGGACAGAGTAGGCAGGTGCTGTATCTGTAAACATTAACAACTACACACCTTGACACTGCACGAGAAATGCTTGTCAGGGAACAGACTGGAGGATGGGAAAATGAAGTCCAATTAATCTGGTTTTGGCTGCCTGAAGCTCAGCGTCCTGTGACAGTTATACCTACCTTTTCGCTCCATGCCCACAGCCCAACTCCGAGGAAGACAACTCCAGCCAACTAAGCGGGGGCAGAGGAGAGAGAGAGAGAGGGGAAGTTAGGCCAGAAACCAGCACTGTGACCATGCTTCATAGAGTGAAGTCCACACTGTCAGGCAGGGCACGCTCCTAGCTCACATCCCACATGGCCCCTTGGGCCCTGCAGATGACAGGGGCCGGCAATGCCAGAATAAATGGGCATTGAGGTTCTTCAGATAACTTGAACCCACCTTCCTGAATGTCTGGACAAACTCCTTCAACCTCAGATGACCCCGTGACCCAGGGAGGGGAACAGGAAAAGATCTCAGAGCAGACTCCACCCTGGAGAGACTATGGGTCACAGACATCAGGCTGTGCCCTGTTTCTTCCCCTTTCTGCAACCCTGACTCATATCAGTGCACTATCTGGTGTATAAGAAGACATCACCCCTTGTGAGGGCTGCCCCAGGTCCCCTCAGAGGTTCCTAAAGCAAGAAGAGGCTGCACAGGGCCGGGCACCACCACAGGGTGAAGACAGGGGGAAGCAGAGACCAGCACCACCTCTGCCACACATGCCAGCTCTCCAGTCCTGGAGGTAGACGCCAGGCACAGATAAGCAGCTACCCAGCGGCCCAGGCCATCCACTGGCCAGGGCTAAGCCTCCTCCCCGAGGCATCTGTACTGAGCAGGGGGTGCCCCTATGCTCAGGATAGGCTGGGTTTTTAGCTAGAGAATGAAAACAGGCCTGCTCTAAGCAATGCGCTCACCCCAGAAGAGAAGCACCCCCAACCCCAACCTCCCAACTGCAGGAACCTACACCCCATGTGTACCACAACAGAAAGGGGCCCATCCAAATACATCACACAGGTTCCTAAAGCAGAGAGGACTTTTCCATATAGAACAAAACACATTGTGGGCTCTGCTAATAAAGCTGCCTCCTGTTTTTCTGTCAAGATTTTATACCACACTGGCATTTCACTGCCATTTATCAGCATCTCACGATAAATAACAGGACCACACTTCTCTATGACTATCAGCTTTCCAGTGTGTTCTCAAGCCTTGAGCCACTTCTGCCTATTTTACTCAATAACTCGCCCCAGGACCAGAATGGAAAGAAAAGGCTCAAGGAAAGCCCCAGGAAGTCTCACCCAACCTGAAGGTGATCTGTGATCCAACCTCTTCTGGGTCACAGATCACTTTCAGAAAATGCACACATACCCAGTATTTTGTATGAAATTTCAGAGAGTTCATAGCTTCCCACTGCTGGCTCCCACAATGGTCTGTGAACAGTAAGTGAAGAAGCCTCACCAAGAACCAATCACTCCATTTACAAAAGCAGAACACTGGGGCCCAGGGAGGGCCAAGACCAAAATGCCAGGCAGTGGGGAGAAGGGCTGAATCCCAAGTCTCAGTTCATTCATTCATTCTTCACTCATTCATTCAACAAATATTCATGGAGTACATCCCGAGAGTCAGATACCGTGTCTCAAGTACTAGATAAAGCACCATGCGGGGCAGAGCTCCCTGGACTCATTCCTGACCTTTTCTACCACACCACACCCGTTTCCCGATTCTCAGTCTGCCCCTTAAACTGACCAGCTGGGAAGGGTTCTCTTGATGGAATGCATGACTGCTTCCTTTCTCTCTCCAGGTGTCTTACACTGACATGCTGAGCTCCAGCCCCACCCACCTTATTCAAGGTTCCCAGTGACCTGCCTCCTCCTTCCCAAGGCTGGAGGCCAAGACTTTTTTCTCATGGTATCTGGCTGGTCACTGGTCACAGCTGGTCATTCTTCCTTCCTCCAACTACTCCACTGACACACTCTGCTTTGGGGACCCCAAGCATATGCCCCTGGCGGCCTTCCTCCCTGCTCCTCCTCCTCCTCCTTCAGACCCCTCTAGATGCTGGTGGGCCTCACTCACAGTCCTAGCTCCTTCACCCTGCCCTGAGCCCTCTAGATGATCTTGTAATTCACAGGGTTTAAATGCCATCTATACACTGCCGACTGGCACACCGAGATCTCCAGTCGTGGCTGTGCCCCGGGTCAAATACCCTAGCGTCTACTTCACTTGTCCTCCTAAGACAGCTAATGATATTTCACTCTCACCATGCCCCGCTCTGCAGCCTTGGTCCCCCAACCCCAACCCAGCTCCCCACAACTGTTCTCCGACTCATTCAGTGGCACCACCGTCCACCCAGCCAGTGTAAGAGAGAAAACCCAGACCCCAGGCTTGGTGTCTTCTTCCTCTTTTGCCCCACACTCCCCCAGAGGACCCTCTGCTGGTTCTGCCTCCAAATACACAGTGCATTCGACCAGCTTTCCTCCAGAGTCTCTGCTCCCACCTGCCCCGGCTCCACTCAATTGTCTGGATCCCACAGAAGGCTCCTCATGGGTCCCCAAGCAACAAGACTGATCCTTCAAAAATACAGAACCAGGAACTCCCCTCCATGAAACTCTGCAGTGACTTCCCATGCAGACCTAGAATGAAATGCACACCCTCTGCTATGGCCCCCAAGGCCTCTGCAGCCAGGCTTGATGCACATCTCCCATGGCATCTCCTTCCCCTCTCCCTGCTCCAGCGCCACTCCCTGGGCCACCCTGGCATTGCTGCTGTTTCTTGAAGTCGTCAAACTCACCCCTGTCTCGGAGTCTGGACACTGTTCCCCCAGCCTGGAATGCTCTTTCTCCATATGCATTCCTGGCTCCTCCCTCACTACATTCAAGGCCTCCTTTTACCATTCTGCATGGAACTGCTCCCCATCCCCCACGTGTGACCTCCTCTTGATTTTCTTTGAAGCACTGATCCCAGATCCCCAGCTAAGCCATCCTGAGGGCAGAGACATTATCTGTTTTGTTCAGAGTGGCAGCCCAATAACTTGGAGGACTTGGCCCCATAGTAGGCACAGGGCCCAATACCAGGACAGTGCTTGCCTGAGTCCTTCTGGCTACTACCCTCAGGCACATTTCTGGGTGTAATTCGATCCAAAGGCATTCAGAGCAAATGTGGGCCAAGAAACGCCCAGCCCGGCCCAGGTCCATGGTCAAGCTCTACATAGGGGCATTTCCCTCCGGTCAGAGCAGAATAAGCCTAGAGGCCGATGCCCCATCCAGTGTTCCCAACAGACATTCCAGCCCCTGCCTAACTGCTTCTCTTAACTGTTCACTCATCCCCTGGTGCCACATGTGACAGGAGAGAAGAGTCCGCCTTAAAAACACTCAACAAAACCACTGCTGGAACTCTCCTCTCTCCCCCCACTGCACCTCACAGCTCACCCCTTCTCTCACCTTGACTTCTATCATTTCCCACATTGATACCAGCCTCAGGTTGAGCACAGTGGCTCACAGCAATTTGGGTGGCTGAGGCAGGAGGATTGCTTGAGCCCAGGAGTTCAAGACCAGCGTAGGCAACACAGCAAGACCCCATCTTATTTAAAAAAATGTTTTTTTAAAAAATTAGCTGGGTATGGTGTCCCATGTCTGTACTAACAGCTATCAGGGAGGCCGAGGTGGGAGGACTGCTTGAACTCGGGAGGTCAAGGCTGCAGTAAGCTGAAATTGTGCCACTGCACTCCAGCCTGAATGGTGACAGAGTGAGACCAGGTCTCCCCCACCCCAAAAAAACCAGCCTCAGCTCCATCTATATTAATAGGTTCCTGTGAATTCATGCTGAGGTGCTGCTTTAATTGTTCTCCTAGATGACTAAATAGATACAATGGGAAGAGGTGACTGGTTTCACAAAGGGAATTTTGCTCTGCACAAGTTCTCAAAAAAGACCCTCGATCTCAAGAGCAGTTCATATCTCTACCCTCGGGGACCTGCTCCTGCTCACCTCTGTTCCAATCGCCCTTTCCCCAAACACAGGGCCACTTACCACTCTGCATATGGCCCACAGACCACACCCTCCCCAGCTTGCTGTTCTTCCCAAGGCCCCCCACCCCAGGAAAGCCCTGGCTGACTCTTTGGGCTGGGGAAGCCAGCTCCCCACCACTATGTGCAGTTCTCCTTCTCTCAGCTCTAAGAATAAGGGCTTGGCTGGGCGTGGTGGCTCATGCCTGTAATCCCAGCACTTTGGAAGGTCAAGGTGGGCAGGATCACCTGAGGTCAGGAGTCCAAGCCCAGCCTGACCAACATGGAGAAACCTCGTCTCTACTAAAAACACAAAATCAGTTGGGCGTGGTGGCACATGCCTGTAATGCCAGCTACTCGGGAAGCTGAAGCAGGAGAATTGCTTGAGCCCAGGAGGCGGAGGTTGCGGTGAGCCGCTGCACTCCAGTCTGGACAACAAGAGTGAAACTCCATCTCAAAAAAAAAAAGAATAAGGGCTTGTGTTGTTTTCCATTCTATTTTAAAGGAAGAACTAAAGTTAACTCACACCGGAAAGACAAGAACTTGGGGGTCACATGTCTGATCATGCGTTCAATGAACAGTGGCCCAGGGCAGGAGCTCTGAGCACCAACAATCCTGGTTTCAGAGACCAGGAGGCAGAGGGAGGACCAGATAGAGTAAGTAACCTACCTGGGCGCTCACATAACAGTGCCATGAATGAGCCGGGTCACCAGCCTACGTCACCCCAACAGAACCCTTCCCTGGAACTCTGCAGCAGATGGTCCATGAGGCCAGGCCGGGTAAGCCCTGGCTGCCAATCTTCTGGGAGTGAGGGTTCAGCTGAGTGCCCTCCAGCCTCAAGTGACCTTCTTTGTCTCCCTCCTATGACCCTACTGAAGAACGGGGCCCAGCTCCAGCCAAACTCAAGAGGAGGCCAGCGTTCTGTCTGTCTAGACCAGTGAGCATCTAGACTGCTGTGGTCACCGCAAATGATGGCCCTTTCCTGGGAGCTATGCACTGCATTAAACATTTAATGCACCGAAGACTATTCCTCCGTGTCCCATAACACTGGCCCAATTACCCTCATTTTTCAGATGGGAAAGCTCAAATGTAGAGCAATTTGGTCCTTTGCCCAAGGTCACATGGCTAGCTAGTGGCAGACTTAAGAACCAAACCCGGACGCCTCTGACCCTGGCAACACATTATCTCACCACCCACAGAGCAGCTGCTCAGGCCGGGAAGAATGAGCAGCAGCCCAAACCTTCCACACAGGGGCACTCACACAAGGGCCCGGGGATGTAGGAGTTCCACAGGAGGGTTTTGGGGTTGTGCAGCTCTAAAGCCAAATGACCCACACTGTCATGTGGTGAGACCACTCTGTGTCCCAATCGGGGTAGGTGGACAAAGCAGCAGGGCCTCTTTGTGGGTCATTGGGAAGATTCAATATTGACCTTTTACCTTAGGCAAATGTCCCTGTGAAAGAAGGCAGAAGGTCCTCTTGGGGCACTCTGGGCTGCTCCAGCCAGAGTCCAGACACAAGAAATCCACTTACCACATGAGCATCCATGTGGCACTTTACCCAAGCACGATCAAGTCACAAAGGAAGTGCAGACACCCGGCCAGGCCCTGCTGAACTGGAAGAGAAAGATGCAGCTCCAGGCAGGTCAAAGGCAGCCTTTCACCCATGATTTAATGGCCTTGGCTCCTTGCAAGATTTCATTTAAGCATGTATAAAAGCACTTGGCAACTCCTGCAGGCCCCAGAGGCCTTTCCTCAGCAAGATCAAGGGGAACCACGAGCAGCAGGCGATACTCTCAGGCTCTGCCCTGCTGGCCTCTGAGTCTTGCACAATCCACATGCTGACTCAGGCTGACATTCACGGAGTCTCTTCCCCTGAACAAAGCCAGCCCTGGGTCCAGTCTCTGCTTTGCAGCTGCCTAGTGACAGGGCCTTATGCAAGTATAAGACCTTCTCTGAGCCTGTGTTCTCTACAAAACAGGGATGGTCTTTCCTAGGTCACAGGAAGGTTGTAAAGACTGAAAGAAGATTCTACATGACGTGCTTACTCCAGGCACAGAGCCAGTCTCAAGGTGGCCATGCCCTCCTGCAGGGTAGGCAGAGCAGAGACATGGGGGGTGTTCAAAGATATGCCACAAGCATCTGCTGTTCTGAAGACACTGAGTCTCCTTTTGACATTGGTTTTCTGTACCCCACCCACAATTACTTCCAGCGCCAGCCTCTGTCCTAAGACAAAGTCCTCCTTTCCAGAAGCACCTGTTTTACTGGGCTTCTGGAGACAACAGTGAAGCAGAGCTTAGGGAAACAGGGCCTTCTGGAGGCTTTTCAAGTGAGGTAGGAAAGGATGATGGAAAGAAAACAGCAGGGAGTGGAGGAAGCCAGGACTGAGACTCAGCTCTAACCCTAACTCACAGAGTCAGGGTGAGGAAGCCCTCCCCCTCCCAGCCTCGGTCTGCCAACCTGCAAAATAAGCGGCAGGAGAACAATGACCTCCAAGGACCCATGTACCTCCCAAGGGCTAAGCTTTGCCATCATAAGTTACACCCGACAGAAACCCTATGGTCCTGGCACTCTCCAGAATAGGAAATCCTGAATCCAGGCCTGGCACATACAGGGAACAACAGAGATACTTGTGGTCACTTGAAATGCTGATGATTCAATTGAACTTGAGGTCAAAAAGCACCAGAGGGTATGGACCCCAGACCCAACCTGGCCCTTAGAGCCCAGTGGGCCAAGGCAGGAGCTGCAGTTACCTGTCCTACATTGAAAGTCTGAACCAAGCCACTTGTCAGTGGGAGTTTGGGAAGTCTGGGAGCCGGAAGGGATGCTGGGCTCAGCTTCCTTATGACAGCGGGAAGCAAGAGTCCAAAGCAGGAGGTGCCTTGCACGGGGTCACACAGCTATCACACCCCAGCTTTTCCTTCTGCCGGAAGGGTGGTTCTGAGTAAAAGCAATACATGTGCCCTCCCAGCAGAGGCAGTGAACCCATGTGAGGGCCCCAGTGTGAGGAAGGACTGTGCAAAGGGCTCTACAAGCAGCTTCCACAGCTGTCTCTGTGTTGCCAGATAACAAGGAGCTGAGCCCCACTGAGCCCTGCCCAGGAACCTGTGTCACGGCCCTGGAAAGGAAGGAAGGCAGAGGGAGCAGAGCCGCTCAAGAGAGGTGACAGGCAGCACCCCTGGGAGAGAGGGAACCCCCACCCTAACCTTGGCACAGTTCAGTGATAAACAGTGAGTAGAAAACCAAGATACTAAAGCAGTGGTCAGCAGTTCTGTGAAAAGCCAAACAGTAAATATTGTCAGCTTTGTGTGCTGGACGATCCCTGCAGCAATTACTCAACTCTGCTGTTATAATGGGAAAGCAGCCATAGATAATACGTAAATGAATGGGTGTGGCTGTGTTCCAATAAAATTGTATGTGCAAAAAACAGGCGAAAGGCCAGGTTTCGACTGCAAGTCATAGCCTGCCAAGCTCAGCACTAAACTATCACACTAAAACCATCTGGACCTGGAGACGAAAGACAGGATTTCCTCTTGCTCAGCCACACGAATCCTGGGATACCCCTATACTCAGGTCTCCAACGCTGGTATGTTTTTATTTCACTGTAACAGGTCTTAACAGCCTAAAACTGTAAATAACACAAATGTTATTTCCCCACAATAGACTATTACAAAACAAGAATAAATGATCTACAACTATATACAACTGTATGAATGAATCTCTAATGAAAGATGTCAGACACAAAAGACTTCATACTGTTAGGGAGGAATACTTCGTGGAAAAACTATAACATTCAATCAAAAGTTACTAAATAGTCAAGAAAAGGAAAAAAGTGAGCTACAAGAGAAAAAATTCAGTAAATAAAAGACACAAGTATGACAGAGAAGAATTCGCAATGACTTTAAAACAGGTATTGCAAATATGTTCAGGGATTTAAAGGAAAATATAAATATGATGAGGAAAGAAATCAGAGACATAAAAAAGACCCAAATGTAACTACTAGAAATAGAAACTACAATATTAGAAATAAAGACTTCACTAGATGAGACACTACAGAAGAAAAAACTCAGTCAAGTGAAGACAAAGCCACAGAAACTAAAGGAGAGAGGGAAAACACTCAACAAAATCAAAAACTAAACTGAGCCTCTGTGACCTAGGTAAACAATGTCCTAGGAAAATGGGAGCGGGAAGGGGAGAAAAAGGGTGTACATTTGTAAACATAATGGCTAAAATATTCCAAATCTGATGAAAACTATAAACCCACAAATCTCGAAGGCCCAATGAACCCCAAACAGAATATGTGCAAATAAAACAATACCAGCATGTATAAAATTGCTAAAATCTAGAGTAAAAGGAGAAACTTTTGAAGTTAACTTGGGGGTAGAAGGTGACATAGTTCATAAAGTATACATATGCAAAATATTTTTACAAAATCAAATGAAAACTTATCAAAATGTCTGGGATGCAGAAAATGTACAGCTTCAACTATTTATATTAGGAAAAAAGGATCTAAAAATCAGTGATCTAATCTTCTACTTTAAGTAGCTAGGAAAAAGCAAAACAATCCCAAAGTAGAAAGGAAGAAATAATAAAAATAAGAGCAGCAATCAAGGTGACTGTGAGTGTATTTAATGCTAATTAACTATCCACTTAAAATGGTTTCAATGACAAATTTTCTGTTCTGTATGTTGTACAATTAAAAAATAATTTCAAAAGATTTTTAAAAAGTAATTAAAAAGAGAAAATAGAGAAAGCATCACCTAACTAAAAAACATCAGGTACAAAAGAGTTTAATTTATAGCAAATAGGAGGCAGAATAATCATTACCCAGGGAAGAGGTGGGGTAGGGTGGGCATGACTGTAGGGGCACAAGAAAAGTTTCTGGGGTGATGGGAATGTTTTATATCTCCATTGTGATGATGGTGGTTATGTGTCATGTACAGCTGTCATTAAACTGTACAGTTAAAATGAATAAATGTTACTCTATCAGATATCAATAGAGGTGATCTTTATAAAAAGGATTTCCATTAAAGAAAAAAAGTACAAATAAGAAAAATCACTCCTGCAGACTATGCCATGCTGATTATTTACCAGCCAAGGAGGCAGAGTTATACAAGCACACCAAGCTACGTAGACTTGAAAGTACCTGCAAGCATTTAACAGTCCTACGTGCCAAGCAATAACCTCAGAGCACCCTGAATATGCCTTCCTCAGTAATCCCAAACTGGCAGTCCCAGACTCACACTTGCATAAGTCGGGGAGATCAGGGGCTGGGGCCCTGCAGGAATCAGCACCACAGGCTACTCCTTAAGTTCTAGTGGAGTTTCTGATTAAGCAATCCTTGCCCTCTGCCTTGGCAAGTCTAAATGTAGAAATACACACACACACACACACACACACACACACACACACACACACCCCCTCTGTGCCAAAAGACAGTCAATTTTCTGTGAACTGGGGCAATCACTCTGGAGAATGTAATTTTGACTATATGTCAGGCAGTCAAAACAATGTACACACCTTGTGACCCACTTAATCTCACTCCTGGGAATCTATCTCAGCGAATAATTTCCCTCCCTTCCCTAAAGGGAAGAATGTGTATTACACAAACTAATCACTGCATCCTTATCTAGGATAGCAAAAAAATTGGAAACAACCTAAATGTCCAATATGGGAATTTCTAAAAATACAACTGGAAAGATAATGTTGCAACCTGGAATGTTCTATATTAGTAGATACTGATGTGAAAATCTGAAGACTGCAAGGATACTGCTCACAGGATATAAAACTGTGTGCTTGCAGACAGGACACTGGGCCATGGAAGAGGGAATGCAATAAACCTGGGATGCCTTGTTTAGCCTTTATGAATTTCCATGTAATTACAAAAGTTTATTCAATATTACTTAAAGAGAAAAAGGGACATCTTCCCAACACTGAAAAGAAAAATACACCACACACATTATTAAAACACTAGGCTTTTCCCTTCTGACTTCATTACCGAGATAGAAGTGAAGAAATCATTTGCCTGAAGATCCAGGGATCAGGGCTCGGGGCCTGATATCACAGACACAGAGTTCAAGTCAAATAAGGGCAATTCTCCAACAGTCAGAAAAGCCCACGAACAGCAGACTATCCTGGGAGGTGGTAAGTCCTCTACAAGGAGGAGCATAATAAAGGTCAGATGAAGAGAATAAGACCCCACCTGCAAAGATGTCATACACAGGGGTAGGGGAAGAGAGCTGATCTTTCCACCTTGGTTGGGCTTGTCTTTCCTCTCTTGAGCAGGGAGGCCACATGCCCAGTTTTACACAGGACAGGCCTGGGGTGCACCTGTTGTTCTGGCAAAATTCTCAATAAACTCTCTCTCACTCTCAAAAGTTTCCTGATTCGAAGCTAGATTACATGTTCACCCTACTCACAGGAGGCATCTGTGACCTTGAAGGAAGGAGCCTCAAGCCACGCTGGTCACACAGCACAAATGTCCATGGCTCCCATCTCACTCAGAAACAGGCTGCACAGTGGCAAATTCACGTATTATACAAGGGTAGGGTCAGATGTACTCAAGTCACTGAGAAAGCCAATGGCAGAGTGTCATTAAATTTTTTTTTTTTTTAACTAAAGGACAAGCAGAGGACTCTCCTGTGTAACACAGGCCTACAGTCTACTTAGAAGGGGTCTCAGTTCTTCACTTTTAATCCATCTCTGAAGCAGATCCAGGCAAGGACTTTACCCAACCTTTGCATGCAGATTAAAGCCAATGCTTGTGTGGGAAAGCAACCCTGGAGTTGCAGACTTCGTCTGAAACATCCCTCTGGAAGATTCACTCGGCAAACCCAGAAAAGCTCAAATGTTTTGTGAAACCAGTGAGGGGTATAAATGAACAAAGACAAAGGGCCAGATGCCACTCCTCCATTGTACGCCTCTCCCAGCTTCCTTCCCTCTGCATGTCAAAGTGAGATCTTCTGTACCCATTAACCAACAACTCCCCAATCTGCCCTTCACCGGCCCCTAGCAACCAGCATTCTACTTCTGTCCCTATGATTCCGACTACTCTGAGTATCTCATATAAGCAGAATCATACAGTATTGTCTTTTTGTGTCTAGCTTATCTCACTCAGCACAGTTTACCCATGGTGTAGCATGTGAAAGAACGGCCTTCCTTTCTAAGCTCTTTTACATCTCTGTATCACATTTTGTTTACCACTCAATCACTGATGGACACTTGGGTTGTTTCTACCTTTTGGCAATTGTAAATAATGCTGCTATAAATGTGCACATGGGTGTACAAACATCTCTTCGACATCCTGCTTTCAGCTCTGTTGGTTATAACCAAAAGTGGAATTGTTGGATCATATGGTAATTTTATTTTTAACTTTTTGTGGAACTACCATACTGTTTACCATAGCAATTGCACCATTTCACGTTTTCCCTAAGAGTGCACAAAGGTTTCAATTTATCCACATCCTCGTCAACATCTGCTATTTTCCATTTTAAAAAATAATAGCCATCCCAATGGGTGTGAAGTGGTATCTCATTGTGGTTTTGATGTGCATTTAAATTTTGCACTAGCAACAGGTCTAGCACAACCAAAGAATGATTTTTTTTTTTTTTTTTAAGTAAAAAATGCTAGCGCTCTCAAAAAGCTACATTGCATGGAAGCATATTTTCCCTGACATCCTTGTGGTAAGAACTTCATCAAGCCCATTCCATTCTCATTCTGTAAACCAAGAGGTCCAGAACAGACATGCAAACATCAGTGGCATCTACATTTTTCATCCCAAGCAGGTTTGAACAATCCCTGGGAAAACTGAAGTCAGAAAGATAGCTTAAAAAATCTGTTAGTGACCAAAGGGTATTTATCTATAAAGAATGCTATTGTGAACATAATTCTAAGTGCGGGCAAACTACTAAATCAAACCTCGTATTGTCCCAACACCTAGAACTGGTCACAGAAGCAACAAGTTGCCTTCCACCCAAACCTGCCTGCTGAGTCCAGTGTCCACCATCAGCAAGTGCAATCCTTCTGCACCACTGCTCTCTGTTAATTCATCAAACAAAATACATCTACCTGGGCTTTGCTTCAAAATAATCCAAAGTGTGGGGTGGGGGGAATACAAATCAAATAAGCTAGATGGTGGGAACATGGGGTTCATTTAATTATCCTACTTTTATATTTTCTCCATTTTTAAAAAAAGAAAACTTATCTGAAGAGGTAAGGGCTTGGGCATTCCACTTTATACATTTTCAGCAACCTGAGGCAGACACTAGGCAGCTGAGAGTGCTCTTTCACAAGGAAAACACTGAGGCTTATCCAATCTAGGTCACTCAGCTCAGGGAGGCCCTGGGGGTCAGAGCCAGCCTGGTACCCCCCTGCCACACCGTGAGCTTCCCAGAGGGCTGTGCAACCCAGTCTCAGGCCCTACCCTACGCTGGCATCTCCAGTGCAGATGAAGACTGCACATCACTACCAGGAACCTAGTGGGGAGGGACCAGCACCTTCTCCCTAAGCAAGGTGCTTCACCTTCCACTCTCATTTCCCAACCAACCTCTCTCATGCTTGGTCTTCCTGACTGTTCCTGTTTGTTCCTTCCTGTTCTGCCAAATGCACACTAACTGAAAAACGATTAGCTTTCAACACACACATTGCCAAATCTGCAAAACCCCCAAAACGCTGCAGCAACTTCAACCACCAAGCACACTTGCTACCAAGCTGGATTCATGCACTCCACTACTGGAATACGGTGCTGCAAATGTGTTACTGGGCAAGTTAACAGAGCTACCTGATGTCCAAAACTCTCTCCTGAGACCCTCTGAAGAAACAAAGGTATCAGGGCCCTCAGCCATAGCATTAGTGGCAGAGTGTTGTTGCTCTAGCTGCAGAAATCAAGATGAGAGTCAGAGGTCAAGGCACAAAGCCAAGCAGCACACCCAGAGAGGGGAGCGTCTGGGTATCCAAGTGCCCAAGTGTCAGACTGCCTGCCTAGCCCAGCAACCCTCCACCATACACTTGGCTGGGTGTGCTGGATGGTGGAGGGGAACACCAGGTAAGGCCAGAGAGCTCACCAGACATGGACCAATGCTGCTCTGAGAAGCCATACATCATGAGGATAGAGCACAGACCCCCACATTGAGAGAGACCCAGAGGCACCACAGCAAACACCCAGCAATGCCCTATTTCAGGGACAAAGATGTGGTTGTTGGTGCAAAGTTATCTGAGCACAGGAAAAGGCGTGGGCTAAAGGACCAAGCCATTGAATCCCACCTTATTTATCTAGGACAGAAAATCCCCAAACACACTCAGATAAATCACCAGGATATGAGGCTGTAAAATCAAGCTTGCAAGGCAGAGAAGGCTTAGTAAAGTCTGCCTTGTTTTCAAGAGTTCCAGTCCCACTAGAAAATGCCAAATCTGCAGTAGAAGCAAAATGTGACGTCATGGTCACTCATTCTGTCCTTCTTTCTCCGCCCAGCCCCACACAGATACTCATAAACTATGTTTCATGGTTTTAAAAGCCTCCGTGCATGATCATGTCTCCAGGCCCTCCTGCATAGAATCAATGTCTGCCTCTCCCTGGGCCAATCCCACTGGCAATAAACATGCTATATCTCCCTTAACCCACTGACTATCTCCAGCCAGTGTCCAGATTTTCTTCTCTTCTTTAAGGTAAGCATTTCTCTTTCACCTCCTTACTTCCCATTGGCTCCTCAGCCAACTCCAGCTGGGTTTCCATCCACCCACCCCGATCCCCTACCCAGAGCACACAGTGGTCTCCTCAAGGTCATCGACAACCTCCACTCTGTCTAAGCCATTACCAATGTCTTGTCCTCATCCTTCTTCGCCTCCCTGCACCATGGCTGACTGTGCCTTTCCACTTGAAAGGCTTCTATAACACACAATCTCCTGGTCTTCCTTTTATCTCAGGCCACTCACTCTCAGCCAACTTGGGAGTGGGCTTTATTCCTTGACCAAAACTCTAGCATCCTAGGGCTCAATATTCACACCTCTCCTCTTCACAGTCAACAGATCCATCTTCCATGCTCTCATCTGGTCCAGGCTTCCTCTGATGGTGGCTGGCCAAGACTTCCATCTCCAGGACAGTCAATGACAAAGGAAATGGTATCTCCCTGAGGCTGGCTATGAGATAACTTTTTTTTTTTTTTGAGATGGAGTTTCGCTCTTGTTACCCAGGCTGGAGTGCAATGGCGCGATCTCGGCTCACCGCAACCTCCATCTCCTGGGTTCAGGCAATTCTCCTGCCTCAACCTCCTGAGTAGCTGGGATTACAGGCACGTGCCACCATGCCTAGCTAATTTTTTGTATTTTTAGTAGAGACGGGGTTTCACCATGTTGACCAGGATGGTCTCGATCTCTTGACCTCGTGATCCACCCGCCTCGGCCTCCCAAAGTGCTGGGATTACAGGCTTGAGCCACCGCGCCCGGCCGAGATAACTTAAATGTACCCTTCTACCCCAAATCCTATCTCAGAACCACCTGGTACCACGATCCATCCTCTCACTCTGCAGTCACTCCAAAATCAGATCATACCGCCCAACTTACAAGCCTTCTAATAATGATTTAAAGCATTAGAACTATTATTAAAACATTCCAACTATTTATTGAGACATGTATGACTCTCTGTGGCCTGGCTCCTGCATACCTCCATCCCTACCTGTGTCCCTTCTCCCACTTACTCAGTTCCAGCCACATGGCCTTCTGTTTGTCCTTTGTACATACAAAGCTCATTCCTGCCTCCGGCCCTTTGCAGCTGCCATTCTCTCTGACTGGAGCGTTCTTCCCCAGGCCCCTGCTTGGCCACCTCTTCATTAGTACTCAGTTTTCAGCCCACAAGTCACCTCCACAGAATGCCTTTCCCTGGGCACCCTAGCCAAGGAGCTTTTCCCTCACTGCTCTGTTGCTCAGGGGGCTGACATGGCTCTTGGTTACACATAAGCACTACAAGGGTAGGATTTTATTGGCCTTGTCTGGTATCACCTCCCAGAACCTAAAACAGGACCTGGCCCACAGTCAGATACTCACAAAGTACCTTGCTGCTGCTATCTCATTGGGGCACTTCCAGGCTCGGAACAGGCAGCGGCAGGTGGTGGAAACAGACAGGCATCTGGGCCAGGGCCCCAAGGCTTCCTGAACCCCCAAGGCTGGGTTGGCCTTACTGTGGCTTTCAATCCCCTCGGCCTTTGGCCTTCCCCCATCCCCATGGTTGCCACTGGTTCTGTGAGGGTAGGGCTCACTGACCCTGCCCACCACCTTATCCCAGAGCCTCACATAGTGTCTGGCAAATCTAGAGTGTGTGAAAAACCATAATTTACTAAATGAAGGACTAAACAAGGGAATGTGACCGCTCCCATACACTTACCCAGAAGATGATGTTGTAGCTGAAAAGGAGGTACTTGTACCAGCAGCTGACCTTGGCGTTAGAGTATCTATAATAGTGCATCTTCTGAGAAGCAGAATCTGCGGAGAAATGTGTGACTGGTGAGACGGCAGGCTCGGCGTTAAAATCTCTCTCCCAAACCTGCTCATATGCAGATCTCAGAAAGCTCCCAATCATTTCTGTCGTGTCCCTTTACCGGTCCAAGCAGAGGCCTACTACCGAGGCCAGGTATAGGTAATGCAAAACTCAGGTTAAATTGGCTCTCCATAAAACAAATGATAAGGAAGATTTGTGAAGGAAGGAAGAAAGATGCTTTTTAAGTATCTTCTAAGTACCAGGAATTCTGCTTGGAGCCTTCCCAAACATTGATCTCATCACCTCTCAATTGGGAATTGATTTTTTTCCACTTCATGGTTGAGGAAACAGTTCAGAAAGGTCACATGACTTGCCCAAGGACAACAGAGCAATGACAGCCCAGGACTGGAACCAAGGACAGGGGACTCCAAAGCCCATGTTCTTTCCACCCACCAGAGCCAACAGAAGAAACAGGGGCTTGACCACAAAGAGTCACGTTTGGGAGATGAACACGCAGGCAAGTCTGAACATGATCCAGCTGTGCCCAGTGAAGAAACGTCAAGATGAGGGCCCCATACTCATTCATGCAACATTTCCTGAGAACCTCTGAAGCTCAGCTTTCAAAGAGGTGAGGAAGGCCACAGCAGCCAGCAGCCAGCAGCCATCCCTCGCTCCCTCCCTCACCTGCCATCCGCCTTCCCACCTCAACCCGCCACGGCCACAGCTTTGTCCTCCAGGGCTGTAATGAAGCTTGTACTACACCACCTAGGTAGGAACACCCTGTGAACTGCAGAGTGAAGAGTGGGGCTGCTGTTTTTTCTCTGTGTCTAACCTCCAAAGCAACCTGAGAGGTCCTACGCCAGGAGGGTGCTATTTCTGAGGGACTTTCTGAGGGCCTGGCCTACCTTTACTGCTTTCCTTTTAGAACCCCAGTGGCAATCCAGGAGGACCCCTAAGTCCTCCATGGTCCCCTGCCCCCAGTGCAGTGGCTGAACAGTGGGGAAGAAGGGAGTGCCTCAAGTGGACAGGTAGGGACAGGATCAGAGGTCTATGGGGCAGAGGTCCCATGCCAGCCCCCTGCTCACCTCCCACTTCCCAGGTGAGGAAAGTAACACAGCCCAAGGCAAAAGCAGACAAGGCCACCCTGGAACTGAGGAGGTGACCCACCCACATCCGCCAGTGAGAAACCAGCTTCCACGGAGAGGCTACTTGCAAAACCCCTTCCGGTGAGGCTGCCACGGCAGGCTGGTTGCTGGTCTGCAATGTTCTGAGAATGAAGTGCCAAGAAGGGACATGAAACCACACTCCTCTGGAAACAGATCCCATGACCGCTCTACCTCTCCCACGGTGTAGAATTGACAGGCACAGCCTGGACACCACCACTCACCCACCGGCCCCTCCTTCGCAGGAGGGCTGGGAGAGCCTGGCCTGCCTGACCTCAGAAACCAGCAGGGGAGAACGACAGGCAGACAGCTACCCAGCTGCCCCATCCCCACCTCCCCACTTACCACCACCCCACCATCAGAAGAGCATATCCATAAAACTCGCCTCTAAGAATGAGTGTGAACACAACTACCTATTGCCCAAGGACTCTACAGGACACAAGAACATACAGGAGGCCTGAACACTGACTGGGCCACACAGAGTGGCTGCAGGAAGAGAAGGAGCTCTCAGGTAGAGACACAGGCGCCTTCCTTCAGCAACATGACCTCAGCCCATGCAAGTCCCTACTCTCTCGGGGTCTCAGCATCCTCACCTAAAGCAGGGCTCTTAGTGACTTGCCCCTAACGTCACTGGCATGAAAAGCCTGGCTGGCAGCATCAGAACCACTTATTCTAAATACAGATCCCAGCTCCCAACACAAGGTTCTGATAAGGAAGTCCGTGTTGGAGCCCTGAATCTGCATTTCTGACAAGTTCCCCTGGTGATACTGACATGCCGCCAGACCCATGCCCAGCAGATCAGGTATCGGCTTCGGCACCGAGGGCTGCAGCACTCCCCTTGGGGATCCTACAAAGGTAGATGGGCCTGTGAGCTGTGGTGCAGCACACAAACTTGGAAAGAGTGGCTCCTTGCAGGCAACTAACTTAATGGTAGCTTTAGCTAACATTTACCAGCTTATGTTTCACAGATTAGGGTCCAAAAGCACGGGTTGGTTGTTAATTTTTTGTGTAGGTAGAGTCTCACTATGCCTAAGAGTCTCACTACGTTGCCCAAAGTAGTCTCAAACTCCTGGCCTCAAGCAATCTTCCTGCCAGCAGGGCCTCCCAAATTGTTGACATTACTTGCATGAGCCACCATACCCAGACAATGGTTTGGCTTTTTAAATTTTTTTTTTCCTCTCTCTCTCTCTCTCTCTCTCTCTCTCTTTAGGGGAGGGTTGGGCTACCCAACCATAAATCCATGACTCGATTAATGCATATAGGATGAAAAAAAAATTTTTAACCTAAAACTCAACTACATTTATCACCGAGAACTGTCAGTTCAGCTGGAAATGCCCTGTGAGGCAGAAACATGTTCTAAGTGGTAGAAACTCTGTTCCTTTTTATGGAAAAGACAATCTGCCCCCTCTCTTCCTCGTGGTTCCCAGAGGAGCCCGGAAAGTATAAGGCTGTACCCTCCAGGGAGCTGGGCCTCAGGGACTGGGGAGGGCTAGTCAGGCATGGAATCGAATGCCTTGGGATCCTTTCACCTCATTTAATCCAGCCCTGTAAAGAACTCTCCAGAAGCAGTAAGAAAAGTCAAACATCCCCCTTCCTCCTCGATGAAAGCTCCACAAAGAAACCAGCTCATTAGCAAACATGTCTGTCTGCTTTCCACAGTGTTGGTAGCTCACCTCTGCTCCCCTGCTCGGGGCCTTTGCAAAATGACTGTCCTGTGGTGACACAGGGACTCTCAACGTGAAGGTCCCTGGTTTCCTGCAGCTCACACCCATTAAGTGTGCAGAACATGGAAAGCCTACAGGGAACATTTCATAGGGATGCAGGTGGCAGAGAGGCCAGCGCTCCGGAGCAAGGATTCTCCATGGGGCACCTGGCTTCCCTCACCATCTGCTGCTTCACCTTCTTCCACCCAAGACACATGACCAACTAGGAAACAATTCTGCCTTCAGATGCTGGGGTCCACCCCCATGTCCATCAGAGACTCTCACAGCCACGACCTAAACCCCAAGCCCTCAGTCCCTCCTTGGTAACGTCAACACACAAAACTACACTAGCCAAGTCCACACTGCGGAATTAACTAGGAAGAAACCCCCACTCATCCAAGAAGAGGTATGCTCCACTCAGATGACGTATCCTGATGCACCTGCCACTTACAACCCAGAGCACAAGCACTACCAGTCTTACATCACATTTGGCCATTTTTGTACAACTCAGGATAACCCCATGAGGTCTAGGGGTGGGGCTGTCCCAGTGACACTTTTCCCCCATCCTCAAACCACAGAAGAGGAAACTATTGCAAGAAACTGTTGCAGGAAACATTTCAGTTTTCCTTCGTCCCCACTTCCCCACCCTTGCCCACCCACCTAACCTCGGGACAGGGAGAGAAGGCACCTCTCACTCTGTCCCTCTCTGCTCTACTGGCCAGCGGGTGGAGAAGCTGGTCCTGACCCTCCACGGGGCTGGCAGATCCTGGTCTCCACAGAGTTTAAGCTGAGGGAGGTAAATGGGAGACTCGTTTGGACTCCAGCCTAAGCCACATCCTCTCACACAGTATACAGTGGCCTTCTATCTGTGGAGGGGTAATGATGGAGCTGCACAACAGGTGTGGCTTGGAGGCTGCAGAACCCCAAAGGAGGGAAAAAGGACTAAGCGTTCCTGAGCCACCAACAGAGCTATTATCACATTTATACAAAAATGACAGAAGGCTGATAAAGGCAGTGGTGCTAAAACTAGAACCCAGGTC
Organism: Cebus imitator; assembly: GCF_001604975.1. NCBI lineage: Eukaryota > Metazoa > Chordata > Mammalia > Primates > Cebidae > Cebus > Cebus imitator. The sequence continues at coordinate 12,172,367 of NW_016107344.1, forward strand.
TGACCCAAAATGATTCCCAAAGTGACCATGGTCCCTAGCATCTCACCTCATTTGCTAAACTACATCATACCAGAGGAAGGCAGAAGTTAGCCCTCTATGAGCAGATCCATCCACAATGAACATCCAACATGAATTATCTTAAACACACACACAAACACACACACACGCCCGCAAGACGACTAAGAATCTTCCTAAGAGTAGGGATGGGTAAACTCTTCACAAATGTTAAGTACTATGCCAGCAGAGAAGAATCTCCAAAAGCTATATTGCGTGCAAAGAAAAAAAATTGAGACCTCAAACTGTCTCAACTCTAAGAACATGATACAAAATAAAGCATCAGTGTGGCAGGTAAAAGGCACGTTTATCAAAATATCAACTTCTCAGAATGGGGCAAAGGGAGCATTGTTTAACAGTGGTGAGACGACTGGTTAGCAACCTGAGGGGAGTTAAATAAGCAAATAGCAATTAGACATTTAAAGGGCATACGCACATGCACGCACACACCCACACGCAGAGAACAGGGTATTTCAAGTTCATTTTACCCTCCTTCAACTTTTGAGGCAACAGGAAAAAACAATTCAAAGCACAAGACTACCAAGCCTGAACAGATAACAAATCTAAAAAATCCCCATGATTAAAAGTAACATTAAAATAAAAAAGGAAACATAAATGTTATCTCCAGCTGCAAAAATTATGACAGAGTACATATCTGCAACCTATAGAGATCCGTACTTCAAAGAGACTCCCATTGCAGACACATGAACAAAAGATATGAATATTATACACAAATGGAAGAATAACATAACAAATGGAAAAATAAACCTGGGCAACATGGCCAAACACCATCTCTACAAAAAATACAAAAATTAGCCAGGCGTGGGAGACTGAGGTGGGAGGATCGCTTGAGCCCAGGAGGTAGAGGCTGCCAGGAACAGTGATCATGCCTCTGCACTCCAGTCTGGGTGACAGAGCAAGACATGGTATTTTAAAAAAAAAAAAAGAAAGAAAGAAAGAAAGAAAAATATTCAATGTCACTGGAAATAAAACTTAAAGACAATCCAGATATACTATTTTATACTTTCTCTCTTTTTTTTGAGACAAGAGTCCCGCTCTGTCACTCAAGCTGGAGTGCAATGGCACAATCTCAGCTCACTGCAACCTCCTCCTCCCAGGTTCAAGTGATTCTCCAGCCTCAGTCTCTGGATAGCTGGGACCACAGGCACATGCCACCAGGTCTGGCTAATTTTTGTATTTTTTGTAGAAACGGGGTTTCATCATGCTGCCCAAGCTGGTATTGAACTACTGAGCTCAAAGCGATCTGCCCACCTTGGTGTTAGATATAGTGAACCCCAAGTTTCTCTTCAAAGAATCAGTATGTCAGTATGTTCAGGTCTCTTATTCTTTCTCTATTTTAAAGTTTAACTTCCTTGTAGTTTCTAACCTTTTCTACCAGTTCTAATCAATAGCTTACATCTGCTCCCCCAGTCCCCTGCCTCATCCTGACTCTTCCCAGTCACCCACTCCGGTCACCTTCTTTGACCTAGGTCACCCCTGGCTATCTGCTCTGACCCGCCCGTAACCGTCCTTCCCGCCAAACCACCCACCCTGCCACTCCAGGTCGGAACCTGCTCTCTTTGAAATAGCCAATTGGGATTAGTCTAGCTTGTGCGGTCCAACCCTAGCCAACAGGGAAACGACACAGCAGTAGGGGCAACCCCTGTCAGGTAAAAGTACCCCTTTTCCTCCCTTGTCCAAATGTACACTCGCCATTGTTCCATCTGTGAGCCACACCCTTCTATAGAAGTAAACTGCCTTGCTGAGGAAGTTTATATTCGAGTGCTCCTTCTTTTGTGGCATCGAAAATTCTACTTATAACATCGGCCTTCCAAAGTACTAAGATTACAGGCGTGAGCTACTGTGCCTGACCTATTTTACACTTTTTTTTTTTTTTTTTAATAATCTTATATCAAGTACACCAATAAATAAAATTCTGACTGCAAATGCAGATATGTATCACACATATAAAAACACTTTTCCCTTTATTATTTTTGAGACTGAGTTTCACTTTGTCACCCAGGCTGGAGTGCAGTGGCTCGATCTCAGCTCACTGAAACTTCTGCCTCCTGGGTTCAAGTGATCCTCCTGCCTCAGTCTACTGAGTAGCTAAGATTACAGGCGACAGGCAACCACCACCACATACAGCTAATTTTTATATTTTTAGTAGAGACGGGGGTTTCACCACGTTGGCCAGGCTGCTCTCAAACTCCTGACCTTGGATGATTCACCCACCTCGGCCTCCCAAATTGCTGGGTTACAGGTGTGAGCCACCACACCTGGCCTATTTTAAACTTTTTAATTCAATAAAACTGCCACTACTATTGTGACAAACACATTTATTCCTTGCTGGCAGTAGATGAAACAGTTACTACCCTTTGGTAGCAATACGGTTACATTTACCACCTTAACCAATAAACTAGTGACTAAGAATTTGCCTCCAGAAAAGGAATATGCATTAAGTGAAACATGAACCTGATGGTTTGCAATTATGGGACAATTTTTAAGCATGTGCTTAAAGGCCAAAGGTCAAAGTAAGAGCAAAAGGTCAAAGAGGGGTGGTGGTGGACTTAAAAGTGATTTTCCAAAAAGGTTTCCAGTGTCACACTTACCATTACCACCTTTGTATTATAAATGAAAACAGGCCCATTGCTGGTTGGGGGTGACCCTGCAGGGGAAGAGAATGCTGGCTACAGTGTGATAAGGCTGGCAGTCACCATAAACAGGACTCCTCGGTTTCAATGTTGTACTCATCTGTAACACTCCTCCTTCCTGCCCTTTTTTAAATTAAAAAAGTAGCACGTTCTCAACTGTAAAATACCTCAACAATTCAGAAGTGTGAAAAGTGAGCCGGCTGGCTGGGCATGATGGCTCACGCCTGTAATCCCAGCACTTTGGGAGACCGAGACAGGTGGATCACCTGAGGGTGAAGTTCGAGACCAGCCTGACCAACATGGTGAAACCCCATCTCTACTAAAAATACAAAATTAGCCGGGCGTGGTGGCTCACACCTGCAATCCCAGCTACTCAGGAGGCTAAGGCAGGAGAATCTCTTGAACCAGGGAGGCAGAGGTTGCAGTGAGCCCAGATCGTGCCATTGCACTCCAGCCTGGGCAATAAGAGCAAAACTCTGCCTCAAAAAAAAAAAAAAAATGTGAATTGGCAACAAGAAGCCAGTAAACAAGAGTTTTCAAATCTTATCAGTACCCACAGTAATAAATACATTTAACAAAAGTCAATCCAGTACACACACACACTTGCATGTACAATTAAAATGAGTTTTGTGGAAGCTGGCACAGTGGCTCAAGCCTATAACCCCAGCACTCTGGGAGGCCAAGGAAGGTGGATCACTTGAGGTTAGGAGTTTGAGACCAGCCTGGCCATCATGGCGAAACCCCATCTCTACTAAAAATTAAAAAATTAGTCGGGCATGGTGGTGCACGCCTGTAATCCCAGCTACTCAGGAGGCTGAGGCAGGAGAATCACTAGAGCCAGGGAGGCGGAGGTTGCTGTGAGCAGAGACTATGTTACTGCACTCCAGCATGGGTCACAGTGAGACGATATCTCAAAAAAATAAAAGTGAGTTTGTGAAATATTTCCCCTAATCACATGCCGTGCATTGTAGGTTTGCTTTTTTCTTTTCATTTTTCAGAATCATAACTGCACATAATCTAAGAATCAACTACTGTAAAAACCATGTTGAGAAAACAGCAGACCCCAGCCCTTAGGTCAGGTTTTCCTTTTCTAGGCGACACTTCCAGCTTCTAGCTGACTCTTGATGTTTACACCCAAATATCTCTTAGAAATGTCTGCATATAGCCGGGCATGGCTCATACCTGCAATCCCAGCACTTTGGGAGGCCAAGGCGGGTGGATCAAGAGGTCAAGAGGTTGACCATCCTGGTCAACATGGTGAAACCCCATTTCTACTAAAAATACAACAAATTAGCTGGGCATGGTGGCGCGTGCCTGTAATCCCAGCTACTCAGGAGGCTGAGGCAGGAGAATTGCCTGAATCCAGGAGGTGGAGGTTGCGG
>NW_016107344.1:12177071-12179398 GCF_001604975.1 Cebus imitator
ATGATTTCATTTCTTTTCCTATACAACTTTTTGTTTTCTCTGGAGTTAATAATTTTTTTTTTGTTTGCTTAATTTTCTATGAGTTTATCAACGTTTAACCCAAAATTTGATACCGTTGTCTAAACCTACTCTGAGTTTCTTCACATTATATGTTTCACTTCTATTTCTTCTTCAAGAAGAAATCCCTCCCGTGGCCTTTAGAGCTCTCTCCATCTGGACCCGTGTACAGAACTCCCTTTACATCTTTTGGGATACAACCTAAAGAAGATTTGGTGTTTGTTCACTTTCGTGGAGAAATCCTTCATGTGAAAGGCAAGTTTTTCACATCCAGTATGTCTGAAACATCTTTATTCTACCTTCACTCTTTTTTCTTTTTTTGAGACAGAGTCTCACTCCTTCACCCAGGCTAGAGTGCACTGGTGTGACCTTAGTCACTGCAACCTCTACTTTCTGGGTTCCAGCAATTCTCTTGCCTTAGTCTCTGGAGTTGCTGGGATACAGGCATGCACCACCACATCCAGCTAATTTTTATATTCTTAATGGAGACAGGGTTTCACCATGTTGGCCGGACTGGTCTCAAACTCCTGGTCTCAAGCCTTGGCCTCCCAAAGTGCTGGGATTACAGGATACCTTCACTCTTGAATTAGTTTGGCTGTGTGTAGAGTTCTAGGCTGGGGATCAATTTCATTGAGCATGATAAAGGCACGCTCCCCTACGTCCTATATTCGGATGTATTGAGAAGCCCAAAACCACTCAGATTTCTGATCTGTATTTGACCTGTTTTTTTCTCTGTGTAACTTGTGGCATCATCCCTTTCTCCCAAGCATATTGACATTTCAGGATACTAGTCTGGATCTGGTTTCATCCACTTGGCTCAACATTCCATAGGCCCCTCCACAGAGAAGCTAATAACCTATTTCAGGAAATATTTTCCTCAATGATTTTTCCACTTGCATTCTTCTCTGTTATCCCTTTCTGTTAGCTCCCATCAATTGATGTAGGAACCCTGGTTGATGCTTTAATTTTCTTACCTTCTGCTTTATTTATTATTCATCTCTTCATCTTTTTGGTCTATTTTCTAAAAAGATTCCCTGAGCTTTATTTTCTAATAGTTCTACTGTTTTTTTTGCTCTGCCCTTATTTTTTTTAATTTTAAAATAACTTCATTTTCTAGCTGTTCCTTTTTATTGTATCCTATTCTTATTTCATGGATACAAGAATTTTTTTCAAAATCTTTTCTCCAAATAGACTTCCTTTCAAATTGCTTTTTTCATTTGTTTTGCTTTCCTTCATGTTAGTCACTTTCTTTAGCCATCTAGTAATCCCTGGCAGTCTTCATATGACTAAGAGTGAATGACTCAGGAACTAGCTGGAAGCTCTGAGTCCTTGGGCAGCTGAGTTTCTGTCTAGGATGACCTGGTTGGGCCATTTGTTGGGAAATCTCCGTTGTCAGCATCATTTGTAAGTTTTTCCCATCTTAGGCTGGTTAGACTCCACAATGAGGCTCCTTTTCATCTGTAAGAGTCTGGCTGTCAATGTTCTAGAAGCCAAAGGGAGTTAGAAGACTAGAGAATGGAGGTGGTCTCAATATGAACTCCCAGGAATAACTGGAGGCTACTAGGCCCTTGGTTTTTCCTTTTGTAGAATAAATCTGCAACATGCAGCTACAGTCGGAGAGGCCATCATCCAGCATCATGGAGGAAGGAAAGGAATGGGAGGATATAACTGCATCCTCTGCTTTGAGACTATTCTTGTACTCAGCAACCTCTGATGCCCACGATCCCCTCCCACCACAAAAATATCTCATGCCATCCATTCCTACATTTTAAACTGAATCATTCATCTACTCTTTGCTTAACATTTTTCTTGCCGTTGTTTTCTTTCGAATTCTCCCTGTCCTCATGCACTGATTTCTTTTTTAAAACTCCCTTTATCTTATGTGGGGTTTTAAGAGAAAGCAAAATTAGATGTATCTATTCAAACCACTATTTTTTGCCCAGAAGACCTTTAGAAAGATTTCAAAGTATTTCCAATTGCCACCTTTTTATTTAGCAAAGTGAAAAAGTCAGGAAGTAGTGGCTGGGCACAGTGGCTCCTGCCTGTAATCCCAGCACTTTGGAAGGCCGAGGTGGGTGATCACTTGAGGTCAGGAGTTCGAAACCAGCCTGGCCAACATGATGAAACCGGTCTCTACTAAAAATACAGAAAATTAGCTGGGTGTGGTGGTGCATGCCTGTAATCCCAGCTACTCGGCATGCTGAGGCAGGAGAATTGCTTGAACCTGGGAGGTGGAGGTTGTAGTAAGCTGAGATTGCACCATTGCACTC
>NW_016107344.1:12179763-12184590 GCF_001604975.1 Cebus imitator
CAAAAAAAAAAAAAAAAATCAGGAAGTATAATCTATTACTTCATAAAACATAAACGAAAGGACAAAAGAGACCTGGCACATGCAATTAAGGTTACTAACCAACTGATCTTAACATGGGGGAGGTCATCTGAGCGATCCAATATAATTACATGAGCCCTTAAAAGCAGAGCTTCCTCCCAGCTGAGGGCAAAAGGGGAAGGCAGAGAAGCAGCAGAAGAATTTGATGCACTGTTGCTGGATCTGAGTAGAGGGACCACATGCAAGGACCAGTGAGGGGCTCTACGTGCTAAGAGGAGCCCTGGCTGACAAGTCAGCAAGGACTCAGCTCTACAGTAGCAAGAAACTGCACTTTGCCGAAAACCTGAATGAGCCTGGAAGTGGATTCTTCCTAGGGCCTCCAGAGAGGAGCACAGCCCCGCCAACAATTTGATTTGGGCTTTGTGAGACCCTAAGGAGGGAGTAAGTTGAGCTATGCTGGGCTTGGACCTCCAACCTACAGAAATTGTGAGACTTAATACAGTCAGCCTTCTGTACCCACAGTTCTGTATCCATGGACTCAGCCAACTGGTAATGAAAAATATTTGAAAAAATATGAAAACAACAACAAAAAAGATACAAGTAAAAAAATACAGTAAAGCAACTATTTTCACAGAATTTTTTCTTTTTTTTTTTTTTTTTTTTGAGACAAGGTCTTGCTCTATTGCATAGGCTCGAGGGCAACAGTGCTAACTTGGCTCACTGCAGCCTTGATGTCCCAGGCTCAAGCAATCCTGCCTCAGCCTTTAAGTAGCTGGGACTACAGGAGTATGTTACCACGCCCAGATGATTTTTAAATTTTTTGTAGAGACAGGATCTCATGTGTTGCCCAGACTGGACTTGAACTCCTGGGCTCAAGTGATCCACCTGTCTCAGCCTCTCAACATGTTTGTATATTATAAGCATCAGCCCCCTGCACCCAGCCAGCCTTTACATTGTATTAGGTGTTTTTTTTTTAAGTCATATGGAGATGGTTTAAAGTTTAGGGAAGGATGTGTGAAGGTTATATGCAAATACTACACCATTTTATATCAGGGACTTGAGCATCTGTGGATCTTGGCATCCTGGAGTGGATATGTCCTGGGACCAAACCTCCTTGGACAACGGAGGAATGACTGTATAAAAAGGATGGGGAGGCCAGGTGTGGTGGCAGACACCTGTAATCCCAGCACTTTGGGAGGCCAAAGTGGGTGGATCACGAGGTCAGGAGTTCAAGACCAGCCTGCCCAAGATGATGAAACCCTGTCTCTTGCTAAAAATACAAAAATTAACAGGGCATGGTGGTGGGCACCTGTAATCCCAGCTACTTGGAAGGCTGAGGCAGAGAACTGCTTGAACTCAGGAGGTGGAAGTTGCAGTGAGCCTAGATCGTGCCACTGCACTCCAGCCTGGGCGAAAGAGCAAGACTCTGTCTCCACAACAACAACAACAAAAGGACAGGGAAAGGTGGAAAAAAAAGAACATCAACTCAGAACAAAGTGGGCCTTTAAATTAAAACCTTTTCTTCTCTTTTTTAAAGGCAGGGTCATGAATTCCCAAGTTCAAGTGGTTCTCCTACCTCAGCTTCCCAAGTAGCTGGGACCACAGGTGTGTACCCCCACATCCAGTTAATTTTTGAATTTTTTGTAGAAACGGGGTCTCACTATGTTGCCCAGGCTAGTCTCAAATGCCTGGCTCAAGAGATCCTCCCTCCACAGCCTCCCAAAGTGCTGGGATTATAGGCATGAGGCACTACACTCAGCCTAAAACTTTCAGGTTTACAGAAAAGCTCATTATCTCTCCTATTACCAGATAAGATCTATCAAAACATCACTGCCAACACTGGTACTCCCTAAGACTCGGCTGTTTGTGAGCCCTAGATCCAGATTAAACTCTGGCCAGTGGTTGGCAGCCCCACACCCAAAAAGTCACGTCCCTGGCTCCTCTCACAGGGACCTTCGGCGGTGGGGGGATATGGCTACCTGTACCCCTCCAACAGTTTTTTAGCATCCCCTGATTCTATTTCCAGTCTACCTCCAGTTCTTTGGCATCTCCTGATTCTGCCTTTCCTTCTTTGGACAATGCCTAATTCAGGAGCTTGCTGAAAATGGAGAATCTCAGTTCCTTCAATCTACATTTTACTAAGATCCTGAATAAGATGAAAATTTGAGAAGCTCTGAGACAACAGACTCATTTTTAATATACAAATAAGGGGTCATGAGGGAGGAAACGGGGAGAGAAGCCCCAAGGGAGGGAAGCCGGAGGACAGTGGAGAAACTGTACTGAGTATTGGGAAGGCCAGGCCCAAACCATGCAGCCTGACACTGCACAGATACCACAAACTCCCCAGGCTTCATGCAAGTGAAGTAACGCCCCTCCTATGGGATAATAACACGCCTCACAACCCTTCAGCACTACTCTGCTGGCGGCTCCAGATCTGCATCTTTCCACACAAGCAGCAGGCACAAATACCAGACAGAGCATGGACCAAGCGGTCCCACCCAGAATCCCTCAGCCTCCACGGACCCAGACACTCAGGAGCTTTCCTAAACAACTCCCACTCCAATACCTCCCCTCGCTTCCTGAGGGTCACAGGTCAATTTCTTATGACATCACTAGGAGGGTTTGAAGGTCTCTTACCCGCCTGTCTACCTCCAACCCCACCCGTCCTCTGGCTCCTCTTTTTCCCAAGGACCCAACTGACAATGACAATACCCACCACCCATATCCTGAGCTACACCTCATGCCCCCAAATTATCCTTGCTGTCTCCTTCCCTCTCATTCTCCAAAGCCAATGAATCATTCAATACCACCTGGCCTTTGAGGCTCCCAGAACTGGCCTCTAACCTGATCACAGGCCCATCCCAGGGAAAAGAAACCACATCCCCCAAGAAAGGTGAAGCTCCTGCTGCATCTCCAATAGTACCTGGGGCCTGGACATTCCTACCATCTGAGGTGCTGGGGAACATTCATAGGACAAAAGAACAAGCAGGCCGAGGGAGAGAAGCCTAGGAGGGGGCAGGTGAATAGGAAAGAATGAGCCCCAGTAGGAGAGAGGATCACTAAGGCAGGCCAGGGCAGGCTGCTCCACTGCCCACAGGAATCTCACCCTCTGAGAGTGGAAGGAGGGGCTTGGCTCTCACTGACTCACCCCTGAGAGCCAGAGCTGTCTACGTACTTCCCTGACTTATTCCCTTATTACCCCAAACGCCACACCCAGGGGCCACCAGAAACAGTGCAAAATCAGACACCGTGGCATGTGAACCTGTGGATTATATCAAAAAAGAAAAAAAATTGTAATTAAAAAAACACCAAAACCACCACTGTGGAAGCAACCACTCACTGGGGTGAAGAAATTTGACTCTTTATCGTGGGAAGTCACAACAAAACTGCACAACATCGGGAGGCTGGGTCCCCTCCTCTATCACAGAGTGACAAACACTGCCCTGGCACAGTGTGGGGAAGGTGGGACCCTAGCTTCCAAGCCCATTAGGCCCCTGACCACCAGCCCTGGATGGCCTCCACATGGAGGCGCAAGAAAGGCTGGTCCCCAGCTCTGAGCTCCACCAGGCTTTCAATGGGCCTGAGGTTCTCAGTGCCTGATATCCTGTAAAAACCCTGATCTTAGCAACGGAAGCACTGTGAATTTCCACTACCAAAACCCCACAACCCAAACCTGCTGGGTTTCAGGACACTGAGAGGCCTCCTCGTTAACCTGGTGAGGGGAGGCCTCTGTCTCCCTCAGTGCTGTCATCAAGAAAGCAGCAGAGTGGGTGGAGGTGGGTCAGGGGAGGCCTCAGCGGGAGAAGTGCTGGGCCTGGAATGGAGGTCACCTAGTCCAGTGACTTCCAAACTTACTATTTTTGCTATTTTTTAAGCTGCAGGAGGCTTTGTTCAAAGAAACTCTGACCTAGAAACCCAGCATGGAGGCAGGCAAAGCAGAACACTTTTATCTTCAGGTGGCTGGGGGAAAGGGAGGCTTCACAAGGTGCACACTAAAAATCATGGGTCCAGTGCGGCTAATGCCACACTCCACAGGACAGCAGAATGGCTCAAGGAGCTGCCTCCAGAATCATATGGCAATGAGTTCAACAGGATTGTGACAGACCTGGAAATGCATGTTTTGAAGAGCTGTCATTCATAGCAATTTGAAAAAGCCCCCACTGGCCAAATCTGGAACAATCTGAGCATCAAAATAAACAATAATAGTAATGGATTTTAACTCATTGAATAACATGAGCCTATTCTAATACACATACAGAGAGATAAATAAACAGGAGAGAAGGAAAAGTTCTGTGTAGCACAATGATATATAGCTACAGGAGTTCCGTACAGCTAGTGATAAACGTAGAAGGAAACATGAAATTAAATCATCTCATTCAGCACCCATGACAGAAAAAACCAACTGTACACAAGAATCTTCAATGGGTCCTAAAACCAGTTGAAGGGTTTGATGTGAAATAGCATACTGTATTTGCATAGTCTCAAAGTATCTCCCCACAGGACACTTACAAAGAACAAAATAGTAACTTAGAGGGGAGAAACCCAGCAGACATCACCACAAGCAAATGATCATTGTTAATATCACTGGTAATGACTCAGCCCCACATCATTTGCCGCCCAAGGGGATGCACCTAGGACTCACCATTTCTGCAGTACTCCTGACAAAATTGCAGAATTTGAATCTAAGCATGAGGAAACAACAAACAAACTTAAGGGAGATTCTACAAAATAACTAGCTTCAAGTAACTCAAAGTCAAACACAGAGTTTGTGGTCCTACTTATGAGAAAAAAAAAATATTTTCCATAAGA
>NW_016107344.1:12184611-12188901 GCF_001604975.1 Cebus imitator
ACACATGCCTACAAGATCTAGAAAATAGCCTCAAAATGGCGAATCTAAGAATTATTGGCCCTAAAAGGCCAGGCGCAGTGGCTCACACCTGTAATCCCAGCACTTTGGGAGGCCGAGGTGGGCGGATCACAAGGTCAGGAGATCGAGACCATCCTAGCCAACATGGTGAAACCCCATCTCTACTAAAAATACAAAAAAATTAGCGGGGCATAGTGACACACTCCTGTAGTCCCAGGTACTTGGGAGTCTAAGGCAGAAGAACTGCTTGAACCCCAGAGGCAGAGATTGCAGTGAGCCAAGATCGCGCCACTGCGCTACAGCCTGGGCAACAGCGTGAGACTCAGTCTCAAAAAGAAAAAGCAAACAAAAACATTCAGGCCTTGGGCCCCATCGGAGATTTTCACTTTTATATTTTTGAGACAGGGCATCACTCTGTGACCGAGGCTGGAGTGCAGTGGCCAGTGGCACCGTCACAGCTCACTACGGCCTTGACCTCCTGGGCTCAAGTGATCTTCCTGCCTCAGGGCACACCTTCAGTCCCAGCTACATGGGGAGATGGGGTCTCCTTATGTTGCCCAGGCTGGTCTCAAATTCCTGCTTAAGCCATCCTACTGTCTCGACCTCCCAAAGTGCTGGGATCACACGCATGAACCACCACACCCAGCACCCATTAGAGATTTTCAGAATGATTCATCAGGCACCTCATTCAACTGCACCAGCAGCCTCAAGGCAACACTTGCTTACCCAGGTGAGGCAGAGCCTGGTCACCCACATCTGCCACCCACCCCACCCCCACTGGGCAAAAGGAGGCCTAACACCTTCTTGGCTCCCAAGTTGATGTCCCAGCCTACTTCCTTCTGCCAATGAAGGTGAAGCTGCCCGCTCATGGGAGGATACTAGGCCAAGGCAGGCATGGCACACGTGCCCCATACCCTGATCATGGCAGGCCTCTTTCTGAAAAACTAAGTCTATATGAAATGTCTATACACAGAATGCTTTACATGCCCCTGGTAAGAGCACATCTCTTCTTTCTCAGCCAGTTGCAAACAAATGTGGAGAGTCTGGCCCCAGTCTACACTAGTATCCCCAATGTAAACAAGAACCCAGAGGGTCCAATGTGCGGTGCCTCCAGACTTCAGGATTGGACTGGGCCCTATGTCCTCCCTAGATCAGTAAAGTTGAAGCAACCTGCCTAGCAATCCATCAGTGCACAGGATCACCTGCCAAGCCCATGGGGTGAAAAGGATTTTACTGTGTGATACAAGCACCTTAAGACTTGTTTCTACATGTTCAGGGCAGGGCACTGCTGCATGCAAGACACCTAGAATGAGGCCATGGAGACCAATTCCAACTCAGAGTGGGACCTGTGCCTGACTCAGGAGACTCAGAACACGACTCTTCATTAAATGCAGTCAAGTAGGTGCTGGAAGGCAGAGAGGAGGAGGTGCTGATGGTGGTGACAAGCTAGTCAGGATATGCTCCCTAGAGCAGCTGGTTTACATGTGTACTAGACGAGGACAGCACATCTAGAAGCTCCACAGTTTGGGATCGACAGCTGTGCCTGAAGATAAGGAGGGACACACTGCAACCCAACCTGGCAGCAGGCAACCGTCTCGCCCCGAGACTGGCCTCCAATGCAGATTATCATCAGAGCCTTCAATGTATCCCCCGCTCCAGACTGGGCCCCACAGATGATACCAAGACCAAACCAGCATGGCCATCCTTGCAGGGCTGACATTGTCGGTGTGAGAGCCACTCCTGAACACCACAGATGTTCCAAGTGATGAGTGGCCCGTTCCTGGGGAGAAATAAACTTTGCTCCAATAACTAGGACTTTAAAGGCAGGCTGTTACGGGAGCTGCTCCAGTAGGCTGCAGGGATTTGAGCTGCATGCCTAATGTAGATTTGAAGTGTTCTCTTTGTACAGGTCACAAAGAAACTACATAAGACAGTTTAGAATTATATTTACTCCTCTTTCTCTATTTTTCCGTGCCTGAAAAGCATGGAAAATAATGATAAAGATAATGGCTGTAAGATGCTTAAAAATTTTTGTAAGGCCAGGCGTGGTGGCTCATGCCTGTAATCCCACCACTTTGGGAGGCCAAGGTGGGCAGATCACAAAGTCAGGTGTTCGAGACCAGCCTGACCAACATGGTGAAACCTGTCTCTACTAAAAATACAAAAATTAGCTGGGCGTGGTGGCGGATGCCTATAATCCCAGCTACTCATGAGGCTGCGGCAGGAGAATTGCTTGAACCCGGGAGGCAGAGGTTGGAGTGATCCAAGATGGTGCCACTGCACTCCAGCCTAGGCCACAGAGCAAGACTCCGTCGCAAAAAGGAAAAATTAAAAAATTCTGGGGAAAAAAAAACTACAAATATTTTAAATTACATAATACACAGCATTTACATTGTATTAGTTCTTCTAAGTAATCTAGAGATGATTTAAAGTATATGGGAGGAGGTACATAGGTTATATGCAAATACTACTAAGTGTGGGGGCTAAAACCAATCTCCCTTGGAGACAGGACACCAAGGGAAAACTGTACTGTGTTGCAAGACAAAAAAAACCCACCTCAAAGGATGGCATTCTGGAAACCTTCTGAGTCTAGGGTGGGACACTTTCCAGCCCACGAAAGGCCTGGCTCCCCTAGCCTGGGGGAAAAGATTTACAGAGCTAAAACAAAACAAACAAAAATGCTTCCCGAAGAAGCCATGAAAAATGAAGCCAGTGGGGAAAAATAAAACTAAGTGTGCACTGAGAATGTCAAAAGAGAGGAGGAAGTGGGGGCAGACGTTTTTAAACTGCAAATCAACGGTGAGAAACTGCTGGAAAAGGTTGAGAGGAAATCAAGAGTCAGGAGAAAGCTAGCAGATCATCCCCCTAAAACAGAGCCAGAAAGGCAGGGGGCCCCTCGGATAGCTGAGCAGGGGAGTCAGGATCTCATCCCCAGGGACACAAGCTCTTCCCCACAAAGCCCCTGCCTTTGCCAGAATGCAGGGGTTACACAGGCAGTACAGTGAAATCAGGAGAGCCACCTCAAACTGTTTTCTGCTGCAAAACTGCCACAAAATACAAATTTACAGTCCCTCTTCTGGACTACTCATTTATCTTCAACATACACCAAAATATCTCTATAGAAAATGCTTTGTGTTTCTTCCAAAAGCAAACAACATTTACAACCTGATTCTGATCCTGTTCTCCTGCTGGAATGGGGCAGGGCAAGTGGCACCAGATGGCCAGGGAGGCTTAGCGCTGCCCTTTCACCCAGGAGGGCTCCAGTTACCCCCACAACCCCCGTGCCCCAAAGATGACCTCGCCAGTAGGGCTCTGGGCCAAGGGGGCTTTCTCAACCAGCTCCATTTCCAAGACACCCCCGGCACCGAGGAATAACTGCTGTACACTGCACACCCAGAGGGGAGGGACTGCAGAGCCGGGGCTGCCAGAACCTGCTTAAAGTCGGCAACTTTCAGGAAAACAAGGGGGTAAAGACTGCAAAAAACCCACGAAACAGACTAACAAACCAAAGGCGCAAGCATGACCGTTCGGCTGGCTGAACTAAACATAAACATTTCTTACTAAACATAAGAAGTTGGCTGCTTCTCAACCTTGATAGTGCGTTCAGGCCGGCTGCGGTGGCTTGGGCCTGTAATCCCAGCCCAGCACTTTGGTGCCTCACTTGAACCCAGGAGATCAAGGCTGTAGCGAGCCTTAGTTGCAACACTAAGTGCAGAGTAAGACCCTATCTCACAAAAAAATTTAAAAAAAAAAATTTTTAAAGCATTCAAATCACCTGGGTTACCTTGTTAATAATGCAAATGCTGATTCAGCTGATCTGGGTGGAGGCCCCCAAGAATCTACATTTGCGCAAGCTCCCAGGTGAGGCCCATGCTGCCAATCAGCAGGTCTGTGGACGGCACTTAGAGCAGTAAGGATGTAACACTGACACACAGAGGGAAAACAACCATTAAAGCAAGTCATGGGAAGAAAGCCACCCATCTTTATTGTGTTTGATTTACAAGGAAGGATGCAATCAGCTTCCCCAGAGGAATGCTTTAATTTGGGGATTTGTTTGGGATTTTGGTGCATCTCACTGGATCTTCACAGGTTATTTTTATTCCCATTTCTCAGCTGTAAAAGCTATTCTAACCAAATGATAGAAGCCTACCTCTTCCAAGACCACCAGCCTACTGTGTTGTGCCCGGCGGAAACACAGCCTGGAGCAGTGACACAGACTGGCCTCAAAGACAATGGGAGGAAGTCAGACAGGCAGCAGGCACTGGGCGGGGG
>NW_016107344.1:12188932-12202787 GCF_001604975.1 Cebus imitator
GGGCTGGCGGGCCCAGGGGATGGAGGCTGGGCCAGAAAAGGCAGATAAAGGGCCAGAAACCCAGCCTGAAAGGGCACCAGGAAAAGAACATTTTGTCTTCTAGAACCTGTTAACAAAATAGGGGCAAAATTTAAACCCAGTCCCTACCCCCAAGGAAGAGGAATGCGGATAGTGTTTTTGTTTTACTTTTAAGAGTTTGGCCTCACTTTGGCAAGAGGTAAAATTAAAAGCTTTGCTTCCCTCTCCCTGGATTCCACTACACAAGAGAGGGGCTACACTAACAAACAAAAATAATGTGCCATTTCCAAGAAAAGCCAAGGTGAGGTCCAAGGCAAGACTACTCCTCAGTGAGCTCCAGGGTCCACACTCAGCGCCAGAGAACTGGGAGTGTGTGTGTGTCTGAGCTCAGGGTGGGTCGGTTTCCATTTGAGAACTACAGGCATCTTTTGAGATGATCATCACCGCCCCCTCAAGAACCTGAGGAAGAAATACCCAGGAAAAGAGGGTCCCCTTTGTTAATTCCATCTGATGACATTTTCTTCCGCAGGAGCCTGAGTTGGCAAGAGAGATTCCAGGTAGTGACCAACCATTTTGGAGTTGGATTCATAGAACTACAAGGGTTACAGCTAAAACGTTCCCAAAGTTCCTCTAGGCAACGCTTTCGTTTTCCAGTCAGAATCTACACCCCAGGAAGTGACCCGCCAAGGTGACCGAGTAACTCAGCAGCACAGCCGGAATTCAAACCCCTGCCTCTACATCCATATGTTTTTCCCAGAATACCAAGCTGCCTCGACTGACTTTCCCAGTCTTGTTTGGGTCCACCAACCTGTAAACTAAAAATAAAATTCTAAGCCCCGCAACCAACTAAACAGACCTTCTTGGCCAAGAGGACCCCAGAGAAACCTGAAAAACTGAGCTCTTGGCCACAATGAGAAGGCAGGTTGGACAGGCCTCATTACATACTTCCTCCCTTTTAGGACTTAGACACAACATCTGATCACTGTTCATATTAAAATAGATCATAAGACTAAGAAACAAGACTCTTTGTGACGATAAGATACCAAAATATGAACAGGACCAAAGGCCATGCCAGACAAGGGTTAAGTCACTCACCCCACAGCTCACTCTAACCCAGTGTATTGGTTAACGGACTTCCTTACCTTACCAGTCATTTCTGCTGACTCTAAATTTTTGGACAAAGCTTTACTCCTTTAACCAAATATAAATTAAAGAATCTCTGAACCCACCTATGACCTGTAAGCCCACTTCATGATATCCCCTTTCTGGGCTTAACCAATGCATATCTTCCATGTACTGACTTATGCCTTTGCCTGCCACTTTTGCCTCCTTAAAATGTATAAAACAAAACTGTAATCCAACGGCCTCGGGCACCCTTTCCCTGGACCTCCTGAGACTGTGCCTTCCTCTGGCCACAGACACTCACTGTTTGTTCCAAAGGGCTTGGAATAAACCTCTTTAAAATATTTTAGAGACTATGGTTAACATGCCCCAAAAGTGGCATCCTTGTTTCAACACCTTTCACAGTGAACACCAGCTCTTTTTACGGAGTCTGGTAGGTGCTACAACATTGGCTAAAATGAGGGGTGGGTGCTGTGGCTCACACCTATAATCCTAGCACTTGGGGAGTCCGAGGCAGACAGACATCTTGAACCCAGAAGATGAGTTCGAGGCCAGCCAAGGCAACATAGCAAGACCTCATCTCTACGAAAAATGTTTAAAAATTAGTCACATGGTGGTGCATGTCTTGGTCTCAGCTACTGGGAAAGCTGAGGCAGGAAGATCACTTGAGCCTGGAAGTGCGGGCTACAATAAACCATATTCATGCCACTGCACTCCAGCCTGGGCAACAGTGCAAGATTCCATTTCAAAAAATAAAATAAAATGAGGACACTCCAAGGTGCAACCTTATCTGGGGCTGAGGCTTGCTTCCTGATTTGTAAGACTTGGCTGATAAGAGAATCAAATAAGACAGCCAGCATGGGTTTTGAAATGGTAAGATAAAATGCTAAACACATGAAACTAGTGGGAGTTATGAGTTCTATACAAACAACTCTATTTCAAAGGCAGGTGCCTTACAGATTCTGGCTGTGGTTTAGAAAGCAGACAGTATGGGTTGGGGCGGGCACACCTCAGATAGAAAAGTCAGACAGTGGGTGAGAGTGGCCTTCACCCCCACCTGCAATGCCACACATAGCTGAAATTGGACCCCCAGAGAGAATGCTCATTTTGCCCACCAAAAAGTGGTGGGGGAAAGAGTCACACGTGAAGGAGCAGGGGACAGTTCCCCTCAGTTAGAGAAAAGTCCTCACAGCCATAGAGACCAAAATTAAAAATGTTCTCAACCAATCCTGTCTGTTTTCAACAAGGACCAGGAGATTAAGAGCGAGCATCCTTCGTGCCTAAGAATGGCTTTTTCTGCCAAAGACCCTGAGGCTAACTCTCTGTCTTTAGTGTGCACCCTCGGTGGCCCAAAACAGGTGAGACCTCTCTGTTCCCACTGTAGGAGTCACTATCTTTCTGATCCAGTAAGAGGGGAGACTCTGTGCTTCTCTCAGCATGGCTGGGAGATGGGGGTTCAGCCAGAGGAATTAGGTGACCAGCCAGGGGGCCGCCATGCCTTTGGTTCAGTGGGCAGATTCATGTCACAAGGGCTTCCACCCTGCCGGCACTGTGTGCTGGCTGCCTGCTGCCCGCTGCCAGCCAGAGATTCAAGAGCCCAGAGATGGCAGAACAAAGGAAAATGGCTGTGGCTCCGGCAGCGGGGGTGGCTGCAGGCTGGGCTGCCAGCACACAGGCTTTTTAGCAGCTGAGTGCTTGCGTGAACAGGGGACACTGGGCTGAGCACTGAGGCACAAAGAAAGTGGGGGGCTTGGGAGACTAATAGCAACCCAGGCACGCGCCTGGCCCCCACCCAAGGAAGGGCACAGCTGGGCCGGGAGGACTCAGCACAACTCACTCCCCAAAGCAGCGGGCTGGTGGCTGACAAGCCCAGCACTGGCTGGCCACTCCTGCTCCTTGCCCAGCTGCTCAGAACTCTTACTCGCAGGTGTTTCAGGCAAGCACAGGGACTTGAGAGAGGCAAAGGGGGATCTTGACAGAGACGCCTAAAAGGCAAAAACTAGAATCTGAGAGCACATGATGGGCCTTGGAGTGGCTCAAGGAGGTCTGCAAATGGACCTCCATTAAGCATAATGGGCTCCTGCTACCAGCAACAACAGCTGCACTGGCCACTCCCTCTCCCCCTCTCCTCCTTCCCTAGTCTCCTCCTGTCTCCCAAAAAAATCTACAATGGGAAGCAGCAGGAAACCAGAGCAGAGCCTGTGAATAGCTCCACTGTCAAGCCCCAGGTCCCGCCTCCTCAGCCCCACAGGTCAGCCCTCACTGCCACCAGGCCACAATGGAAACCTCTGTGCTACCAAGGGCCCAGGCCCAGACAATGAGCTGCACATGGGAAGCTCTGGCCTTCTCACAGGGACTGCGTGTAACTGCAATGGTAAGAACTTCTCTGAGTACAAGGGTGGGAGAGCCATGGCAGGGACACAGGCCTTAAACCCACCGGGTCAGGGTCTATTTAGGAGGCCTATCTGCCAGCCAGCACTAAAATCTCCCTGCATCCCACCCTGCCCTGGCATGGGGCAGTGAGAGTCACACAGAGAAATAACCAGAGAACTCCCAACATGGAGTGGGTACCTCCAACATGCCCTCACAATCGTCCCTTCTTCCCCACCCAACCCAGGAAGAGCCATATCCCATTTCTGTTCTGAAAGGAAGCACCTGCCCAAAACACAAAACCCATGTATTATTTTCACCAGGTACCTTTTAAAGAGGCTTTTACAATCACAGGGTGGCAGTCAGGCCCAAGGCAGCCTGAATAGGGAGGTCTGCAGAGCAGCAAAAGGCCAAGGGAAGCCAGAATAGGAGGACGATCCTCATACTAACCCCTGACACTGTGGGAAAATCTGCTCCTCGAAAAGCTTGTTGTAACCAAGGCCCCCCCTTCACACCCCACACAGGCCCTGCAAAGTCCTGAGGCCGCTGGAAGCCACTATGAGAAGCCGACTCCCCCTCCCTACACCCCGGCTCGCTCTGGCTGACTCCTCACACTTTTGGGTGCACAGGCCACATGACCCAGAGGGCCAGCCAAGGGCTGTAAATATGGAGATCATGAAGACTGTCTGGCCTGAACTGAACCAAAGACGGACTTGGGTGGGAACCAACACGCTGGCACCCCCTCTTGCTCTCCCAGTAGTCCCTCCAGCTCTTGTCTCTGTAGAAGGCCAAGACCCCTCCAGAAGAAAACCTCATAAACTTTCATTCCCCGCTTTGGAATCAAAGCCGCATGTTTCTTTTCCTTTTACATACCTAACACGGTAACTCCACATCTAGTCATTTCCACTACAGAAGTACAACATGCATAAGACACTCCCGCTGCTTAGCCTATAGAAACAAAATACTGAAAGCAACCTCAAAATCCATCAATAGGGGGCTGCTAAAGTGAGTCATCATTCACTGTACAGCAGAATCATGCGCTGCTGTTAAAAAGAATGGACTAAACTGTGTGTGCTGAAATGAAACAATCCTGGGATAAATTTTTACAGTAAAAATCAGGAAGTGCAACGCAGTGTAATTAGTATACCACTGGGGTAATAAACAAGAGAGGAATACAGACACACTTGACTAGGCACTGAACATCTGGTGACAGGGGCCTCAGGGGAGCAGGACTGAAGGGGTCAGGGACAGAAACGAGTTTTCACTGTGTATCTTTGTTATGTGTTTTTCATCACGTACACATTTTTGTAAATAAAAATGTTAAACCTAATTTAATATTTAAAACACCTAAAGTTTGTGGCTGAACACACAATTTTACCTGCAGCTCTCTGCAGGCAGCTTCTGGTGTCTCACTAGAATGAGGCAGAGTAACAGGAAGGAGAAAGGAATCAAGGAGAAGGAGGGGATCAGGCAGTGGCAGCCTCAGGGATAAACACACAACAACTCACGGGGCTCCCTGCTTACAACTCCACCCCAAGTCCCAAAATAGGAAGTTTTCCTAAGAAGTGCAAGAGCAGACTCTGACAAAGGCAGAAAAGAAAGCTGAAGTTATTCCACTCCAAGGACCATCTGCTGCCAAGGCCATGAAGCATGATAAAACTGTAAGACCCCAAGGTTCAGGCAATGTAAGTGATGCAGGAGAGGGGGCTGATGCCCAGGCATCTCAGGCCTCCACAGGGACCCTCCTCTGAGCCCTCCCCACTCAGTCATCAGTGGAGCTCGAGGTTCTCGTGCTATGAACACATCCCAGTTTCAGCAGCTAAAGAAAGCTGTTTCAACAGATTTCTAGGCCTGGCCCAATTCCAAGGACAGTCTAAAAACAGTTTCTCCAAAATCCCAGCTCAAAACCCCATTCCCTAACCACTCAACTCCATGTACCTTCCAGGAAATGGAAGCTGCAAAATGGAGTCGTGAGATGCATTTGTGGATTTATTCCTTACTAAAGGGATACCTGTATGTTGTTTAAAAGCTTCCTTTAACTGACGTGTCAATAAATACTCTGCACTCAGAAGCACTGATATACTTCCTCCAAGTGATTTTCCCCCTAAGGAACAATACAAAAACCATTCCAGCCTCTCCTGCTGCTGAGGGGAATGACACAATGGCCATTAGAACCAGGACGGGCCAGACCATCTGAGTGAGAGATGTGGATGGCAGGGAGTGGTTCACAAACAGAACTCTATCTATGTAGAATAACTTCCCTGCCCTGCCCCACCCCACCACATCACATCACATACCATCCCACCTCATCCCACCCCCTAGACCACCAGAGCAGACAGAAATAAACAACTCCTAATGACCTCAAGCTCAAAGAATGTCCAGACCACAGGAAAAGAAGGTCAGAGAGGAGGAATGGGTATGTTTGGTTCTCCTTACAGAATAAGATGCTTTCTGAAGACTGTTAAATATGTTCAACAAGTAGCCCCTGAATTAAGAAGCACAAATGAAGTGCCCAGGAGTTTGATACCAGCTTAGGCAACATAGCAAGATCCAATCTCTGCAGAAAAATTTTAAAGATTAGCTGGGTGTGGTGGTGCATGCATGCTTGTGGTCCCTGCTACTCAGAAGGCTGAGGCGAGCATCTCTTGAGCTCAGAAGGCGGAGGCTGCAGTGAGCTATGATTGGGCCACTGCACTCCAGCCTGGGCAACAGAGTGAGACCCTGTCTCAAGAAAAATAAAAAGGCACAAATGAGATCTTAAACAGTGAGAAACACACTGGCACTTGAAGCCCTCATATTTCATTCTCCGTGGCTCAGTGTAAGCCCCTCAGCAGGTCTTGCTTGGAATCCCACAACCCTCTGTGAAACTAAGGCCAGCCCCTCTCCAATGTCTCTCTGCAGGAGTGAGCAGAGCCTACCCCAGGTAGGTACTGGTCCTCAACACACCAAATCTTGGCACCTGCCTTCACCACCTCATCAGTCATGCCCTGAAGAGGAGCTTCAGGGCTACCCTATGCCAGAGAAACCCTCAACTAAGCCTGCCCACCCCACCCCATCCCTGGGCACACGCCACTTGCTTCTCTTTGCTCACACACTTTTCTCAGCATCCGAGAGCCCTTGGGAATGAATCCCCCACCACTACCACCAACTCTAATTTTGGCATGCCCCCCGCAAAAACCTATCTGCATTTATACCATCACTTGTATTTCACAAGAAGCTGCTAGAGTAACAAAACACAATGACCGTGGCAAGCAGGATGGCTGCCGAGAGCAGGGTTCTGTCACCATCACTGTTCCCCTGCAAGGGTGGCAGCTGGACACTGAGCCGCTGGGAATGAGGGAAAGCCCTATCCACAGCTGATAGGTTTTCCTTACAACAGCAAGGGCCTGGTTCCTGAAAAGCTGGCTGCTGAGACAAGATCAGCCTCAAGAAAAGGAGGCAGACCAAACAGGGTCACCTGTGCAGGGGAGGCTGGAGTGAGCCAGCCCTCAAGAGAGGCAGAGTCTGATCAAGCAGAGAGGAAAGGCAGAGAGAAAAGGAGGAGCCTCACTCATGGACAAGGAGAAAAACATGGTAGACTGGATGCAGGGACCTAAAGGCTTCAGACAGAAGGAAACTGGTAAAGCTCCCGTGGGCAAAATGCCCAGGAGCTCCAGCTAGAGGGCCCCAGGAGTGTGCAGTCCAGACAAGAGGAAGAGATCCCCCACAGCACCTCCCTCTGCCAAGCTCAGACAAATGGGACAGTCAGTCCCCAGGCTCAGGGAGGCGGGATAGAGAACCACAAAGTTGTCAGACTGGTTTGCCCAAGACAAATTGCAGCAGGAGGAACTCAGTTTCAGGGGCAAAAAAAAAAAGAGTATTCCTAAGTAAAGTGGCTGTGGTCAGACAGCCACCAGATTTGGCAATAGAAGGCTAGCGGGGGACAGCTGTCATAAGCGGCAAAACCGGTGGGCTGCAGGGAAAAGAGGACCCAGGTCCGTGTAGTTTCCTGGGTGCAGAGGGGAAATCCAGCAGGCCAAGAGCAAGGGAGCCAAGGTCCCTTTCAGCAGATGCTGAAAAGGACCAAGGCTTCTGGGAAAAAAAGAGAGTGACACAAGAAGGGACACCTATAAAAAGAGAAAACTGTCCCTTATCTTGCACTGCCCTAAGCTCAGAACCACTCACACCTGTCTCCTGAGGGGCAGGCCAGCGCAAGAAGGATGGACAGGACACTGCCAGCGATGGGATACTGACAAAGATCCTGTCCCTCACCAAACTTTATTCCTCTGAGCCCTCTGCTCACCTGAGCCTGACCTACGGCACCTAGCTCCATTCTCACAGAGCCTAGTTTTAGCAAAAACCAAAATCCCCCACCCTCAACTTCTAATCACCCTGGATATCTGATCATACTTCTCATCCTCTACTCTCTCCCAGGTAAAATCTGATCACCCTGGCCTGCCTTCAACAAGAATTCAGGTAGGTAAGTTTAGTAAAAATTTCCCTACCCTCTTAGGAATTTTCAGGAGCCCCCACACTCTGCTCCTTGGCTATAAGTTTTCACTTATCTTTGTTATATTTGGAGTTGGGGCCACTCTCTCTCCCCTACTGCAAAATCCCATTGCGATAACACCTACACTTATTGGAACAGTTCTGAATACAGTCTACCTTACCAGTTGAACAAGTGTCAGAATAATTTTTTCTTTAACCAGCTCCCTAAGTCTTCCTGGACCCATTGCTTCTACTCCTCACTCAAGAGGGTGTAAACTACTTGGTCTGGGGCTGTAGCTGACCTGCTGACCAAGCCTCAGAAACAGATCCTGTCTGCCTGGGGCTTAGTCGGGGACAAAGGAGAGGACCCCAGCACAGCTGGTACACCCAGATTGGGGACAGGCAAACTCCTACTGCTGGGAGTCCCGCCGCATCCCCAGGATCACCACTCAGACCTTGAGGTACAGGCAAAAGAGATTTGGGAGAGACCTATTTCCTTCCACTGCTGTAGGGCTCCTCTCCTGGATATTAGGGCTACAAATTCCTCTCAAGGTCATGCAGTATATAGGAACACAGGCCCCAACAGGTGGCCGGCACGGACAGTAAAAACTCAGAGAAGGTTCACTAGCCCCTTGTCCCAGCCCCCTCCCCAAGCTTTACTCATTCAGGACAGCCCAACTTCAGTTCTCCCAAATGCCAGGGAACACAGACTCTGAGGCAGCACCAGGAGCTCATCTCTTACTAGAATCCCAGAAGCCTCTTTAAAGACAACTACCCCGGCTCTCAGGCTCCCAGCTCAGGCCAGCATAGCTTAAGGAGGGAGGAGCCAGTCCCTTTAACTATCTAGCTGAAAGGCACAGGCTCTTGGCCTTCTCCCTGGCCTCTTGGCTAGGGAGGCAGAACAGACCTCAAGAGGTGAAGAGTTTCAATTCCAGCCTGCCCAGACCCACTTAAGCTCTGGTCTCCAGGCCTGGCCTGCTGCCTCCTAAAAGAAAACCACAGCCCCACCCAACCCTACCCAACCCCACCAAGCCCAAGAGTGCAGGAAGTGGGGTTTCCAGAATCAGCTGCTGGTGAGCACTTGCTGAGAGCCGCCAGAGATGGCAGCTGTCTCACACCGGTGTCAGGCCTAACTCAGGGGCTTTGGATCCTGCTTCTCAGTGTACTCATGCTTCACTGCAACCCCGTGAGACAGGAAAGGCAGACTTGACTCTTCTCACTTTACAGATGAGAAAATTAGACAACTTTTTTTTTTTTTTTGCAGGAGAAAAAAAAAAATCCAAGACTTGTGTAGGTCATTCAACTAGAAAGTAGATGCAACTTGAAAGCTTGCCTCACCAGCGTCCACTCTGCAAGCTGGACAGTGTTATTCATCTTCACATCTTCGCATTTCATTGGCAGAGGCACTGGATGCTGCCCCCCTGCCAGGGCCTGTGCTCGACCAACATGGCCACATGCTCTGTCTAAACTGAAAGCATCTGCAGTTAAGGGAGAAAATGGATGTGGAGATACTATGAATAACCTGCCTGATATTGCTACAAGGGAAGATAAGCAAACTGAAACGCTGGCATCCTCCTAGACCAAAGACTCTCAAAACTTCATTCTATGTAGCTCCCTGGGTACTCTGATGGCCCACCAAGAGTGGGACCACTGCTGGAGACACCACCACCTCTCACTCCACTGGCAAAGAAACAGAGGCCCTGGAAAAGGTGGAAATATGCCTAAGGAGAATGAGTTAACCATGAGGCGAAAGAACCCGAGGCCTCATCACCTCCACCGGTGTCTGCTGGCCCCAAGGGAAGTCACCAGAGACCAAGCAGGTGACCAGGCACAAACGCAAGAGTCACAGTCCGGCTGGCTCTTTAAAATCCTGCTAAGGTGGGCTGAGGGGGAAAATGTAACTCACAGAGGGTTCCTACTCCTTTCTACAAGCCAGGGATCTAGCCCCACACTCAATCCCGTCCCCAGTGGGAGTCTACCTTCAGTCACCTCACCACCACTCCTTTCCACACCCCTACCAGGGGTATCGCTGCCTGCTCTTGCTTCTAGGAAAGGTGGCTGTCCCTACAGGCCACATCCAGGTAGGGGATGGACCACGCAAGATGTCCAAGGACTGACAAGGCAGGACAGAAACAGGCAGCAGGAGCCTAATTCCCTTCCCATAGGCATTTTAAAGGCCACCAGGCCTCAGTGGCAGGAAACAGAGATCATCATGCTCTGTCCCTCTGTCCAAGCAACAGGGATGTTCCCACTAATCACTATGGGTCCCCCAGTGCGGACAACATAAAGCAATAAGTGATGGATATACAGCATGAACAAGATATACATCTGTTGCTTTAAGCCTCTGAGACCTGAGGATTGCTATTACCACAGCAAACCATATCTCCAGACAGACACAGGCAGTGACTCCCCAGTCTTCTCATGTGGCAGTGCTGTCTTCCCATTCCCTGGCCTTAGGGAGACAGAAGCTACATCACCAGTCAATCAGCAGGGGCTCCAGGGTAACTGCCCAGGCTGTGCTGGACAGATGAGATGTGTTCAGAAGCAGGGATACAAGGGCACCTTCACTGAAAAGACTCATTAGTTCCACTGTGAGCCAGTCTTGTTTGGTATATGAATCCATTTTAATCACCTCTGAGAGGAAGGTACTGACTAAATTCGAAATGAGAAAACCTGCCCAGGCACGATGGCTCATGCCTGTAATCCCAGTACTTTAGGAGGCCGAGGCGGGTGGATCACTTGAGGTCAGGAGCTCGAGACCAGCCTGGCCAACATGGTGACACCCTGTCTCTACTAAAAATACAAAAATTAGCCAGGCATGATAGCGTGTGCCTGTAGTCCCAGCTACTTGGGAGGCTGAAGCAGGAGAATCACTTGAACCCAGAAGGCGGAGGTTGCAGTGAGCCAAGATCGAACCACTTCACTCCAGCCTGGGTAACAGAGTAAGAATCAGTATAAAAATAAAAGAAATGAGAAAATCCAGCTCATATTGAGACCTCAAGCAAGTTACTCTGTCTGTGACCTCTTGGGACCACAGTTTCCTCCTCTGTAAAAATGGAGCTGTTGACAGACATCACAGTTGTTTTCTTTCTTTTCTTTTTTTTTTTTTGAGACGGAGTCTTGCTCTTGTTGCCCAGGCTGGAGCACAATGGCACAATCTAGGCTCATGGCACCTTCCACCTTCCAGGTTCAAGCGATTCTCTTGCCTCAGCCTCCCAAGTAGCTGGGATTACAGGCATACACCACCACGCCCAGCTAATTTTGTATTTTTAGTAGAGATAGGGTTTCACTCTGTTGATCAGGCTGGTCTCCAACTCCTGACCTCAGGAATCTACCCACCTCAGCTTCCCAAAGTGCTGGTGTTACAGGCATAAGCCATGGTGCCCAGCCATCACGGCTGTTTTCAAGGATTAAATGAGTTATTATAAATCAAGCTACTAGGGTGTAAGTCTCAATAAACTCATTATCACTATGAAACTTTCCACATGACTGCTATAATTTTGTCCTTCACAAGATTTTAAACCAGCAAAGGATTCCCAGGCCTGGCACAATGGCACTTTGTAGACACTGCCAAAAGGAATTCTGCCTCAGTTGAAGTTAAACAGGTCAAATCTCTGAGCACATGGTGGCCTAGAGTGAGGCCTCAGGAAATAGTTACAGAACCCAGGGCTTTCCTGCTCCCTGGCCTCCATGGGAACTTCACTAACACCACAACCTTCAGGGCAAGGCCATCTCCTCCCACACACAAAGCATTAACTTCGTCCTGCCACTTCCCACATGGGAAGGGAGACACCCTCACCTGTCCTCAGAAACTAGCCCAGCTGGTGACGGGGAACACTTACCTGGGCAGCCAACCATTCTGCAGCCCACAGCCCCTCCATACCCTTTCTTCCTGGGACAACCACAAACCTACAGAAGCACCCAGGGGCTCAGCTCCCCCGTCTCCCTGAATGATCCTGCTATGCTGAGATCAGGCTCAGATCAATAAACACTACTGAGCACCTACTCCACGTCCAGCCTGAGTTCTAAGACCACATGGAGTATACAGCTGGTGAGGGACTTTCCAGACTTGGAACAATGCCTGCAAACAATGCCTGGCATCCCACAGAATCTTAACCATGCTTTGTTAAGTAAATTGAGGATCACATTAGGTGCTCCAAGCCGTGGAGTTCAGAGATGCGGGGATGGATATATCCAGAAAGTCTCCAACTAAAGTTGGGGTGCAACACAATGAGAAGGGAAAATACATCTGGTGGCCTGGGTTTCCACGGCCTGTCACTATAACGTTAAGGATCGGGCTGGGATCAGACTGCACATGGTGGCTCACACCTGTAATCCCTTTGCTTTGGGAGGCTGAGGTTGGAGGATCACTTGAGCCCAGCAATTTGAGGCTATTGATGACACGGGTAGCTAAGGGTGGCCGGAGCACTCAGCAGGCACTAACTGCTTCTAGACTTCAAGGTCAAGGGGCGAGGGGAAGGCTACTTTTGAGGATCTGGCAGTCCACTCTCTCACTAGCCCAAGAGCAACGCCCTCTCAGAAGGGAGGAAGATCCCCTGGAGAGCAGACCACTGCCAAGAGCACACCTGCAGAGGATCCAATACAGTGCCCTGCACTGCCGCCCAAGACCGCCTGACTGCCCAGTTAGCAGCGCCGGGACAGCCAAGAAGTGTGTGACACCGCCGCACTCACCACCGCTCCACGCCCAGAGCCAGGCCAGTACCCGGGCCCACGACTTCCCCCAACTTTCCCTGGCACGGACCGCTTCTCGCCGGAGACCAACTTTAAGTCCCCAACACAAGCGCTCCAGCCGTCCCAAGGCCAAAGTCCCTCCACACACCCTCACACAGGCACTTCCTACCCACCCGCACCCCACCCTTGTGCGCAGAGGAGAAGCAGCAGCAGCCTGGGACCAGCACACTCCGCACCCACAAACCCCCACTCTACCAGAACTCCGGCTAGGTCAGGGGGTCAGGCTTTGCTCCCAGGCACAACCCCACACGACTAACACGGAGAAGGTGGGTCGCCGCCTACTCAGACTCCAGCCGCCCCAAACCCAAGCCGGGAAGAGTGGGACCCACCGCGGCGGGGCAGGGGGAAGGGGCGGCCCGCCCCGGCCTACGCCCACCCCGACCCCGAACCTGAGCTCCGGGGGGCCGAGGGTGGGTGACAGAGCCGAAAGGAGCGCCCATCCCCGAGCTCGCTGCTGTGGACGAGGAGCAGGAGAGCCCGGAGCGGCAGCAGCAGTCCAGGCTCCCCGGCGCTCCCACCCCGCCCGGCCCGGGCGCGCACTCGCCGGAGCGCGCGGATGGGGCGAGGGCTGCCGAACCCGGAGCGCCAGCCCCGGGCCCGCCGCGGCTCTCGCCCGCACGGCGCCGAAGTTCGGCTCAGCTGGGTCCCCGCCGAGGCCTCCAACCTCAAGCGAGCGATCCTGGCAGACAAAGCCAGCGCCACCCGCGGGGCCGCCCCCGGGAAGGCAGGCAGGGAGGGAGGCTGAGGGACCAAGCGGGGACCTGGGGGAGCAGCCCTCGCCCCCGGAGGACGCCCAGGGGAGTCTGCCTCAGACAAAGAAAGAGGCAGGGCCCGACGCCCCAGCCCAGGCTCCGCGCTCTACTCACCCGCGCACGGCGGCTGCAGCAGCGGCGCGGCCCGGCTCGGCCGAGGAAGTTAGAGCAAGTTCGGCGGCGCGGGGCGGGAGGGCGCGACTCGGGCCGTCCGAGCGGCGGGGGCGGGGCGCGAAGGGGCGGGGCCGGGGGCGCGGCGCCTGCCGGTTGAGGAGGGAAGGGGCGCCGCTACCCTGCGCCGCCCGGTGCAGCCCCGCGCGCCTGGGCCCGCCCTGGCCCCGCCCCTCCCCCGCGGCTCGCCCCTCCCCCGCGGC
>NW_016107344.1:12202944-12213637 GCF_001604975.1 Cebus imitator
CGCCCCTCCTCCCGGCCCGCGCGGCACCGGAGACCGCGGGGCCGGGTCGCCGGCCCGCCCCTTTGTCCCGCTCTGGGCGGCGCCGGAGGCTCGGGGCGGCCCGGGTCCGCGCCCTCCCAGTGGGGTCCGCGCCCTCCCAGTAGGGTGCGCGGAGCAGGCCTGGCCTGGCCTGGCCTGGCCCAGGGCTGGGCACTTGTGGCCGCCGGGAGCGCTCTGAGCCTTTGCGCTGCGCAGACGCCGCTCTGGCCTTGTCGGAGCCGAACCTGGGAGAAGCACGAGCTGTGGGAGGCGGCGTCTCGAGGGATACACTGGGTGACCGTGGAGAGCCGGCGAAGGATTAGGAAAATGGCTGTGGTGGCGATAGAAAGCGTTCCTACCGGGCTTTGGAGGCTGGGGGCGGGGGTAGTCTTCAAAAGAAGGAAAGGGAAATGGTTTTTATTTCTTTGCAAACCGAAGAGTAAGGACATGCTCTTTCTAGCTTTGGTGCTAAAAATACCAAGCTTTCTTTGGACCGTGGCTGAGATTTGTTCCTCACCTTTACGCTAAAGAGGCGGCTGGGACGATTCTCGTGGGGTAGGGGTGTTTCCAGGGACAGCTAGGGGTGGCTCCCCTCTTTGAATGCTGGCTGAGATTTGTTCCTCACATTTACGCTAAAGAGATGGCTGGGACGATTCTTGTGGGTTAAGAGGGGTTTCCAGGGACAGCCAGAAGCGGCTCCCCAGCCTCAGCCTGCCTACCTGTAGAAATAAGCACGCCACACCTCTGTTTCTTAAACTTATTCGGTGGCTGAGGGCCGAGTGGTCTGCTCTGTTGGGTAACACCAAACAGGGATCTATTAAAACTCGGCTAAGACTGGTTGCCACATGCTAGTACAAGCAACCAACAGGTTAATTCCAATGGTAGGAGGAGATCTTGAAATACTGTTCGGTCCATTCCCAGGTTTGTTTCTGGTTTTTTTTGTTTGTTTTTTGAGATAAGCTATCACTTTGTCGCCCAGGCTGGAGTGCAGTGGCATGACCCTGGCTCGCTGCAGCCTCTTCCTCCCGCCTCAGCTTCCCAAGTAGCTGGGACCACAGGTGCAGGCCACCACGTCTAACTAGAGACAAGATATTGCTATGTTGCCAGTGCCGGTCTCAAATTCCTGGGCTCAGGCAATCCTCCCACCGCTGCCCCCCCAGATTGCTGGAATTACAGGCATGAGCCACTGTGCCTGGCCAATATTGTTTGTTTAATTAAGGGGGATGCAACCTGTCTGTGACACCCTAGGCAACTCAGGAAACTCCGTGGGAACCTGTCCATTCATTCAGCAGATAGTGAGTGCTTGATTGAGTGCCTGATGGATGCCAGGCCCTGTGTCTATGCTGTGACACTTCAGTGAACAGGACAGCTGAGGCTTTTTGCCCAATAAAGCTAATTTTTAGTGGAGAAGACAAATAATCACAAGTTGAAGTAAAGGCTGGGACAAAAACAAGGGGCTAGAATAGAGAATAAGAGCTACCTTAGGTGAAGTAGTCAGGGAAAGGGTCTTTGAGGAGGTGATCCTGAAATTGAAGTCAAAAGAATGAGGAGTTAGCCTTGGGAAAATTCGGGCAGAGACATTCCTCCTTGAGAGCAGTAGGTGCCTTTTCAGGGTAAGCTCTGGATGGGTCAAAGAGGTGAAAGAAAATCAGTGTGGTTTAATTATCAAGCCTCGGGGAGGAGGCCCAGGATGGAGTGGGAAGGTGGGCGGGGGCCAGATCATGCAGGGCCTGTGGGCTGTGTCAAAGAATGGAGACTTTGTTGAGCCTTGGAAGGGTTTTATGCAGAAGACTAACATCTTCTGATTTAAGGCTGTGCGTGGGTGTCAGGCAAAAATAAAAGCAGGGAGCCAATTAGGCTTGCCACAATCCAGGCCAAAGATGATGGTGGTTTGAACCAAAGTGGTGGCCATGCTAAGATGAGTAGTTGAGAGATGCTATTTTGGACTTAACAGGACACATTGATAGGAAGGACATGGGGGCGGGAAATGGAGAAACCAAAGATAAGTTTCTGGCTGGAGTAAGTGGGTGGACAGTGCTTCATTTATTGGATCAGAAAGCAGCACATCTCGGGGAGTTACATCAGGAATTCTGTTCAAGCCACATGGAGCTTAAGCTGCCTGTTAGAGATCCAGTGGGGTTATTCCATCACTAGGAGCTCAAAGAGAGGCCTAGGCTGGAGAGGGGGCTTTGGGACACATCAACATAAAGATGTTCGAGGTCATGGGATCTGAGAAGGACACACAGGGTGAAGGGGTAGACGCAGAGGAGGAGAGAGTTCAGGAGGGACCCAGGGGAACCAAGGCAGATGAGAAGACTGAAAAAGGCTGGGG
Source organism: Cebus imitator (assembly GCF_001604975.1). NCBI lineage: Eukaryota > Metazoa > Chordata > Mammalia > Primates > Cebidae > Cebus > Cebus imitator. Next base: position 12,205,295 of record NW_016107344.1, read on the forward strand.
AGACTAGAGGAGAGTCAGGAGAGCGCTGTATCCCAGAGACAGAAAATGTTTCCAGAAAGCAGTTGTCAGCTGTGATAGACACTGCTTAGAGATCAGGTAAGATGACTGTGACCTGTTGGCTCTGGCAACATGAAGGCAACTGGTGAACATGATAAGGGCATGTTCCTGGAGTAGCGGGGTGGAAGGCAGGCTGTGGTAGAGCTCCCATGTTTGCACAACTTAGGTCTAACAGGGAACAGAGAACTGGGAGGGATCTAGAAAGGATGTGGAAGTATAGGATGCTTTGGTAGAGATTGCTAGATGGCCCTAGTAGCCATTCTCTTGTCCCTTCATGATAGAATTTCCAATTCTGTCATGAGGGGTTTGTTAAAATGTGGGAGTCACTGGAGCAGGCTTGCACGGTGATGGGAATGATCTAAGAAGAAGGCAGGGGCCATGATAGGAAAAGCAGGTGAAAGAAGATGGGGTATGGACACTAATGAGGTCACCTCCTACAGAGGGACACTTCCACCATTATTAAGGAGAGGAGTATGGAGACAGAGTGGAGGTTTCTAGTAAGGCTGGGACTGGGAAGATGATTACTCACACCTGGTGATTTCTGCTTAATCCTGGATGTGCAAGAGGTCATGGGTATAGAAAAAGAGGAAGGAGGCAGGGAAGCCAGCTTTGTGAACCATGGACTGAGTGGTTTTGGAGATCTTGCTGGCCTAAGCAGCCTCTGGGAGACGTGTCCTTTCTGGAACAGTTGGCCACACTGCTGCAGGGTGTGAAAAGTGTGGTGGAAATACCTACAAAGCCAGCGTGGCCTTCCCCACCAGCCCCCAGACAGTGACATCTGACACCTGCCATTCCTGGCTGCAGCAAAGACCCACAAAGTTTTATCTGACCCATTCTTACAGCAACATCGAGTGGCCTCAGAGATAAAACGCCGAACCGGTCTATTTTATTTTCCTTTATTAAAAAATAAAAATTCAAATAGACAGCCCCAACTCATAAAAGAGTTATATTGTAACCAGTGGTTTACTTTCCTGGCTAGCACCTAGAACCATAATTGCCAAGAATATAACTGAATTGTAGTGCAGACTGCAAGCCTAACATATGGACTGTGGGAACAAAAAAAAAGAAGCTGAGAGTTTTTCCTGGATCTGAAGCTGCCATAAATAAAATTTTAAGTGGAATAGCTTGGCCTTTGTCTTCCCCTGACTTCTTCCATAGTCCTCTGTGTCTGTCTCCAGTGCTCACCCTGGGCTCCACTCTGCAGCCTGTGTGTGTGTTTACAGGCCAGTGGGCAGGTCAGGGCAAAATTGAACAGAAGAGGGAGTTGGTGTCCTAGCTCTCCTAGTTCTCAACATCTTGATCTTGAGCAAACCACAACCCTGAGCCCTGCTGTTCTCATCTGTAAAGTCAAGGTAATACTAAAACCCACCTCACAAGCTTATAATAAAAACCCAAAGAGATAAAGTTAGTTTGTAAAACTTTGAAAAATACTGGATAAGCTGTAAAGAACTCTGTTACCTGGGAAAGATGTCTTATTAGGGCCAGACTACCAAGGATTTTCACAACAGTCAGGACATTTTGGTTGGAAATGAGAACCCCACCCAGACTAGCTTAGGTCATCAAAGCGGAGATTACTGGTAGGAGACTCAGATCGTTCACAGAATTGAAAGAACTTGAAACCAGAGTGACACTGAAAACTGGGGGCTGATCCTGACAGCGTCCCAGACCGGGGACCTACCCTCTGTTTCTCCTAGTTCTCAGAGTTTGCCTTGTCAGGTATGTGACTGAGTCTACAGTCGGTAAGTCGGTATGAACAGATCTCAAGAAAGGACCCTAATTGGGTCAGCTCTGGTGACGTGTTCATTCCCGGACCAATCACTGTGGTGAGGGTGATGAGATACCATAATTGGACTAGGTCTGGGTCACATGCCCATGCCTGTGATGAGTAGGGCAAGGCCTACGCAGAAGAGGGGGTGGTGTGTACAGGCTTGGCATCAACCAAGTATTCCTTAGGCCCTAGGCAGGTTTTAGGCAGAATGGTGACATTGTTACATCTACGCTTTAGAAGGACCCCTAAGACTGCAGTGGGAAGACAAGGTGGGAGGGAAGGAAATGATGAGGAAATAGAGGTGGACAGAATCAAGTTATATTTAGGAGCTAGAACTGAGAAGTGATTAATTGCATGGGAGAATGAGGAATAAGGCGGCGTCATATTCTGGCTGCACGGGCAGTGGCACTATTCACTGAGAAGGAACACAAGAGACCCTATGTGGATGTATATGTTTGGTGAGAGGTGATGACTTAGACCTCTTCCATTTCAAGTGTTCCAGGATGCAGTGGTGAAATTTGCTATGTGGAGTTAAGAGAGACAGCTAAGCGGAAGTTATCAATTAGGGAGTTGTATCCATTTGAAATTGGGTTTAGCTTTTTTTTAACCATAACCCAAGGCCAGGTGCAGTGGCTCACGCCTGTAATCCCAGCACATTGAAAGGCTGAGGCAGGAGGATCACTTGAGCCCAGGAGTTTGAGACCAATCTGTGCAACATAGTAAGACCCCATCTCTTTAGAAAATAAAAAGGAAGAAAAGAAAGAGAGAGCGAGAGGAGAAAGAGAAAAAGGGAGAGAGAAAGGGAAGGGAGGGGAGGGAGGGAGGAAGAGAGGAAGAAAGTGAGGAATGAAGGAGGGAGGGAGGGAAGGAAGGAAAGGGAGAGAAAGAAAACAGCAACCCAACTACATTGCCTTAACTTAACCCATTACATTGCCTTACATTCAGTTTTCTTGCTGTAGTTGTTGAAAAAACTCAGACACAACAAGATGTCTAAAGGTAGGCAGAGCAAGGCTGGTCAGCAGCCCCACAATGTCATCAGGTCCCAGCTCCTCTCTGTTGGTCTGCCTGGCTCTCCTTACGGGGCAGAGTTGGCTTTTGGTCATACGATGGCTGCCCCAGCTCCAGCTTCCCACCCACATTCCAGAAAGAAAGAAGAAAGAGCAAAATGAATGAAGGAGCAACACCCAAAACTTATCCAGAAATCCCCCAACTAATGCTTCTGCCTCGCCGGCCAAGTACAGTCACATGACAAACCATAACTCCAAAGGAGGTTGGGAAATGTAGTTTAAAAAATTAACTCCTGTTTGAAAGAAATAAGGGAGAATTGATATTGAAGCAGTATGTGATAATTGAAACCATCAGAGTAGAGGAGATTATTTTGGGACTGGGAGATGAGAAGGGAAAAGGACCAAGGACAGACTCTTTGGAAAATCAGAGAGCAGAGGGACCAAAAAGACTGAGGAACACTGGCCAGTGAGGTAGGAGGAAAGCCAGGAGGGTGGAATGGACGGAAGTCCAGGGACAACAAGTGTTCAAGAAAAAGGGAGTAGTCCCAGTTTCCAATGCTGCAGAGGGCCAGTGAAACAAGGCCGAAGAGCAACCATGGGGTTGGTAGCTTCAGAGAAATGTTTCCGTGGAGAAGTGGGTCAAAGACAGTTAACAGTGGGCTGAACAGCAAATGGAAAATTAGAGAGAGATTGTTAGCTGGAAGATGATGAGGATACAGGGTTGCAAGAGGGTGTTTAAGAAAGGAGAGACTTGGGCCAGGCGCAATGACTCATGCTTGTAATACCAGCACTTTGGGAAGCCCAGGTGGGAGGATCGCTTCAGTCCAGGAGTTCCAGGTAAGCCTAGGCAACATACTGAAACCCTGTTTCTATTAAAAGAAAATAACAGGGGGGTTGGGGGAAAAAAAGAAAATAAGAAAAACAAAGGAGAGACTCAAATATGTTTAAATGATGAAGGGAGAAGGCAAGAGAAAAGGGGAGACAGGAGAGTCTGGAGGAAGAGAGGAAATGCTTGCTGGAGCAGGTAGGAAGGATTGGGGTTCAGAACAAGAGGACAGCCCCAAACTGGAGAACAACTAGACTTTCATAGAGACAGGCGGCAGAAAGACAAGCTGGGTAGGAAAGCAGACATTTGTAGGTTTGGTGGGGCTTCCTGAGGGAAGGGGTCTACCCTCTCTCAAAGTAGATGGAATGGGCACCTGCTGAAGGTAAGTGGGCATCAGGTGGGTTCCAAGGACTTCAGAGAAACCTGGGAAAGAACAAGAGAAACCTCTGAGCAGGGGCAAGCAGGGAGGTTTGGGGAAGGGTTGCGAGCCCAGCTGCAAATGGAGACCCAGAGTGAGAGTAACACACATTGCAGATTACATGACCTTCTTCATCAGTACTCAGCAGCTGGGGTAAGTGCAAGTGCAGGGAGCACAGACAGCAGGGTTGATCAAAGTTTGGGGTTTGCCAGGAAAGCATGATAGAAAAACACTGGTGCAAAGGATTCAAGAAGGTTGGAAATAAAGCAGTTGAGGTGTTGTATCCTGAGTCTTGGCTAGTAGGGGAGAGAAGGGACAGCTGGCGGGGCTGATAGAAAGGGAGAAAGAAGATGAGGCTGGGGCTGGAGGACCCTCAGCAAGTAAAGAAGGCAGATATGGTGGCGTGAGGCTGTGGTCAGACAGAGGTGTGTATCCATGGGACCAGGTGATCGGGATGGAAGACACGGAGAAGGGAGAAGCCAGTGGCCCTGAGGGTGAGGAAGTCTGGACCAAGAGGCTAGTGGGAAGATGGGCCACTGCATCAGTATATAGCAGGACTTGGGGTGCAGGCAATGGCAATGAGCTAGGCGCCAACATCTTTGGTAGCACTTTGACTTCAAGCTCAGTTTTTGCATTGGTGTTGCCTTTCTTTAAAAAAGAGGTCAGGAAGCCTTGGGGAAAGGAGAACAGAAATTTATTTCTTGGCCTGTCATTCAATACTTGGCCTATTTGTTCCAGAACAATCTATCTTAAGGAATCTGCAAACTTTTAGGAGGCTCCTACTCTTATTTGCAACTACAGCCTCAGCAATAAGACCTCTGCCTTCCAGTGGTGTCCCCTGTAAACAGGACTAAGATTTGTGATAGGAGCACATGTGTGGGCACAAGACACAGTGGAGCTCCCTTTAATGATGGCATCTAAGACTATCCAAGCAGATGGTGGTGACAAGGAGTCCCACCGTCTCTCTGCCCTCTTCCTATTTCATAAACTGAAGGTGGCAGAGAAGGAAAGGTTGTTCAGTAGGTGACATCCCAGGGCCCTTTCAGGCCTGTGAGTCAACCACACGGTAATGACTCCACATGGGAGAAGAAAGTTTTGCCAAGGAAGAAAACCCCAGATGTGGCCAAATAAGATATCGAGGGAGGGAGCAGATTCTAGATGTTAAGAGCAACTATAATACCAGGAGTCGGACTGCCTGGGCTAAGTCCCAACTCTGCCCCTGAAAGCTGGGCCCACTCAGGGTGGAGAGCTACTCACGTCTACCCAGGGAACTCTGGGATCTATGCAGTTGTGAAAGCCACTTGACAGCATAGAGTGTTACTTCTGCAACAATCTCATGCAAACTGACCTTCACAAAGCTCTGACTAGAAACATAAATGTGGAAAGGGGGCTCAGAGGGAATCACCCAGCTGGTAAGTGGTAGAACCAGCACTGTCAGCATTATGACCACACCTGAGTCCCCAGTCTGTAGATTGAGATGCTAAGGCCCTGGGACCTCTAGGCTCAGACACTGCTAGGAGAGGCACTGAAAGTCCCCTTCCCATTACAAAGTTGGGGAGAGAGGCATACCTAGACGCAGAGCACAGATGGATGCTGCAAACATCACAGGTACCTGTCCCTGTCCCTGTCACAGCTCTAGTGACTTTTACATGATTCCATGGGGGAATCCGGTAGTCCCTGGGGAGTGCTGCACAGCTGCTGATACCACGTGCACACACTGCCACCTAGAGGCAGTCTCCAGAAACTCCAAGTTTATTAACCCACAGAGAAAGAGACGAGAGAGAGAGAGAGAGAGAGAGAGAGAGAGAGAGAGAGAGAGAGAGAGATAGAGGAAAGAGAGAGAGAGAGAGAGAGAGAGAGAGAGAGTGTGTGTGTGTGTGTGTGTGTGTGTGTGTGTGTGTTGGGGGAGGGATGGGAGGGCTTTTCAGTCCTTGTCTGGCGCTGCTGATTCTCTCCTTCCTGGAGCCCTTGGCTCTCTTCCTCTACTTACGCACTCAGGACCACCTGTCCTGCACCCACCTCCTCCTCAGTCTCCTTTGAAGATCCTGCTCCCACTGGCTGCAAATGCTACTTTTCCCAGATGCTGTGCTCACGCCTCTTTCCTTCCCCTCTCATCTCCACTGGCTCTCTCCCTCTGTGCCACTCCTGTGTCTCTAGAACCCTCTGTGCACTGGCCTCACCCATCTTTGTGGCCAGAGCCCTCTCCTGAGCTCTGGTTCCCCCTCCCTCATGCTAGAAGGAAAATCTGATCCCATCAGTCCTCCTCCTGCAAACCCTTAGAGGTTCATTTCATGAACACCAGCTCCTTCCCATGTTCTATTGGGATTAAACAGGCCTGGCCTCTCAGTGGACTTCTGCAACCACATTCTGACCACAGGCCTGCCTCACACGCAGTGGCCATCACTCACTTGACATTGCCCCTGGCAGAAGGAAGCTGCCCCACCCAGTGCTCTGCTCCACCCCCATCCCTGGTGTAGGTTGCAGCCTATGTCCACTAAATGAGTGATGGGTGAGAGTTACAAAGCCCTCTTTTCTCATTTCAGGGCAACTGCTGGGTGATCCCAGCTCAGAGCTCCTGTGGGATCAGTTGAGGCCTCACAGTTCAATGTCGCCCTCCACTCAGTCCTGCTCCCCTCACGTCTTGCACACACATTTCTGGACCAGCTTCCATTTCCTGTGCACTTGACCTCTGCACATGCCATCACTTTGGCTCAGAATAGCTTTTGAGTTCTTTGCCTTTGCCTGTCTGAGCACAGGCAGCAGAAAGCCACCCAGCACAGCCTCGCAGCCAGACCCTTAGGAGAACTGGCCAGCAGAGGTCAGGAGCCAGTACTGCCTCTGCATCACCCACTCTCCATTCTCGCTACAACATTGGTATCTCATTTATCTCCACTGTGCCAGCAACTTCTGGCCAGCTTCCCCTCAGGGCTCCTGCCTGAGAGGTGCATTCAGACACCCCAGGAATGAATCACTGATTTCTCTGGTCAGCTGTCACCATTTGCGCCCCTTCTGGGGAATAACTTTCTACAGGTTTTTTCCAGATCCCTGGCTAGTTCACAGAGATCTGAGTTAGGGTCCAGGGTCCACCCCTGGTCCAGTTGTTGTGTCCAGGGTCAGGGTTTGTGGTCCAGACCATGGGGAGTCTGGGTGCTTCCAATGGAAGGTGTGGTATGGCCAACTCTGAGGTCCCCAGGACGGGAGGGACAGTGACATCTGAGCACATGTCTTGCCACCTGCTGCTAGGGCTGCTGACTGCAAATAATAAAGAAGCAAATTTAGAGCCACATATTAGCATTTGTAACTGGTTTTAGTATGCATATACAGATCCAGTTTTGTAATGATTATGTTATTATTTGTCAATTTTTAAAAGCATTTGAAACATTTATGAGACTGAGTCATTACAGTTGGGAAGAGTGTAACTGATTATATTTAATGTTTAAATGTTCAAGGAAAATCTACTTTCTAAAAATTATCATCAATTGAAGAATGATGAGGTTCATAAATTTGGCTCTTTTGAGTCATGAAGGCTGGAGAAAGATGAGAGTCCTGTAAGGGCAGCCCAGACCTCTGCATGGCAGAGACTTTAGATTTCCTGCTTCAGCCAGCACCCGCTTTCCTGGGAGCTGGCTGTGCTTTGGCCCCAGGCTCCCCACCTTAGTCCCTCCTGGCCAGAGGCATCTGGCCTCCTCCTGCCTCTGTGTATAAGCAGTGCTGGGGCAAGAGTCTGGCAGCAGAACTGGCCTTCTCTCCCCCTAAGGAAGCCTACCACAGTAAGGAAGGGAATAAGGGAGGCCCAGTACCAGCTGGGTCCACTGGCTCAGGAAGATTGGCACCCGCCAGGACACTTAGCTGGATTTGTATTCGTTTCTGGGCTCCTGCCCATGCAGGCCCATGAGACTTCCTGTGCTCCCTGAATCAAATGGATTTCTTACAGTTCCATGTGGCCCGAGTTTCACAACACAAATAACCCTCTCTGAGGGGTTAAGAGTGAGGGCACAAAAATTTCTTGTCAGTGAACCAGCTAGGGAGGTTTGCCACTCATGTGGTATGGTGCATTTTTATTACTCTGTCAAAAATGTGTGATTAGTTAATACAGTCACATGGAACAGATTATAAAAGTTCAAAAGGATATTAAAAGGGACATTCTCCTTTATGTACCCAATCACCAGTATCCTGTTCCTACAGTGAATACTGTTACAAGTTTTCATGTATTTTCTCATAAATATATTATGGCAGATACTACTGGTTTTTGGTTTTCTTCCCAAAT
>NW_016107344.1:12214565-12220260 GCF_001604975.1 Cebus imitator
CTGCTCACTGTAACCTCCGCCTCCTGGGGTTCAAGCAATTCTCCTGCCTCAGCCTCCTGAGTAGCTGGGATTATAGGTGGTTGCCACCATGCCTGGCTAACTTTTTTTTAGTAGAGACAGGGTTTCATTATGTTGGCCAGGCTGATCTTGAACTCCTGACCTTGGGTGATCTGCCCACCTCGGCCTCCCAAAGTGCTGGGATTACGAGCGTGAGCCACCATGCCCTGCCTACTTGTGTTTCTATGAAACCTGATGTGCTTATCCAGGTATAGTGTGGGTAACCCCCCATATAGGCACTGAGGAATGAGAGCTAAGCAGAACCCTGGCACAGTTAGGGCTTGAGGAATATCTCACTTTATAGTGTTACTACTCAGCTATTTCCTTTTATATAATCCTTTACATAATCATATATTAGTTTATGGAAATAGGGCTTGAAGAATCCCTTTATATAATCCTCTCTATATAATCATATAATAGTTGATGGTATGAGTGCCTAAAGAATATTTCCCTACATATATACCTATAATTATATCTTAGTTCATAATCGGAGGAATGCCCAGAGTGGACACAGTACAGAGCATGAATTAAGGGATAAGTAGCTTACAATCGGAGGAATGCCTGGAGCAGACACAGTGCAGAGCATGATTTAAAGGAAAACAGTTATACCAGGACAAGAATCCATGGCCCAGGCGGCAGCGCTCAGTATCGTAAAGACACCCGCTGTATGGCAGGCTTGGGGCGAGAGCCACTCCTCCTGATAAAGGAGTTGTAGGACCTTGCTCCAGTTCTTGTGGAAGGCTGCCCTCAGAACGGCAATCCACCTTGGTGACTGTGAACTTTATCAGCTCTTGCTACTGTGCTGCTTGAAAAGCATCTTCCCATAGAACCCATTGGAAGCTGCCAGAAGGTGGCAGTAACCTTGACAGCTCTGTCACTGCTATGTGACTTAAAGCATCCTCCTATAAATCTTCTTAGAAGTAGTTTTCCCATAGATAGAAGTATTGCACACTGCACCCTCTTCACTGTGCATGGCCCACCTTCAAGCCTCGGTGACCTAATGAGGGTGGACCCCTTACTGCACATGGCCCTTGCCTTCATGGGAATGGGCCCCTTGCTGTGCACTGTCCACCTCCTGGCCTAGGTGACCTAATGGGGGTGGACCCTATGTTTTATTGCTCACGACCCTATCACTATCCTTAAAGATGATTTCACTCACTGCCCTGCCCCCTAACCTATACACAATAAATACTCATGCTTCTGGACATTTGGGGCCTCACCTGACTCCGCTTATAGGTGGCGTGGCTCCCCGAGCCTAGCTGCGTTTTCTTTGTACTTCTGTGTCCTGTCTCTTTATTTCTCGGATCCTGCGCCTCAGCACAGCATAAGGCTCACCCCACAACCCTGTGGGGCCATCAGCCACACATCTGGCTCACAACGTGCCCTACAGTATAGCAAGAGGTGTTAACAATCGCACGCACCCCTCCCACTTGGGCTAAAAGAAAGTCTAGAGCAATACTGGTATGTAAAACAACCTTCCCAAGGGAAAAGAGGGATGCCTGCAGGGCTGCCAAGACAGTGGTAGTGAAGGAGGCAGCATCTGCCATGGTCAGGGACAGATTTCTTATCATTCTTGTATGAGCACTGACTCCTAGGAAGGTACCAAAGAGCTCATAAAGAACATAAACCCAGAGTCAGTTACACCTCCTGGCAGGCTCCCTAGTTAGCCTGGTGTACAGCTTGGGCTGCTGGCCCAAGCTGATATCTCATTCATTCCCAGGCGTGATATCCAGTGGCACCCCCAGCCCACACAATGTGCAGGATCTCACCATCCCACCAGCATTCTACTCTCTGTTTTTATGGGTTTTTTGTTTGTTTGTTTGTTTGTTTGTTTGTTTGAGATAGAGCCTTGCTCTGTTGCCCGGGCTGGAGTGCAATGGTGTGGTCTTGGCTCTCTGCAACCTCCACCTCCCAGATTCAAGTGATTCTCCCACCTCAAACTCCCAAGTAGCTGGGATTACAGGTGCCTGCCACCGTGCCCGGCTAATTTTTGTATTTTTAGTAGAGACAGGGTTTCACCATTTTGGCCAGGCTGGTCTCAAACTCCTGACCTCAGGTGATCTGCCTGCCTTGGCCTCCCAAAGTGCTGGGATTACAGGCATGAGCCACCAAGCCCAGCCTATGGGTTCAATTTTTGAAAAAAAAAAAAATAATAATAATAATAGATTCCACAAATAAGTGAAATAAGCCAGGCACAAAAAGACAAATACTGCATGATCTCACTTAACATATGGGCCTCCAGGTTCATTCATGTTGTCCCAAATGACAGAACTTCCTTCTTATTTTATTATTATTAAAAGATGGGGTGTGGCTATGTTGCTCAAGCTGGTCTCAAACTCTTAGGCTCCAGCAATCTTCCCATCTCAGCCTCCTGAGTAAGTAGCTAGAACTACATGTGTACCACTACACCTAGTGTTAGATTTCCTTCTTTTTAAAGGCTGAAAAGTACTCCATTGTGTACATATACCACATTTTTTTTAATCCATTCATCCACTGATGTATACTTATCTTGATTCCATATCTTGGCTATTGTGAATAACAGTGCAAAGAACGTAAGAATGCAGGTATCTCTTCAACATACTGGTTTCATTTCCTTCGGATAAATACCCAGTAGTGAGATTGCTGGATCATACAAGAACTCTATATTAAGGAACTCTATACTGTTTTCCATAATGGCTGTATCAATTTACATTCCTGCTAACAGTGTGTAAGGACTCCCTTTTCTCCACATCCTTTCCAACATTTGTTATCTTTTGTGTCTGTGTGTGTGTTTTGAGATGGAGTCTTGCTCTGTTGCCCAGGCTGGAGTGCAGTGGCACCATCTCGGCTCACTGCAACCTCTGCCTCCTGGGTTCAAGTAATTCTCCTGCCTCAGCCTCCTGAGTAACTGGGACTACAGGCGCACACTACCACGCCAGCTAATTTTTGTATTTTCAGTAGAACAAGTTTTCAGCATGTTGGCCAGGCTGGTCTTCAACTCTGGGCCTCAAGTGATCTGCCCGCCTCAGCCCCAGAGTGCTAGGATTACAGGCATAAGCCACCGCACCAGACCCCAAGATCAAGACTTTTGACTGACTTAGACTGTGCTGGGAGAGCATTTAGTGCAGGAAGTGGGACCCACACATCTTGCTGGATGAAGAGTACAATTAAAGGCATTGTCTGCTGGAAGAAAGCTCTGCAAGGAGCTGCCCTATGGACAGACTCAGAGGGGCATTTTTGGGATTCCGGAATCTACCATTGGCCACCCCTTGGCAACTCTCACTCTATGACTGGACCTGGGCCTTAATGAGTGCTTCTGTAATGAGAAACCTCTATCATCAACTCTGGTTACTTTCAAGTGACAAAGGCAGGATAAATGCTTGTCTTTCTTTATCAGGTTTCAAAATGGGTTGCTTTCTTAGCATCGTCCAGAGATTTTCTTTTTATTTAAGGATCACTATGAACTCATTGATTTAAATATACCTGATGTGTTTTAATTCATTGCCATTATTCTTTTTTTTTTTTTTTTTTTTTTTTTTTTTTTTTTTTTTTTTTTTTTTTTGAGACTGAGTTTTGCTCTTGTTATCCAGGCTGGGGTGCAATGGTGAGATCTCAGCTCACTGCAACCTCCACCTCCTGGGTTCAAGCAATTGTCCTGCCTCAGCCTCCTGAGTAGTTGGGATTACAGGCACGCGCCAAAGAACACTGATGCCTGGATCTATCCCCAGAGATTCTGGTTTAACTGGACTAGGATATGGACTGAGCAATGGTTTTGTTTTGTTTTGTTAAGTGTGAGGCTCCCAGATGGGGCTCAACCCTGGCTATAATTATTCTGTATTTGTCTTTATACTTTTGCCATCTATATATGGGGCTTACACAATCCTGTTTGCAAGCCTTACAAATTTATATAAATTGTATTCTATTGGATGCACATTCTGAAGCTTGTTTTTTTCCTTAGCATTGTTTCAGTGCATCCAAGTTGATACTTCTACCTCTAGTTCATTCACTGTAACTTATAGCACAGTAAAACCTTCCACTACCTCATCATTTTCTGCTGTAAAATGATCAAGAATTCGCCAGCAGTTAGTTGTTCAGGAGAAAAATCGTGAAGGTAACCTTGACTCCTTTTTTTCTTACATCCTATATCCAGATAGTTCAAGAATCCTCTTAGCTTCTCTGTCACATCCTACATCCAACAGTTCAAGAATCCTCTTAGCACTGCCTTCAAATATATCCAGCACGACACTTCTCACTATCTTCTCTGCTCCCACCTGGTTCCCACCACCGTTATCTCTTGCCTGAATCACTGCAACAGCCTCCCAAATGGGCTCCCTGCTGCCACCTTTGATTCTTTAAAATCTGTTCTCTCAAAGCAGCCAGAATAATAGATATCAGATCATGTCACTCTTAAAAACCCTCTTGACAAATTCCCATCGCTCCCAGTACAGTTCAGAATTGGCTCCTATCCCCATTGCTTACTAGTGTATGGGTTGACCTTGACCATCATTACATAATACAGAAAGGTGACCAGGTACAGCTGGGAGAAGCATGTCCTTGAAAGGACCTCCACATACACCACTAATCCAGGGATCTAACCCACTATCAAGCTCCTATCCCTATTCTAACTTGTGTGTGGGCTGACCTTGACCATCATTAGGTAATACAGAAAGGTGACCAGGTACCGCTGAGAGAAGTATGTCCTTGAAAGGACCTCCACACATACCCCTAATCCAGGGATCTAACCCACTATCATCCTCAAGTGTAACTGTCTTCAAAACAAACAAAATGACAAAGAAGTCCTTCTCTTTTAAGCGCAGAAAGGATTTGAAGGGTTACATGAGAACAAGTCTACTTTCTTTCCTCTCCTCTCCCAAACATAAACTCACGAATACATACCACGTTGCTTGCCCCATGGGGCACTAGCCACCCAGAATGGAGGGAGGGCAGACAGGGCTGGGGAGAAACCTCAGTCTCTGCCTCTGACTGCATCCACCCTCTATCCTCAACAATCCCTAGAGCCTCTTCCCCACAGCTCACCTTCCCCGCCCTCCACGCCCCTACACTGCAATGGTATGCCTTGCTCTGGGAAAGAGAGAAAGTAGACACAGGCATTGCTTTTGAGAAATCTGTATATTGGGAGAGAGAACATAGAACCAGATAAACAAAACAGACTAGACTCTTACCTGTTCTCCCCTAGTCATGCTTCACTATCCAAATCTCTGCCTTGAAAGTTCCTCCAGCTGGGACATGCACTCATGTCCACACCATCTGTGACCCTTGCCACTTCCAGGGCCAAGGGAAAACTCGCCCTCCACCCTCTGAAGACCTGCTGAAAAATCACTGACAAGTGGTAGATTAACAGGAGAAAAAGCAAACAAATTTGTTTGATCATAATTTTATCTGAGCCTTTAGAATGAAGAGCCAAAGATACAGGGAAGTTGTCCATTTTTATGCTTAGGTTCAACAGATTTTGGACTGTGTAGAAATGTGATTGGACAAGAAAGGTCTAATACTAATACACTGAGAGGTGAAACCCAGCAAGGCCTGTCTAGATTCTTCTTGGCCTCTCTGTTCCTTCCTTCTGAGCATGGGGTGGGACCCTCTCTGGAATGGGTGTCTTATGACAGTCAAACACAGTGGGTCAGATCATTTCTGACCA
>NW_016107344.1:12221484-12223948 GCF_001604975.1 Cebus imitator
AAAAAAAAAAAAAAAAATCTGTTGGGTGTGGTAGCATCCACCTATAAGCCCAGTTACTTGGGAGGCTGAGCCTGAACAGGAGTTTGCAGCTGCAGTGAGCCACGATTGGGCCACAAACTAAATTCCAGCCTGGGTGATGCAGCCAGATCCTGTACCTAAAGAAAAAAATGCAGAAACTCAGGCCTACCCAGACTGTTCTACTGGAATCTTGAGAGCTACAAATCATTGATTTTCAGCACAGATGATTTTGCCCACCCCCGACACTGACTTGAACAAACACTAGCATAATTTCTAGCAGCTCAAGGCCATGTTTCAGGGATGGCCCAGGCCTCCTTGGGTCCCTGCCAAGGGAAGCTCAAGGCTGCCAAAACAATTTACCATTTGTTCCAGCCAATGCAGATCACAGCCTTTTTTTTTTTTAATTGCATTTTGGGTTTTGGGGTACATGTGAAGAACATGTAAGATTGTTGCATAGGTACACACATGGCAGTGTGATGTGCTACCTTCCTCCCCTTCACCTATATCTGGCATTTCTCCCCATGCTATTTCTCCCAAACTCCCCACCCCCTGCTGTCCCTCCCCTATTTCCCCCCGACAGACCCCAGTGTGTGATGCTCCCCTCCCTGTGTCCATGTGTTCTCATTGTTCAACACCCCGCCTATCAGTGAGAACATGCGGTGTTTGATTTTCTGTTCTGTGTTAGTTTGCTGAGAATGATGGTTTCCAGATTCATCCATGTCCCTTCAAAGGACACGAACTCATCATTTTTTGATGGCTGCATAATATTCCATGGTGTATATGTGCCACATTTTCCCTGTCCAGTCTATCATCGATGGGCACTTGGGTTGGTTCCAGGTCTTTGCTATTGTAAACTGGATCACAGCCTTCCAACCTCCCTCTTCTTTTTTTGAGAATGAGTCATGCTGTGTTGCCCAGGCTGGAATGCAATCGTTCGATCTCAGCTCACTGCAACCCCTGCCTCCCGGGTTCAAGCAGTTCTACCACCTCTGTCTCCTAAGTAGCTAGGAGTACGGGTGTGCATCACCATGCCCGGCTAACTTTTGTGTTTTTAGTAGAGATGGGGTTTCACCATGTTGGCCAGGCTGCTCTTGAACTCCTGACCTCAGGTGATCCACCCACAATGCTGGGATTATAGGGATGAGCCACAGCACCCAGCCTCTCCCTCTTCTTAGAGGGCTTACTTCATAAAATTTATAATTGTAAATCTTTTCTGACCCTTTGAGAGATACCAATGTATCTTCTGCAGCAAAGGAATGTGTTTTTCTTTTTCTAGGAGCCATCCCTTTGTCATGTAATTAACAGGAATGATAAGGCTGACTCCTGGTCTCTGTGGGAAGCTAGTATCCTAACTTTGATAAACTTGTTAGTAGACACAGATAATCTAATCACATGGACCAACCTCCTTACCAGCTTTTTGTAAGTTTCCACTTCCCCAGTTCTATTTGTACCTCCTCCCTCCCCCTTTAAAATTCCATCACCTCTGCATAGATT
The DNA here is from genome assembly GCF_001604975.1 of Cebus imitator. Taxonomy (NCBI): domain Eukaryota; kingdom Metazoa; phylum Chordata; class Mammalia; order Primates; family Cebidae; genus Cebus; species Cebus imitator. Next base: position 12,222,997 of record NW_016107344.1, read on the forward strand.
GGAGCTAAGCTCAGTTCTATACTGAGGACTCTCTCCTTCTGCAGTAGTTATTGAGTAAAATCTGTCATTATTGCCTTTAGTGTTCAGCTTTTTAAGGCTCCATTTTAATAAGGTCATAAAAAGCCCTGAATGGTGGGAAAAAAAAATGCCCATTTTACCAATGAGAGAGTTATATCTTTGCTTAAGATCACACTGGTAAACTAGAAATTGAACATGCTTCATGACTCAATCCAGGGCTCTTTCCAAAATACACGCTAATCAGAAAGGGAAGACCACATTGCACATGAGGACCCAAGGGAAGAAAGTTGGTGAGAGCACTCACAAAAAACCAAAAAGGTTTCTCTTGATGCATCTCCATTGGTGCAATGCCCTCTGAGGCTTTTTTTTTTTTTGACATGGAGTCTCACTCTGTCGCCCAAGCTAGAGTACAGTGGTATGGTCTTGGCTCACTGCAACCTCTGCCTCCTGGGTTCAAGCGATTCTCCTGCCTCAGCCTCCTGAGTAGCTGGGATTACAGGCGTGCACCACCACACCCATCTAATATTTCGTATTTCTAGTAGAGATGGGGTTTTACCATGTTGGCCAAGCCGGTCTTGAATTCCTGATATCAAGTGATCCATCCACCTCAGCTTCCAAAGTGCTGGAATTACAGGTGTGAGCCACCACACTCAACCTCAGATTCTTCCTTAGTTGCAAGAGAACTGTTTCAGCATCAAGTGTCTTAGGTATTAAAGTTTTAAGTTTAGGTACTGACTTATCCTATCGGTAGCTGGAGTCCCAGGGATGACAGGTACCAACTGTGTGCAAGTACCGAAGGCTGTGGTCTCAAAAGCTGCAGAACCTGTAATCCCAGCACTTTGGGAGGCCGAGGCGGGTGGATCACGAGGTCAAGAGATCGAGGCCATCCTGGTCAACATGGTGAAACCCCATCTCTACTAAAAATACAAAAATT
>NW_016107344.1:12225583-12237642 GCF_001604975.1 Cebus imitator
TTCATTATCCATACTAAGAATAGAGTATAAGTGGGTTTCTCACTCCTGAGGGACACAAGTGGAAACAACACATCCCATGAACACAGGTGAATGCCCCTGGTTATCCCTGAGCTGGGTAGTTTCACACAATCATTTCTTCTCTGAGGCCAAAGTCTGTGGTTTGATCATCTTAGCAGCTTCCAGAACAGAAAGTAGGTTTACTTTGTCTCCAAATTCTTTTTCTCGGTGCTCGAGAAGAATGCCCTAAAAGGAAACAAGAGGTAATGTCAGTCTTCATTCTAAGTCATTCGTTCATCAGACAGACATCGAGGGTCAGCTGTCTGTCAAGCCTTGTGCTTGAACAGCAAAGAACAGAGATCCAAATATGGCCTGGCTCCTGCCCTCAAGTTCAGTCTTTGGGGAAGATATATTAAGGAGGGCCACATCTATCTGGCCTGTACCAGCAGCTCTCTGGAAGCAGGAAGTCAGGAGTGACTAAGCATGACAAGGGCAATCAGGGAAGGGCTCACAGATGATAAAGCATGGAGGGTAACCAGGATGTCTACAGGTAGAGATGCAGGTAAAAGAATGTTATCAGGTGAAGAGAAAAAAAAATGAAGCTAACATAGAAAGGCCACAAGGTGTGGAAGTGGAGCTCAGAGATTCGACTTTGGAAGGCACTGAATGACCATCTAAAAGAGAGGCCCTCTTTTTCCTTTAGTCTTCCTAAGAAACTGGAAGCCACTCTCTTCTCATATAGTGAAGAAAAATGCACTAAGACACAGGATTCCCCAAAGTTACCTAAAGTCGAAGGTTGTAAAAGAGACAAAATAACATGTCTGAGATCAGCATCAAGGAATCCTTGTTAGAGTTCTTTGATCCATTACATCTTAAAAAGAAAATCTGTAAATATGCTGTGTCATTATTTATAAAGGCTTAAAAGTCCCACCACACTGTGGTGATTACAGGGAAGCAGATCAGAAAATTATATTTACTTGCTCAATAAACCATAATACAGACATTACAAATAATAAGAATAGGCCGGGCGTCGTGGCTCATGCCTGTAACCCCAGCACTTTGGGTGGCCAAGGTGGGTGGATCACCTGAGGTCAGGAGTTCGTGATGAGCCTAGCCAATATAGTGAAACCCCATCTCCACTAACAATATAAAAATTAGCTGGGTGTGGTGGCAGGTGCCTGTAATCCTAGGTACTGGGGAGGCTGAGGCAGGAGAATCACTTGAACCTGGGAGGCAGAGTTTGCAGTGAGCCAAGATTGTGCCATTGCAGTCCAGCCTGGGCAACAAGAGCAAAACTTCGTCTCAAAAAGGAAAAAAAAAGGAAATCCCGCCACCCCCAATTTTAGACTACAAAAGCTCTATACCCAACAAGAACTGAGGTAAATCCTGAAGCTCAGCTAGCCAGTTAACGTTCCACCTGGGAGAATGAAGGCCAGGAGCTCCAGGGAATACCAATAAAGTTAAACAACACACCTAGCAACATCAGAAATGTGCCAGTAGGGCCCCTGAGCACCAGATGAGTCATCGCCAGGCAAGAAAAGGCTGGCAGGCATGCCCACCCCTGCCCCAGAGGCCATGAGAAGGCAGAGGTGAGTAGGTGAAAGAACCCTACTATGCCAGAGGAGGAAAAGGATGGGCAACCCTCTGGGGAAGTGGCCTGCCCAAGCATAAGGACATCAGGAAGGGGTCACTGGGAACCACCTCCAAGGAGAGGCTAGGGGCAGGGCAGGGAACGGCCCCGGGAGTTCAATAGATTTGAGTTCCTAAGTTTCAGTTCCATTGGACCACTTAGCTGTGTCTTTGCCTGAGTTATTTTAAATCTCTAGGCCCCCTACTGTATATGTAGATGGGAATAAAAACATCTAACATCCCAGATTGGTTGTGAGGAAGACGTGAGATCATGTACATGAGCATGTAGAACAAGACAGGCACTCAGTGGAAACCATTATTACTAAGACATTTTGACAGATTTACCAGAAAATTAGTAAATTCGTTTATGTTACATCAGATACCAATTTATTCTAAATTCTAATACTGTCAAGTGAATCAGTTACCAAGCTATAAAATGAAAACCTAAGAAATAAAGCTTAAACTTGAAGGATTTCTATTCCCTTTTATTCCTTGCAAATTGGTAAGAGTATGTAATTATCAACATCAATAGTGAGATCCAACAATGCAGATAAACCCCATCTTTCTACAGAAAGAAAACACTTTCTACAGATTAATGTTACGTCCAAGGTTGGAAGAGACAGGCCTAGAACTCAGGTACCAGCTTCCAGGTCCTTCTCCCTATCGTTCCCTCATCTACTTTTTGAGATGGAGTCTCACTCTGTCACCTAGACTGGAGTGCAGTGGCACAATCTCAGCTCACTGCAGCCTCTGCCTCCTGGGTTCAAGTGATTCTCCTGCCTCAGCCTCCCAAGTATCTGGGACTACAGAAGCACATCAGTACACCTGGCTATTTTTTAACTGTTTCTTTAGTAGAGATGGGATTTTGCCATGTTGGCCAGGTTCGTGTGGTCTCGAACTCCTGGCCTCAAGTGATCCACCTGCCTCAGCCTCCCAAAGTGCTGAGGTTACAGGCACGAGCCATGGTGCCCAGCCCCCTCGTCCACTTTGCCCCATCCCTGCTACACAACTTCCTGGCCTCTGCTGACACCACCCTCCAGGGCAAGGGGAGCCACCATGGCTCAAGGCTGTCTATACTCTGACACGAACAACTGCACGCCTGGCTCTTGGGCCTACAGAGATCCCATCCCTCCTTTCCACCCCTAGGGCCCCATGCTGCTTCTGGAGCTTCACAACCAGAAATATCATAATAGCCTGTTTGCAGAGGAGTCAGATACCTTTCCTAGGCCAGCCCTGACACCAAGACCCCCACAGGGAAAAGCATCATCTTCCTGCCACCTCCTTGTTACTTCCCGTAATTAGGCCTGGTTCTATTCCTTCTTTCTGTCTCAGTTTTTTTTTCTGCCATCCAACCATGGTGGCCTGGAATACTGCAAGGGAGTAAATTCATAAACAGAATAAAACTATGCTTCTGTTCAAGCACAGAAAACAAACTACAAGTCAGCAAACCTGGGCTCAGCCCCAAAATAGCTGCCAATGGGCTGTGCTCTTTGTGCAATTGCTCATCCCTTCTTAGTTCTAAGTTCCTTGTCTGCAAAATGATCAAACTGTCTCATGGTGTCACTGTAATGAGGGAGCAGATTCAAGTATGAGGTACTAGCAGAGAAAGATGTGTGATAAACAACAACTGCCTTCCCTTGCCTTCTTCGTGTCTCCTGGCTTGCTAGAAAAAAGGATAGGGGACCCAAAACAGGGAAAGTCAACCCCCACTCCAGCCCCTGCTCTCAGGCTCACACAGACACAGACACCTACAGACCCACAAGTAAATACCAAGAACTTACCTGCTTTCCTGATCCCACCACAAAAACTCCCCCGAGGACAAAGCCTTCTCCTTCCAGGTTTCCAGAGAAGCCTCCATTCCAGGCTCGGAAGAAGTTGTACCACACTCCCAGACGGATAAATCCCATAAACATCATCTTCCGCCTTTGTGGACCATAGAACTTTTTCTATGGAGTGAGAAAGACAGATCCCATATGAGTGGTCTACATGCCTGCCTTCCCCAGGGAGGAAAGGCTCCCGACTGGGCATTGGTTCTCAGGCAAAGACTCAAGGCCTGCTGGCTCATCTTCTCTCGCACCCAATACACATACCACCCCCACCCAGGTCCACTCTTTTTTTCTATTTTTGTTTTTTGTTTTTTGAGATGGAGTCTTGCTCTGTCATCCAGGCTGGAATGCAAATGGTGCAATCTTGGCTTTCTGCAATCTCTGCCTCCTAGGTTCAAGTGATTCTCCTGTCTCAGCCTCCCAAGTAGCTGGGATTGTAAGTGCCCTCCAGCAGGCCCGGCTAATTTTGGAATTTTTAGTAGAGATGGGCTTTCACCACGTTGGCCAGGCCGGTCCCAAACTCCTGACCTCAAGTGACCTGCCCACCTTGGCCTCCCAAAGTGCTGGGATTATACGCATAAGCCACCATGCCCAGCCCATCCAGGTCCACTCTCAACTGCCCAAGGAAACAGAACCCTGCTGGGTCCAGTTTCTGACCTCAAGGTAGGCCCAACTTAGGGAGACATCTGTAGCTTTCAATTCTGACTCTAACTTCTCACTAGTCTTGCACCTAACAGGATGGTAACAGTGCTACATTCTGCAGAGGTGGGAGCAGAAGAGAAATAAATAAATGAATTAGGGGATGGGGTGTGGGGCTTTGTGCTAGGCCCCCAACAGTGGAGAACCCTGTTGGAGTTTCAGCTATTTCGTACTCTCCTAGTTCACACTGCAGGAAAGGCTCAAGTAATACATATGCTTATAATGGGGTTATGTCCCTATAAAACCATCATAAGTTGAAATATCTTATATTGAAATGCATTTAAGGCGCCTAACCTAACATCATAGCTTAGCCTAGACTACCTTAAACATGCTCAGAACACTCTCATTAATTTATAGTTGAGTAAAATCATTTAACACAAGCCTATTTTATAATGAAGTGGTGAATAACTCACGTAGTTTACTGATTATTGAATGTGAAAAACAAAATGGCTATATGGGTTCTTGAAGAAATGTGGGAATTAAATGCCTACCACTTCCACACCATTATAAAGTTGAAAGACCATAAGTCAAACCATCAGAGGGCCAGGGACTATCTGTAATTGAAAGGACAGCTTTAAAATGTCTGATCATGCCCTGCTCTGGGGGTTGAAAAATGCCTTGCAGGCTGAGGGCAGCTGAAGGGGAAGCCAGCCTCCAGCTCCAGGCCAGACATACCTGGGCCGCCCGACTCTCCACAGCTGAGCACAATCCCCAGCAGTCTGTGTCTAAAAGGTGCCCAGCACACGCACCTTTTCATCCAGGAAGATTTCTCCTTTGAAATAAGGCTGGAAATCCTTCACTTCATTCTTGATGTGCTCCTTTACCACTGCGTAGAGGGGGACGCCAAGCTCGTCCAACTTGGGTTTCAGGGAGGACAAATCCGAAGCTTCCTGTGGATGACATAGGGGTTCAGGGACCTCTGTCCCAGTTGGCTCTGGGCCTCCACACAGAGTGCTGGGTTCCCTCTGCAGCCCAGGCTTCTTGTCTTCTCCAGTGGGAAGCAGAGATGAGGCTCCTGTTATAGCTGTCCTGACCAGAGCTTGGGAGCAGCCATACCCAAACACTCCTGCCCACAACGCTTCTCTCCTACCTCATCTCCCAGCCCCTTCCCTGCACTAGACCAAACTAACACAAGGGCCCAGCAGACACACGCACCTCTGGCCAAAACCTTCCTTTCCCTCTTCAGCTCAGCCCTATCCTCTGGAAAGGTATCCCTGTTCTAGAAAGGTATCCCTGGCTAGTCCACCCTGGAGAAAAGCCCTGCTTCTCTGTGCATATCCTATCTTCCCTGTTCGGTGACATTTTCTGTACTGAGTCTGCCTGTTATCACTAAGTTGAGTGGTGTATCTTAGATTCCCAAATGTTTCTAACAGTTAAAAACTATGTCTTCCATTTCTTGGAACCCTTGGTGCCTAGAACATGGCTGGATATAAAATAGGTGCTAACTACCAGGTGGGAAGATTTGAAGGGGGACAATGGGGAGAATGCAGCTGAGCTGAGAGACACCCTTGACCCTCAGAAACTGTATGCTAGATGAATGAAGGAAACTGCATGAGTCATGGTAAAGCTCAACATGAAGAACTCAATCCGTTCTTCACATTTGGTGCCAGAATTAAAGAATCAGGAGGAAATCCTTTTAAATGCAGTCTACTCGCCTCCAATACAAAAACGCTATTGCAATTACATTTAATTTTTCATTTATTTTCTAGAGTAAGAAAAAAGACAACTAATGAAGCAGAATTGATCACATTTATCAAGAACTTCAGTGAATGGCAAATTTTGCCCTAGAACAGAGGACTACAGTGTATGATATAATCTAAAACCACCTGCTTGTGACATGAAAGGTCATTTGTCTGTTTTTGAGATGGAGTCTCGCTCTGTCGCCCATGCTGTTCCCCCATGCTAGAGTGCAGTGGCACAATCTTGGCTCACTGCAGCCTCCAACTCCTGGGTTCAAGTGATTCTCATGACTCAGCCTCCTGAGTAACTGGGATTACAGGTGCATGCCACCACGCCTAGCTAATTTTTTTTATTTTCAGTAGAGACAGGGTTTCACCAGGCTGGTCTTGAACTCCTAACCTCAAATGATCTACCTGCCTTGGCCTTCCAAGGTGCTGGGAATACAGGTGCAAGCCACCACACCTGGCCTTTTTATTCTTTTTGAGAGTCTTGCTCTGTCGCCCAGCTACAGTGGCACAATCATAGTTCATTGTAGCCCCAACCTCCTGGGCTTAAGCAATCTTCCTGCCTCAGCCTCCTGAGAAGCTGGGACTATAGGTGCATACCACCATGCCTGGCTTTTTTTTTTTTTTTCCCTCGTAGAGACAGGGTCTTGCTATGTTGCCTAGGGTGGTCTCAAACTCCTGGGCTCAAGTGATCTTCCCACCTCAGCCTCCCCAAGTGCTGGGATTATAGGCGTGAGCCACTGCGCCTGGCTGAGATGAAAGGCCTTACTTACTTTTCCTGGCTCTTTATTCCTGGTATGGCACTATACAAAGTCATGACATGTAAACTGAGTCACTACCTACTATTTGGGCCACTCAAAATAACTCAGACTACCTTCTGTAAGTTCGGAAACGTAGTTTCCACTAAATGTTCTGTGAGAGCACAAACCAGTACAGAGGGAAACAGGTTATAATTAGGGAGAGCTGTTGCTCTTGGAAACTTCTGGGTTTTAATGGACCTGAGAAATCAAGTCAAAACAGGCTTCCATGCTGTTGCTGACTTACCAGCCATTGCTGACTTAAAAACAGAGGAAGGGGCCATAAGCCAATGTACATAGGTGGCCTCCAGCGGCTGGAAAACGCAAAAGAAATGGATTCTCCCCTACAGCCTTCAGAAGGAATGCAACCAGATTCCGCTTTGGAATTCTGACCTTCACAACTACAAGACACATTTGTGCCAGTTAAAGCCATTGAGTTTGAGGTAATTTGTGATGGCAATAGGAAATTAATACATCTCCCCAATCAGTGTGGCTTTGTTACAACCTCTGTACCTGTTTCCTCCTCTGTAATGAAAATAATAAAATGAAAGTGATACAACAAGCTCTATTTCCGAGGGCTATAGAGAGGACCCATTGAGATAGCAGGCACACAGTGCCCGGGGGGTGGGGTACCGCAGGCATCACATGCATCCAGCAGCACGAGTAGGTTCTTCACCAGCCCAACCACACAAGCACAGCCCAAGCATAGAGAGATCAGCAAGGCTGAAAGGCAATGCCTCAGGGTCAGGGAGGGCAACCAGGGGAATGAGGATGACAATTTGGACGGCGCCACAGCCACTGCTTGAGATGAAAAGTTGTCTCAAGAGCAGGAGGACTGTCATTCCCAGTTTTCTCCCAGGCAGGGCAGTAATTTCAGAATCTGGGTCTTCTGCCACTGACTGGCTGTGTGACTACAAACAGGCCACAAACCACTCTGGTCCTCAGTTTTCCCACCTATAAAGGGACAAGGCTAGACCCAAGTATTTGCAATATTCCTTCTGACACTAGCATTTTGTGTTTCAACAATCACAGATCCTGCCTTCCACTGATAAGCTCCCTCACTTACAAACAGATGATGATGTCTTCTCTTCGAGGGGCCAACCTGGAGACTACCCAGTCAGTGAGCTCTAACTTTCAACAAACTCTCATGCCAAATGCACTACTGGCATGACTGAAATCTCACTAAGCTACAGATTGAACGCCGAAAGCATACAGCAAGGAGGCCGAGCTCATATTTGTGTAGCTCTCCGCTGTCCATGATGGACTCTAGGGGCTCCCCAAGAAGAGGGAGACAGGCAAGTCTGCTCTAACAGGCGACCTTGAAGTGCTTCCTCAGACATTGCAGCTTTATCACAGGGAGGGGCTGACTACAGCTGAATCAGGTTCAATCCAGGCATCTCCTATGTCTGTGCAGAGCATCAGGGGCACGGAATTGGACCTGGTCGTTGCCCTTGATTAAATGGGAAGATGGTCCAGGACTCAGAAGGTACAGCACAGGGTGAAAGGCCCGGGAATACTAAGGGAAAGTCAGATGTGTTGCTAACCCCAGTAGAAGAGGCTGAGTTGGTAAAAAAACAGAATACAGCACAAATCAAAAAAATACCTAGAGCGAACAACAGAACAGACCAGTGTAGATAAAAGGCTAAAGCTGGCCCTTGGATCTGGCTGGAAAGCACTGGCCCCTACTTGCCAGGATCTTCTTCTCTGAATAGATCCTCATCGGCACTCACCTCTCGACAGAGGAAACAGCCTGGCCTCCGCACAGCCATAATCACAGCTCCATTTTTTTCCCATAGCTCCTTTGCTTTCAAAGTCCTTGGTTCTAAGGCAGAAAAAAAGGAAATTCAATATCTCCTCCCAGCCCACTCCACATCACTAAGCAGCTCATGAACCACACGAAGTCCAGCCGAGGTCAGAGACCAGGGCTAATAGAGGCCCTGGGCAGGCATTTCACATGTGGGAAAAGACACACACACAAAACACAGACAGATGGAATAGTCACCTTCCTGAAGAAAGTTAATCAAGCTTAACAATCCTATTATATCCTAGTCGGTCCCTCCCACCATAAACATCCTTTTTCCAACCTGAACATTCAAAAGTGGAACATTTCTGGAAAAATGGCTATTTTCGTCTATTGCTGATGTCATCAATTGTAAAATATTGTAAAAATAATCCTTTAGAGCAGAAACATGGCCCAAACTGAAAAGGTCTCAAATTTTTAACCTAAACATGTTAACTGCAATATATTAACAGAGGAGGACAGAAGATGCCCAGCAGTAAAACGCTTTGGGGTAGTACACTACTGTATGTAGTTCAAGCCCAGCTCTAAGGTCCGAATAAGTCTGAATCTAGCTGCGTAACCCTGGGCAAGTTATTTTTGCTCTTTGAACCTCAGCTTCCTCATTTGTAAAATGCAAATATCTCGCAGCTCCACTTTAGACTACAGGGCATATTGAAAGATGAATATAAAAGTGCTCACCACAGTGTTTGGTAATAGAGTTAGTAGTAATAAGGGCTCAATAAATATGAGCCCTTATTATTTTTGTATTTCCCAGAGGGATCCATGTTTCTGTGAAATGTTATGTGGAAAAAAAAGGTGGGGTCAGGTGGGTGAGAGGGTGGGGAGAAGAGTCTATAATCAAGTAAGATTGCAAAACCGTGAGTTGCGCAAAGCTTAACAGATCTCTCTTAATATCTTACTAACGTGATCTACTATGAAACTGCACAATCTCCTGCCTTCCTTTGGCAAGCTGCCTTACTTACTGAACAGATGATGAGGACTTCCACCTGGGGGGACTGACACGGTGACCACGCCATCAATGAGACCTTCACCACTCAAACTCTCTTGCCACACCACTGGCATGACTGAAATCCCACCAAGCTACAGCTCTAACACTGAGAGCACACAGCAAGGAAGCAGAACACACACATGTGTACGGCTCTCAGCTGTCTACGATGCACTCTAGGGGTCCCCCAGAAGAGGGAGACAGGCAGGTCTGCTCTAACAGGTGACCTTGAAGTGCTTGAGGCGCTTCTTCAGACACTGTGGCTTCATCACAGGGAGGGGCCAACCATGCCCAAATCAGCAGCAATCCAGACGCCTCATTCTAATAAGCGTATATCTGTGCTGCGCATCAGGAGCATGGAATTGGATAAACGGTGTCTCTCACACTTATTCACTCAGGAACTCCTTTTAGCTTGATGACCCCACAAGCCTGAAATTCCTCAGAATATACTCTGGTAGGGCTGGTTTAGCAAAAGATTGTAATTACTACTACACATTACGGAGCAATTTATCATTATAGTTACAGAGACAATAATAGAGAAGGAAAACTGCTTTTGATAAGAAAAGCTAAAATATAAAATAGCACCTGCACCAAGCACAACTATGTACTACTATGTACCATGGAAAGGAATATGCCAAAATAAAAATAATTACTGTGTTAGGGTAATAGAATTACTGCTAGTTTAAAAAGTGTTATTAAATTTTTCCTAATGTTGTTATATTATCTTTTCAATTAAAAAAGGAGAGAGTTTAGAAAGAAAACAGTAAGTACGCCTGTATCCCAGCTCCTTGAGAAAGTACTGAGGCCTGAAGGGTCACCACTTACCGTCCTCCAGCGTTTTCAGGTCAATATCCTCCAGGTACTCCAGTGCTGCTTTCTGGGGCTTGGACAGAAACACGTCTGTGTTGGCCAGCAGCAATGCCAAGGCAGCAGCCCCCAGGGCTCCCGCACCAATGGACCACATCCCCATGGTGAAGAAATTTGGGTCCTGGAGGAAAGACATTTCTGGAGATTGAGAGGAAGGAAGAGGGCGTTACTGCTCCCACCGGGTAGCTGGAATTTCATCTCCCAGGCAAGGCTCTGGCAGGACAGCCAACCAGGGGTCAGGACAGGGGAGGGGAGCAGCAGTGTCAGAGGCAAGACTGGACAAGGGCTGCTAAGCACCTGCTGCCACCAGAACTTGGGGATGCAGCACACACATGGAGGTTTCTGCACCACAGAGCTCACCAGGGCATCAGGAGTGAAGACAACAGACAGCCTTCTCAAACGCTTCCTTTGCTGCTCTCTCTTCTCATGCCCCAGGTTGCAGCCCCCAGCTCTGTGGAGCTGTGCTGAGCTACGTTCCCCGTAGGCAGACTACTTCCTCATTCCCCTTCTCATCAATGCCCGATTCTCCCTCACAATCCAGGTGGCTCAGCTATTGCCTCCCTGGGTAGGGGCCGCTTTCTCTTCTGTAATCAGAGGATACTTAGGACACCAATCACACTGTTCTGTTCCCATCTTCTTTCCTCTTTAGATTGAGGACCCTCCAGAAATAGGGACCATATCCTACTCATCAAGGCCCCAGCCAGTGCCTAGCAGGGCCTCATTAATGGTAGGCAGGCAGTAATTTCTCCCAACTGAGAAGAGCTTTATTTCTCCCTCAGTATAGAAACAAAACAGGTTTATAGTAAAAACAAACGAAAAACAAATACAGAGAATACATGAAACCACAGTCGATAAGAAAGCAAACATTCTCTGAAGTACCACCTACTGAAGGCCACTGTTAAACACTGGTATGTAATCTGATGTTTTTCTCCCGTGAACAGAACTACACAGACGTCTGCCAGACAAATGCAGGTATTGTATCAGAAAGAGGAGGTCCTATGGCATCTGCTTCAGAGGAGGCTGGGCAAAAGATGGCTGCATAAGGTCTCTGCAACTGAAAGGGAGCTCCAGGTGGGTTCTGTCAGAATTCAGCCTTGTTCCCAGCTTCTGCCTGGGTGCCTCACTGAGGATCCCTCCAGCTAGGAAGACTTGTGCCTCTGGGTGGGAGCTCCTGGAAGCAGCCCACAAGGTACCCCCTCTAGCCTTCCTTCTTCCACAACCACTTATAGTATCTATTTTTCCATTTGGTCCTCACACCATCCTAAGCTCTGGCATATACTGGTGCCTTCCTCCGTAAGTACTAGCCTGCTTCTGTGTGCTTAGATCACTGGGGATAGGCCAGGCAGTGGGGGAGGTAACTGTGTGGCCCACCTCACCCCAGCCCATCGAACCTCTGACTCAACTCTCCCCTGCAGGACTTGTGGCCAGGAGAGGATGTCTCCAAAGGATCAGGAAAGGCCCTGGAAATCCGAATGTCACTGCCAAGGGTGGGGGCTGTGAGGGGTGCACTGCATGAGGTGGGGATGGGAGGGACTCGGTGGTGACTTTGGGAGGAAAAGGTAGTCCAAACCAGCACTGAAGCCACCTGGAAATTCCTATTTAAGAAATAAAAGAGGCAGCCATAAAAAAGAATGAAATCATAGCCTTTGCAGCAACATGGATGGAGCTGGAGACCATTATACTAAGTGAATTAACCCAGAAACAGAAAATCAAATACCACATATTCTACTTACAAGTGCGAGCTAATCAATGAGTACAGATGGACATAAAGAT
>NW_016107344.1:12237672-12261700 GCF_001604975.1 Cebus imitator
TGGGGACTCACGAAGAGGGGAGGGTGGAAGGCAGGGAGGGGAGGGGTGAAAATTACCTATGAGGTATAAGGTTTACTATTTGGATAATGGGTACACTAGAAGCCCAGTCTCCATCACTACACGGTATACCCATGTAACAAATATGAATATGTACCCTATGAATCTAAAATTTGTTTTTTTTTAAAAAAGGAATAAGAGAGAACCTTGGTTGAGTGTGGTGGCTCATGCCTGTAATCAAAGCATTTTGGCAGGCTGAGGCAGGAGGGCTGCTGGAGCCCAGGAGTTTGAAACAAGCTTGTACAACATGGCAGAACCCTGTCTATAAAAAATTGCCAGCCGGGCTGGGTGGCTCACTCCTGTAATACCAGCACTTTGGGGGGCTGAGGCAGGTGGATCGCCAGGTCAGGAATTCAGCCTGGCCAATATGGTGAAACCCTGTCTCTACTAAAAATACAAAAATTAGCCGGGTGTGGTAGTGGGTGCCTGTAGTGCCAGCTACTCAGGAAGCTGAGGCAGAAGAATCGCTTGAACCCAGGAGGCAGAGGTTGCAGTGAGCCGAGATTGCGCCACTGCACTCCAGCCTGGATGACAGAGTGAGACTCCATCTCAAAAAAAAAAAAGAAAAAAAAATTAGCCAGACATGGTGATACATGCCTGTGGGTCCAGCTACCTGGGAGGCTGAGGTGGGAGGATCACTTTAGCCCAGGACTCCAGCCTAGGCGACAGGATGAGACCTTGTCTTTTTTTAAAAGAAGAAGAAGAAGAAGAAGAAAAGTTCCAGGTAAGGGGGGTAACCAAATAAAAACAACATCTAAGAAAGAGGAATTTGGCATCTATATACCTGGGAAGGGGAAAATCGGTATGTGCGTGTTGGGGAAGGGGGTGCTGCTACGGTGTGTCTGACATGAGAGACCTGCGCTGATGGAGAAGTTTCTTATTACCCACTACTCAAAACGTAACCCATAAATGGCACCATCTAGAAATGCAGACTCTCAACCCCCACCTTAGAATTAAGGAATCTTACACTGCCTTTTAGTCAGACTGGCAGGCAATTCATAAGCACATTAAAATTTGAGAAGCATTGTCTTAGAGCAAAGAATTTAGGACTTGTGCTTGGTTGCCCATAAGCTGCCAGAATAAAGTCAAGTCACAAGGGCAGTCTGGCTTTGGGGAGCTGGGCCCCCTCTGCCATGACCCCGAGAACAGCCACATTACAGACACACACACATCTCTACCCCCTCTGCCTGCAATATCCTACTTCATTTTGTGCGTCATGACTCAGAGGCCTCTTTAAGGCAGCTTCCCTGATGTTCTGCCAGCCCCCTACTTCCAGCCTCCCACTTCCACTCCCAAGAGGTGTTGATTCACCCCCTCCTCAGTCCCATGCCCAAACATCACCCACGATCCTTTTGATGTGCCTGACATACTGGTTTGGACCTGTCAGATTTCTCTCCTTTGGCGATACCCCGAAGTTTATCTCTGAATCTCTCATGCCTAACTCAACACACATCTGGTATACAGCAGGCTCACCACAAGTGCATGATGGAATGAATTCAATAAAACTGAATGTCAAAGACAATGGCTTATGGACAGCCAAAGTTCTTGGGACAAGCAGGAAAGAACCTGTCACAGGCCTGCTTCCAATTCTTTAATGTGGCAAAGTTGTACATTACTGGACTATAGTTCACAGCACAATTAGGAGGAAAACCACAGCTCTTATTTGCTTGCCGTAAACAAGAGATTCCCCAGAGCCTGAAACAATTTCTGTACCTTTATGTACTTCCAAAATGTTCCTGGATTTATGACTTGTATGACTCAGGAGCACACGGAATGGTCTCTGATCACAGATTTGATGGCATTTCTGCGTCAGGATACAAAAACCAGCTTACATCTACCCCACAAATGGACTCTGACTCCTGGGACACATCAGTGCGTTCAGAAAGTCCAGGGCCCCTCACAGTCAGCTCCACATTCTTCCAACACACCCCTGCTACACTCAGAGGCAAACAGCCTCTACCTTCTCACTGCCCAGCGATGGGTGTTTGGCATGTCTGCTCCTGAGCACAACTCAACTAGACTCAACATTTATTTCCAAATATTTATTCAGCACTAACCCGTTCAATAAATGGCGATTTGGGAGGACATGAAATGATACACAATCCTCAAGAAAATATGAGCCTGGTACACAAATCACAAAAAATCAAGTGAAAAGATGAGGCAGCTTGGGAAAGGTATGGACATGAGGCTACGGTGGTGCAGGAATGAGAGCCAGTCTGGGTAGCCACAGAAGCACCCAGAAAGAAGCGGCTTTGGAGCCAGTATAGGACACAGGAGGCAGCATGGACAGGTTAGGCTGGGACGGAGCCAGCTAAGCCGGGAGACAGAGGGCTGACTGGGGCAGGTGTCAGTGTTGAAGGAATCCTGAGAACTCAAACTTCTGGGTTCCAAAGACCCCCATCTCCATATCTCAAGTTCAAAGGCTGGGTACAATATCCTGACCTCAAAACCCCCAGAACTGCTGTTTTCCAGTCCCGCACTGTGATCCTGAAAGTGTGAGCAGAGAATCAGCCCTCTGGGGCAGTGGACCACATCCTCAGGCACTGAAGCACCATGCTGAGAGTGTTATCAGGACCAGTGGTAAGCATCAGGCCTCTCCATGGACAGACTGCAGCCAGTGGGCCTGTAGCAGCCCACTTTTGTGCCATAGAAAAACAGAGAAAATTCAGTTCCGGGAATATCTGGAGAGCACACAGGCCTGGTCTCTTATCCAAGTCCCCTGGGCTACAAAGCAACTCCCATCCTGGCATGCCTTGAAGCTTATACTACTGTGAGTTGCTGCACAGTGAGCAGACCCTGAATTCTGAAATCATAATTACTCTCACCCACAAAAAAGGACAAAGGAACTTCAATTTCTAAACAGAACAATGCATTTTCTTTTTTTTTTTAAGAGATGTAGTCTTGCTCTGTCGCCCAAGCTAGAGTGCAGTGGCACTATCTTGGCTCACTGTAATCTCTGCCTCCTGGGTTCTAGCAATTCTCCTGCCTCAGCCTCCTGAGTGGCTGGGACTATAGGTGCACACTGCTATGCCTAGCTAATTTTTTGTATTTTAGTAGAGATGGGGTTTCACCATGTTGCCCAGGCTGGTCTTGAACTCCTGAGCTCAGGCAATCCACCTGCCTAGGCCTCCCAAGTGCTAGGATTACAGGCGTGAACCATTGCACCCAGCCAGAACAATGCATTTTCACGTGGGCCTCTAAGATTGCTGGGGTATGGAGGCCAGCAGTCGTCCGTACTTCTGCAGTCAGTGGTCTTAGAAGCCAGTCAGTAATGGCCTAATTTTATTCACTCAGCAGTTTTGTGATGCAGAGATTTTCCTGTTTAGCCGCTAACACTGAGGCTCAGAGAAGTTCAGTAACTTCCCGTGTCACAGAGCCAGCAGGCAGCGGCATTACAACCTGGATCCGAGTCAACAGGGATAGGACTCCAAAGCTTGAAAGACCAACTTTCCTCCCCACACATTCAGAAGTGGGTTTTCATCTGCTGTAATTGTTGATTCACACACACACACACATACATACATACATACACACAGACACACACACACACAAAGAGAAAGAAGTGGGTCCTGGAGATCCAAGAGTATGATTCCCTTTGTCTTAAAAAGAATGTTTTTTTAATCACCTTATTTTTTTCAGTCATCATGTACAGTCAAACCATATTTACGCTAAAGGAAATTTACCATACACCAGATGTTCCTTCTCTTTCCTCCCCTTCTATCCCCCCACTTCCATTCAGGAAGGGGTCAGTTTCTCTGAAACAGAAGAGCAGGGTTGTTTGCAGAAGAGCCAGCCCCCACCTGACACAGCTATAGCATTCAGTTCCCCACTGCTGGGCTTATCTGATCCACTCTCTCCCACAGAAGGTGAAGCAGGATAAGGCCACAAACAAAAACAGCTGTGGCAGCTCAGAGTGGCAGCTCTGATCTGAACACGGGGGCAAGAGGAAGACCCAGTGGGGGTCCCTAGGCTAAGTTGAGTCAGCTCCTCCCCAGGCCCCATTTTTCTCAACTCCATAAGGAGGTTCCTAATGATCCCCAGTGACATCCGATAAGTCTAACAAAAACAGGTCACTTTGGAGTCAGAACATTCTAGGTTCCTCAACATCGCCCCTCGTTTCCCCGGTTGCAGTTTCCAGCTTTAAGACCCTGTCTCTTCCCCACACAACGCACCTTCCCTCCTCACATGGTCTCTAACCCTAACCTTGGACAGTTCAAACCTGGAAACAAGGCACTCACCATCTACGGTGTCCACACCTCTGCTTCTCCTGACAAAGCAGCATACCCAGGGGCAAGCAGGCGGGCCTGGGCGGGCAGCAGGGGGAGGGCTGGAGGCGGGACTAGGCCCCTAAGCTCAGTTGCTCCATAGGCAGGACCAGGCCACCCAGAAACCCTGGGGCTCCTTCAGCTGCCAACAATCAGTCTCCAGAAAACATCTAAATGGAAGGCTGCCAAGGCCCCCTAGCCCTTCAAAAAGTTGAGCAAAGTTTTGAGTCATTTGCAGTCATGCAGATTGTAACATTTCCCAAGTGCCAATAGACTCCTCTGCTATCTAGTGCAGGCTAAAGAAGCAAAGCCTGTAACACAGCCCACATGCCACACTCGTGGAAATAAAAGAAGACATCCCGTTCCCTGTGGCTCCTTATGCAGCCTGTTCCCTTGACCCCTTCCTCACCCCAGGCCTGGAAAGTCAGCTGGCGCCTGAGGCCCCTCACCTGCTTTCCCTCCCTTTTCTGCCACATCAGTGGCTTCCCTCAACCCACACTCCCTTCCTGGGTGACTTCTACTTCAGCGCTTCACCCACCACTTTGGTAATGACTTCCAAGTCCCTATTGCTGTTCCTGACCCAAAGTTTCCACTTGGGGGTTTTGGAGGTATCTCTGTTGTACCATGTCCAAAACTAAAGTTGATTTCTCTGCTGGAGTTCCCCGGCTCAGTGGATGACACAAGCATCCAGTTAACTGCTCAAGCCGGAAACTGGGGGGACGGGGAGGTCACATTTGAACCTTCATTTGCCTTCACTGCCCACATCGACTCAATCATGAAGTTCTGTCCATCTTCTAAAATGTATATGTTATCCATCCTCCTCTCGACCTCATCGCTGCTGTCCAAACCCAGGACCCTATAACTCTACCTAACATATTTTAAGAACCATGGAACTGAACCTGGCTTGGCTCTAGTCTGGTCCTCTACAGTTTATTTTCCATGCTGTAGCAAGAGCCATCCCAGTACCCCCAACCTGATTACGTCTTTCTCTCGCTTTCAGACTCTCAGTAACAAGAAACTCCTCAGCATGCCACCTGACGGGCCCACCACAGATTGGCTTAGGCTCACCTTTCTGGCCTCATCCCTGCCACTACAGCACCCTTGCCAGACCACTCGCTGTGCAAGTGTTGCTCACGTTGTTTCCTTTGCCTGAGATGCCAATCCCCCACCCCATGTCAACCCAGTAAATGCCTACTTATTCATAAGGTCCGACACGCATAACACTTTCTCTCCAAAGCCCTTCCTGAAAGCCCCAACAACTGACTGCTCATTCACCTCTTCTCTAGCATCCATGCGTGTGCGTACACACTCACAACCCTGCAAAATGCACAAATGGACTTCGTAAATTTTAGTTATGTACATGTCTGTCTTCACAACACAGTGGCACAATGCGTTGTCGTCTTCATGCTTCCAACCCCAGGACTCAACACAGTTCCTGGTAATTACCAGGCATTACATGTTAATGAAACGATCTGAATTTTACTCTTAGAATTCCACAGTGAGGCAGACTTGGAACTTACAGTTACTCAATTCCAATTTCAGCTCAGTATAAAAGGTAATTTTGGACAGGGCTGGATTGACATTAAAGGAAACAATCTAGTTAAGGTTACCTAAGGACTTAGGTAACCTTAGGCGGGGTTCTCGCTCTACTGCTCACTAGCAGAGCGATCTGACATAAGCTAAGACACTTGGGGCCTGGATCTCATCTATATAGACAGAGGAAGGAACTTGAAATTCTATGAGGTTGTCTCAGCTCTGACATCCAAAGATTCGAAAGTACCATGTGATGGCAACTACAGGGATCTGATGTCCAGAAAGCCATGGGGACCCCTGCCACCACTGTCCTCCTGCTGGGTGCGCACATTCACACTGCCTCCTTCCCTGGGCCTAACTCCCAACTGTTCTAGGAGCTGCCACTGGGCAGGAACTGATGAAGTCTTAATGAAACAAAGTATCAGCACTGGGTGGGTTAATTCATGTTTGAAACAAGTAGAGACAGGATCATATTCTAACATCAAGGGTACACCTGCCTAGGCCAGCCCCACCCAGGGAATCCTCCCTCTTCAGAATGAGCTGGCCTGAGGCAGAGACAGGGGAGAAGCAAGAAAGGGTGCTGAGGGAGACAAAAAACTACAGTACACATGAGCTTCCTTGCCTCAGGCCCTCAGTGAACAGGCTTGAAAGGAGGCTTCATCTTCCTCCTCTCGTCTCCTCTGTTCCCCTCTCCTTCCTTCAAAGCTCTAATTCAGCTTCTCTTTTACTGTGTAAATGAAGAAACTAAGGCTCAGAGAAGAGGCTGGATAGTCCAAGGTCACATGGGCAGGGCAGGTTGTCAGTGGCTGCGCTGGGACTCAAGTCTGGGTCTCCCAACTTCCAGTCCATGACTGTCTATCCTGCATTGGACACTCTGGGTCCTGGGCAGCCAGCCACAGGCCAGTGGCCTCTGATGCTGGAACAGCATGGGAGTCTGGGCTTAGGAAGTGGTGGGCCCCGGCAGGTCTTGAAGCCTGTTCACTAGCCTCAGGCAAGCTAGGAGCAAGACTTCGCCTAAACAAGCCTGAGAAATCTGCTGTCTAGAGAGAACATCAGCCTCTCCCAAGCCCAATCCTTGGTAAGCAGTTTATAATCTGAAGCTAAATGTCTTCTTAAGGGTCTCACTGCCTAGTCTCAGGTGAGAAGCATTCTGCTCCTCTCCTCCCCACAGTAACAACACTCTGTCCATTCTTGTCTAGCAGACTGATGACGCAGGCACGCAGGGCCTTATGAGCAGCAGATATCCTTCCACCTATCCTTGTCTTTAAACACCACAAAACTACTCACTTTCAATGAGCTCTCACCTATCTGCCTCAGTCTCTAACACTCAGCTTTGCTCCTTGGGGTGTGTGTCTGCCTGGTTCTGGCCCAGCCCTCTTCTCAAATGCCAGATTCAGAAACCTCTGAATAGATGCTGAAAGCAGAACAAGAGGACACAATCAGCTACTGTGAAACCCTGAGATACAGCCAAGAGTGAGGAATGTGGGGGCTGGGAAGGATCTTTTCCTCTAAGTCATGCTCAAGCTGCAGGGGCTCCCCAAAGCGCAAGCCATTCTACTCTCATTTGCACAGTCTCTTGTCTAGGCTCAGAATAGCAGCTCCATCAAGTTATATGGGTGTGTGGATAGGAAGACAAGGGCAACACCACAAAAAACCATGGGCTAAAAGCCAAAAAGTGCTGTTTTTTCTCTTTAACTTTGAGAGCTCATCTCATCCCTCTGAATCTCAGTGTCTTCTTAAAAACAAGGGCACTTTAAAGAGTTGTCATAAAGAATATAAGAGAGCAGCAATGTGCAATGCAGCAACACACTAGAGAACTGTAAAGCAGCATTACTTTTCTCTTCTTTGCAGGGCTCAGATTCACTCACACCCCTATGAAGACAGGACCTCTGAAGTAGGACAGACACAAAATACTGACCTTCTGCAGGTGTGTCACTGCAGGTCTGCTTTCTGGTGAACGTTCGATGTCTGTTGGGAACACGCTTGTCTCTGCCCCTCTGGCCAGCATGCTACTCCTGCAGCAACCAACACTGCCTCCTGCACTAGCAGTGCCACAGAAGGCAAAGGTCCAGCTGTAATTTCCCTGTGCCAGAGGTCACTGAGCTCAGAGGTGAGGCTGGCTCCCTGCACAGCACCTCGGGATGGTTCTTGCCACACAAGCCTCAGCAGAAAACGACTTGGAACTTCTCAACATTTCACAAAGAGGCAAGAACCCAACTAGCAGGACAGATGCCTTATTTCTTAGGAACAGAGCCTGGGGCTTGAGCCACAGAGTTCCAGTCCTATCCAAACTTTCTGAGCACCATTTAAATGACACAAAATGATGAGACAATTATCAGAAATGTCATTTGTACCCCTTCAGGAGTAAGGCAGAAGGTCTCAACTAAATGGTATGCCCTTATAAAAGAGAGGGATATAGGAAAGACCGAACCAAGAATACCTAAGATGTAACTTTACTTCTTGCAAGCCTTATAAACCTGGACAAGGAACTGTTTCACATCAGTAAAATGAGAATGATTCCTTTATTACCTTCTACAGAGTTGTAAGAATTAAAGGATTAAATGTACACGAGGTGCCCTGTGAAGTACCGTACAAAAAGTGCGATAAATACGACGTATAATTTTTCCTCATTTCTAGAACAATGGTTGCCCTCAAAATGTTATTTGTACACAAAATGGAGAGTTTTCTGATGAATGAGTATGGTAAGGAGTCGGGGTCTGCTGTCGGAATCCCAATTCTCATTCTCCAAAGCTGGGCCCACGCAGGAGCACTGGAGACTATTCAAGCTGACTCCTTCACAATGCTTTTCATAACAAATCCTGATTATTTTCTTTTTTTAAAAAAACCAACTGCCAGGTTCAAAGGAAAATACATTAAAGTAAAACGAAAAAACCTAAGCTGAGTTCTGGGTTGTTGGGCTGTGGAGACAGCATGGCGTAGTAAGGAAAAGACGCACAGGAGCAGCTGTGAATCCCGGTCTGGCCATAGACTCCCGGGTGCTCCCTCCCCACAACCCTGGCCCTACTGAGCGTTAAGTTCCCTCCCTTTGCCTCTAACGATCTCCACCTGCGCCTTCACCGCCCGCTCCAGCAACAACCTCGGGGGCAGCCTGTTCAATTGGTACCTTGCTCATCTTTTCATTTCCGGACCTGAGCAGGGCTATGAAATTTATAGCTGGGCTCTACCCAATTTAAAGAGGGGCGGTTGTGACCCTTGGGAACGAGGGGGAACAAGTGCCACCGAGACGCCGAACAAAGCTAGAAAACGCGTCCTCTAAAAAGACACGACCGTAAACTGGCACAGGGGCGAGGACGGCCAGGTCCGCACCTCCGGCTAGCCGGTACGCCCCCGGGGCCACGCTCCAGGACAGAGCCCTCTACTCTGTTCTTTGTCCCAACAATTCGCGAAGATCGGAGCCACCAGCGTTCCTCAAGGCTTGAGGGCGGGGACGAGGGGACCCTAGCCCGCCGCAGCACCGCCCCGCCCCCGCCCCGGGTCTCCAAAGTCCGTGCGCCGGGTTTTTCCACCCGCAGCCGCGCGGGGCGGGGGGGCGTCGTCCTCCGAGAGAGCGCCGGCGCCGCGGCAGCTCCTAGGGGACCTGGTGCGGACCCGAGGGACACGCCTCACCAGCCCAGCACCCATCCTACCGCGCGCCGCCGCTTCTGCCCTGCCTCAGTTTCCCCACCCACGCCGCAGCAAGCCCCGCCTACGGACATCACGTGCCTCGTGGAGCCGGTAGCGCAGCACCTACCCGCAGTGCCGCCCTCTAGCCGGCCTTCTCCCGCCCCGAGGCCAGGGCGCTGAGGGGCCAAACCGCCCGGCCCCGAGGGTCCCAAGGGCGGGCCCCGCGCCTGCGCAGCTTCGCGCCTGCGCTTCCTCGCGCGCCGCCGCGCCGCCGCCACGTGACCCCCCCGCCTCCGTGGGAGGAGCCCCGGGCCTTCCCCGCCTCGCCGACCTCCGGGACGGGGACTCCCAGTCCCGGTGGCGCTCGAACGTGTCCCCCACCGACCGTTCTATGCACAGCGCTCGGTCGGTTCACTCCTCGAGTCCGCGAACCGAGGCCCCGACGCGTTCTTTAGGGCGCTGCGTGGGGCAAAACAAGGCGCTGGACTCTGCTAATGGAGTCTGGATGCACCTGTCCTGCAGCCGAGGCCAGCCAGCTTCCCTCCAGTCTTCAGCCTGGTTTTGGATAGCTCTTTTGATAGTCCCCCTCCCCATGGGCAGGGGGAATTTTAAGGACCCACACACTCCGAAGAGCCCCTTCATGCTGTGTGTACCGATTCAGGATTGCCAGCCTCTATCCTACACCCACGTCCCCTTTCACTCCAAAATGCTGGCTCTGGGGCGGAGAACGACGAGAGCAGCCTGCGGACTCCGGGCGACGCTGGAGTGGGTTTGTCACACGCCCGCCCGTTCACTTACTCCTCGTGTTGGAAGTGCCCACACTTTCAGGAAAGTAGGAGGTTAGGCCTGGCGTGCTGGCTTATGCTGTAATCTCAGCACTTTGGGAGGATCTCTTGAGCCCAGGAGTTAAAGACCAGCCTGGGCACCATAGTAAGACTCCATCTCTACAAAAACCAAAAATTAGCCAGCGATGTTGGCGCACGTCTGTGTTTCCAGCTACTTCGGGACTGAGGTGGGAGGATCGCTTAAACCCGGGAGGCGGAGGTTGCAGTAAGCAGAGATCGCGCCATTGCACTCAGCCTGGTCACGCCAAAACAAAACAAAACAGAGAGAGGCCCTGTCTCCAAAACAAACAAAAAGTAGGAGGTTGGGAAAACATCCTTTCAGAGACAGCAGAGCTGACTCACAAGACCTATCAGTGGTTCGCCGGGTTCGGTGGCTAACGCCTGTAATCCCAACACTTTGGGAAGCCAAGGCGGGCTGATCACTTGAAGTCAGGAGTTCGAGACCAGCCTGACTAACGTGGCAAAACCTTGTCTCTACTAAAAATACAAAAATTAGCTGGGTGTGGTGGCATGCATCTGTAGTCCCAGCTGCTCAAGAGGCTGAGGCAGGAGAATCGCTTCAACCCAGGAGGCAGAGGTTGTAGTGAGCCAAGGTGGTGCCACTGCACTCCAGCCTGGGCAACACAGTGAGACTCTGTCTCGGAAAAAAAAAGACATTATCAGTAACAGCGCAAAGACCAGTCACAGGGCAGCGTAGGGTGAAGTGGCAAAGCAGGCCGACGCCCGCGTATCAGAGGTGGCCATTCGCCTGCAAAGCCTTTCCGTCTTCACTTGGGAGCTGCCCACGGGTGTACAAAGTCCAAAGGCTTCTGTGATTTACTTCCTGGACTTACTACTCAGACTCCATGTTCCATGTAAACTTACAGCAACATTTGGAGAGCTTGATCTACTCAAGGGGGTCTCTCCTTAACCAGACTGAGTTCCTCCACTTCACCTCTGGGACCCCAGAGCCTGGTCCCGGGACAGCGCAGAGATGTACTTAGAAAATGTGAGAAAGAGGGTGGATGTTAAGTTGTGGGGTAAGGGAGATCAGCCTGAGTGCCCATGCAGTGTTCCTGCAGGAGTTAGGCATATGATTTGAAGGCCAGAAAATATTTGGTATACTTTGGTACAGTGTGGGTGTAGTAAAACAAACAAAAAAAGTCAGTTTATCTCCAGAGGAACTTTATTACTTTTGCCTTATTTCTCCTTACCTTGTGAAGAGGAGAGGGAGAAGGGTCACTCTTTCCATTCCAAAATAGGAAGTTCTAAGGTGAGGAGGGTTAGCAGGGAAGGCCACTTAGAACAAAACAGGAAGTCATTTCCTTGGGACTTGTGCCCTCCCAAACTGACCATTAATGACATAGCCATTCAGGGGTTGGGGATAGCAGAATTCTGGGGTGGAAGGTCCCCTGAGGCTTTGCTGTGATGCAATTGCAACCATGTGCAAAAGTCATGATTATATTTATACTTCGGTAACCTCCCAAAGCTCTGGCCTTCAAAAAACCAGGCTACATCCAATAGCTAATTAATATGCTCCTCACATTCCCGCGTTTCTTTTTGTACAAGAAAGCACAGGCTGAACTCATTAAAAAACAGCCATTATACCAGAAAAATAAGCTGCAGGCAAGCAGGCACAGGAAAACTAAGCTCAAGGATGAAAAACCAAAACCAAACCAAACCAAAATCAAAACCTCAAGAATAAACCAAAAAAACCCCACCAACATGCCCAGTTTTTAAGAGAAAAATAATTCAAATGTAAAGATTGTAGAATGGCCTTAGATTTTGAATTTCAGGTGGCAGAAATTAAGCTCGACTAGAAGCTTTGTGACAACTTTGATAACTTTCGATAATGTTATCATCTTGACAGGGGCTGGGAAACTTCTGTCCCTCACAAGTCCCATAGCAGAAAAGATTGCTGGCAGGAGGCAGATCTGGTGAAGA
Source organism: Cebus imitator (assembly GCF_001604975.1). Taxonomy (NCBI): domain Eukaryota; kingdom Metazoa; phylum Chordata; class Mammalia; order Primates; family Cebidae; genus Cebus; species Cebus imitator. Next base: position 12,249,920 of record NW_016107344.1, read on the forward strand.
CTAGTGCCTATTTCAGCATCGTAGCACCTCTAGATTCGGCTGGCTTCAGCTTCGTCTGCTACTCAGCAGTGACTCAAGAGTCAGCAGTATAACATGATTAAGCTGATGGCCCTGTGGTGTCTGGGCTCGCTGGGAACTGTTCAGGAAGCAGCTAGCATTAAGATGAAAACAGAGCAAAAACTGGTGTTTGACTTCAGTATGTGAGGCACAGATTCCCATTCTGTGGGTGGGTAAAGGTGAAATCAAGAACAAGACTTGTATATGAGTCACAAAAATAGATGTGTATAGATGAGCTCCAGATATTTTCTCTACATGCCAATATCCCTGAATTCAGCTCTTTCTTATTTTTGAAAGGATACAAATCCTGTACTTCTACAGTGTGTCTCAAAGCAAAGCAAATTCTCTAGGGACCTCTTTCTAAAACCTCCCATAGATGTGGCCAGTGGTTTACCAGGCAAACTAATGGCTGGCCAAGGGCTACATGGTGGGATTATTTTGCTCCCAGGTTGAGAAAGCAGGAGTGTCTCAAGTATCCGCAACCATCATCACATGCACTACCAGCTAACATTAACTGAGCCTTTATTCAGTTACAAAGCTTTGATTTGCAAGTTAACAAAAAATTCAAATTGCCTTGAGGTAATCCCATGGTTCCATGATGTCATCAACAGTGGAGGTTCCCTTGCTTCTCTACCGTTATCCCTGTGTTGGCTTCATATTAAGGATAGTTCTCCCTATGGTCATAGGATGACTCCTAGGATCCAGCATGGGGAAAGGGCAGTTAGACTAAAAAGTGAACAAAGCCCAGAGCCTCATACTGATGGCCAGTCATTGTGGCCAGGGTACTACTGCACTCTGGTCTACGTCTGAGTTCATTCCCATCTCATAGTATGATAGTGTGCACACTTAGAAAAATATAAGTGAAATGAACATGATAAGGCATTCCTTAGATATCTTCACATTCAAAGCCCTTTTTTTCCCACTGTTTTTAGACTTAGAGTTGCTGATTTCTGAATTTGTCACACAATATTATCCTTTGATCACCAGAAACACTGGTGATGCAACATTTCTTTAAAAGGTGCTCCATAGAGTCTTCTGCTCAACGTCAGCAGAAGTTTTTGACAAAAAGATGTTTGACATCTTAATGATAGTCCTTCAAAACAAATGAATTGATGACAATAACCTTTCACTGCTTTGGGATCTCTTTTCTCCATTTCAAGAGATTTGGCAACTTTTCCAGTGCATTGCAATTCTTTTGTGTGTTTCTCAATAACAAAACATAATAGACTTCATTTGCATGTGTATGTACAGCTTTCCTAGGTGCCAGAAGTGTCTCTGTTGTTGCTTTGCGAATGAAGTAATTCCTCTAACAAAAGTTGTTTTACTAATATCAAATTTATGTTCCACTGCTTTGATTTTAAGAACTTATACATTTGCAATAACTTTTTCATTTTAGTGTCAAATCATGGTGTAATATTTTAGAAGATTTTACTTTTTAAAAAAATAGAGATGGAGTCTCGCCATGTTGCCCAGGCTGGTCTCAAACTTCTGGACTCATGCGGCCCTCCACTTTTAGCCTCCCAGTGTATTGGGATTACAGGCGTGAGCCACTGCACCTGGCCCTAGATAATTTCATAGAGCATTTAAAGTCAACTCATGGCATATAAGCAAAGTCCATAACTCAACTGAAGGGTCAACAGTCTAAGCAGCTATGAGGACATTGACATGTGTAGGCAATGACAACAGTCACATCTGTTACCTACAATAGAAACCACAGGACACCACTAAGTGTAACGCATGACCCAATTTCAGACATGTTAAAATGTGAAAAAAAAAGTGCGACTCAGAAATTATAACTTTGCTATTCTATAATCAGGTAGAATTTTGTCCAGGAATATAAGTGGGTGTCAACATCAGATCTATTAATCCATATGAACAAAAAACAGGAACAACACTGCTTATCATATTAATAGATGCTAAAAAGAAATTCAGTAAAAATTTTAGACTTTCCTAGTAATAGCCCTAAGTAAAATAGGAATAAAAGCAAATTACTTAAATATAATAAATATTCTTTATCAAACACTGAAAGCAAATTTCTTACATGGCAAAATGTTAATTTTTATTAAATAAGGAACTAGCCCTTTATCTCCATAGTATTGGAGTGTTAAAAATGCAATAAAAATGAAATAATATAAACATTGATAAAGAAGACTATCACTTTTTACTAATCATATGATTTATCTTTATTATTTTTTGAGACAGGGTTTTGCTCTGTTGCCCAGGCTGGAGTACAGTGGCACTATCATAGCTCATAGTTTACTGCAGCCTTGAACTCCTGGGCTCAAGCAATCCTCCCACTTCAGCCTCCTGAGTAGCTGGGACTGTAGACACGTGACACTATGTCCCACTAATGTTTATTTTATTTTCTTTTTTTTTTTTTTGAGACAGAGTTTCGCTCTTGTTACCCAGGCTGGAGTGCAATGGCGCGATCTCGGCTCACCGCAACCTCCGCCTCCTGGGTTCAGGCAATTCTCCTGCCTCAGCCTCCTGAGTAGCTGGGATTACAGGCACACGCCACCATGCCCAGCTGAATTTTTGTATTTTTAGTAGAGACGGGGTTTCACCATGTTGACCAGGATGGTCTCGATCTCTTGACCTCGTGATCCACCCGCCTCGGCCCCCCAAAGTGCTGGGATTATAGGCGTGAGCCACCACTCCCAGCCTATTTTATTTTTTTGTAGAGACAGGGTCTCACTATGTTGCTCAGGCTGGTCTCAAACTCCTGGGCTCAAACCACCTTTTTGCCTCAGCCTCCTAAAGTGTTGGGATTAAAGGCATGAGCCACTGAACCTGTCTTTGTTTTTGTAGAGATGGGGTCTTGTTATGTTGACCAGGCTTGTCTTAAACTCCTGGGCTCAAGCAATCCTCCCACCTTAGCCTCCCAAAGTGTTGGGGATTACAGACATAAGCCACCTTCTGGCTAGCTAACCTCAGATATGCTATTAAAATCACTGGAATTAATAATATATTAATATGGAATTGAATGACTGGAATTAATAATATAATAATATATTATATGCCGGAGATTGTTCTAAATCTTCATATATGTTACTTTATTTAATCATTGTAACAACCTTTACAAGGGTTATTACTACCCATTTTATGGATGAGGAAACTGAGCACAGAGAGTAACTTGCACAGGTCACAGAGCTAGAACATAGTGGAGATGGGATTAAGTCTCTGGCAGTTTAACTCCATAACATTAAGTACCATGCTCTGTTGTCTCTCATGAGATAATTTAGAAAGATGGCAGGATGCAAGAGATACGTGCAAATACCAGTAAGCACCTACAAATGGACACTGGAAAAATGTTCCATTCACAGTTGTGACAAATGCTCTAAAATACTTGGGCCTTTGGTGAACCAGAGTTGCAGGACTTACATGAAGGAAACTAGAAATGTTATCAAAGTTCTTAAGATGAAAACAAATTGAAAAAAAAAATCATGTTCTTGATAAAAGTAACTTTGATTGTCATAAAAATATCATGTATCTAAATTTATATATATATATATATATATTTTTTTTTTTTGAGACAGAGTCTCACTGTTGCTGAGGCTGGAGTGCAGTGGCATGAACTCAGATCACTGCAACCTCTGCCTCCCAGGTTCAGGCGATTCTCCTGTCTTAGCCTCCTGAGTAGCTGGGATTACAGGAGCCCACCACCACACCCAGCTAATTTTTTTGTACTTTGAGTAGAAATGGGGTTTTGCCATGTCTGCCAGGCTGGCCTCGAACTCCTGACTGCAAGTGATCTGCCCATTTCAGCCTCCCAAAGTGCTAGGATTACAGGCATGAGCTACTGCAATGGCATATTTGGCTTTTTTTACTTAGAATAATGCTTTTGAGATTCCTTCATGTTGTCATGTGCATTAGAACTTCATTTCTTTCTAATTGTTCATAGATATTCCATTGTATAGATGTGTTCAAATTTGTTTATCCATTCACCTGTTGATGGATATATATGATATAATCAGGTTGTTTCTAGGTTTTGGCAGTTATGAATAAAGCAGCTGGAAACATCTGAGTATTACCTTTGTTTGGACATACATTGTCATTTCCCTTGGATCAATATTTATGAGTGGTCATGTGGTAAGTGTATGTTTAACTTTGTAAAATATAGTTTAACCTTTTTCCAAAGTGACTGGATTATTTTCATTCCCACCAACAACACATGCAAGTTGCTACTTGCAGATGGTTTTTTTGGGGGGTGGGGTGGGGTGGAGAAAACAGAAAAAGATAGTTCCAGGCCGGGCATGGTGGCTCACACCTGTAATCCTAGCACTTTGGGAGGTCGAGGTGGGTGGATCACCCGAAGTCAGGGGTTTGAGACCATCCTGGCCAACATGACAAAACCCCATCTCTACTAAAAATACAAAAATTAGCCAGACATGGTGGTGCACACCTGTAATCCTAGCTACTCAGGAGGCTGAGGCAGAAGAATTGCAGGAACCCAGGAGGTGGAGGTTGCAGTGTGCCAAGATTGTGCCACTGCACTCCAGTTTGGGTGACAGAGCCAGACTCCATCTCAACAAACAAACAAACAGAATAAAAAGAGTTCCAGTACATCCTTGTTGATACTAAGTGTTGTCAGTTGTCCCTGATGTTTCCTGCACTGACAGCATCCCAGCTACTAGACCTTTGAAGCCGCTCTCAGTGCTTTAGTGCATATTGTCCAGTTCCTGCAAAAAGGCTGCAGCGATCCAGGGACAGGGAAGGCTCAGACCCTCCATCATGTTGGGTACCTCTGATCCCATCTCTTAGTCTTAGAAATCTCAACATCTCCATGAACCCAGCTTCTCCAGCCTCTCCTGGTTTCTAAGCATTGCATCGTTTCTTCTTCCCTGTAGGGATGTTCCACTGTGACCCCCCTCAGCTATATGGAAATAGGAAACTTTTACTCCTCACTCCCTTTCCCAAGAGCTTCACTCTTAGCTCCTCAGATTGCCTGTTCAGGGAAGGAACAGAAGGGAACAGCTGACATCAAATGCATCTCTATCCCAGCTCTGATCCTGTCTTTCTTCTGACTGTTTCTGTCTGACTATGCGCTTCATATTGTATGTACATAGAACAAGCTCTAGAAGGAAGCTGCAAATTGGTAACAGTGGGTAGGTTCTGGAGAGGGGCCGGTTCACTTTTCAGTTTATAGACTTGTGTGTTGGCATTTTTTAAGCAAAATAATTTTTAAATAGCTACAATATTAATAAATAAAAATTCTCATAGCCCACATCTTGTGTGCCCCTGCTCTGTATAGTCCTACCTAAATCAGCCTATCTCTCATTTAATTATTAATTACTATTAAGCCATCTGCACTTTAAACGAGGCTGGAGAGGCGTGCAGAGCTCCCAGATAAACAGAAGCCTGTCTGGTGAGACAAGCAGCTCCACTCACTAGAGGGTCTCCCAAGAGATTCTCAGTTTCAGTCTAAAAGTGTTTAGAGGAAAACAGCATTGTAAAGAGAGTCCAGGTTTGTCAAACACAGTTCAAATTTTTGTCTCTTTTCCTGGTGTCTTATTCAGGATATCATGTGTCCCAGATAGAGTTGGTTAGGACAAAATAAAAAGCATTTTTTCCCAAACCATTGATAACCTGTTTTGGACAACAGCCTGCTGCCACCAGCCAGTTCTGAGAGAAGACAAAAGGCTCTGACTTGCCTCCAGGCACCTTACCTGCTGTTCTCTTGCTGATTTCATAAATGATCAACAGCATCCCCTCATAGGCACATTGTTAGGACACCCAGAGAGCTGTGTGGAGCAAGAAGATGCTGCTTCTGCCTAGGCGTGTTGGTGAGCCTCACTCAGGTCAGTGGCTGGGACGGCCAGGGCTCCTGCAGGAAGGAGTTGAGAGGTGGACATTCTCCACACTCACCTCAGCCTCAGCAGAGGGGACATCATCTCCAAGCTTTTACCTTGCTGGTTGTCTCTTTTGTGATTTAGTCTCTGTCTCCCTGGTAGTTGCCATGCAAGTGGCACTTGTGTAGCCTGCAAAGCAATGCCTGCTCTCCACCGTTGGCCCTGTGGCTTCTCTCTGATCAGACACTGTGCATACTCAGGGTGGCTAGGAATGGGGATGAATCCACCCAGGGCTGTTAGTGAGGATTCTTAGCGGGTACTGTGGCCCTGTTCTAGAGCACTCACATTTCATTAAGAGACCTTCACAAGTCTCGACCTCGCATGCCCTCTGCTATTCAACCACAGTGCCCTTCTTACATGTTTCCAAACACCTAGATGCCTTTGCACACATGCTATTCTCCCAGCCTCAACTGCCCTTCCTTATGCTTTTCTGCCTATGAAACTCCTCCTCATTCTTCAGTGCCATGTCAAATACTATCTTTGCGAAGCCTTTCTTCACTTTCTGCCTGCATTAGTTCCCTTCTTCTGGGCTCCCACAGTTTGGTCCTACCCCTGTTAGCACACTCCCTACCTCTCTCTGCCTCCTCCCTGCTCGAGGATCTCAAGGGCGGAGACTGTGCTCTTCATATCCACACTCTCAGGTGAGGATTTGGTGATTGGTGTTGAGAAGAATAGTTTGGCTGTCCTCATCCTGCTCTGGGATGGACATTCAGATTTTGGAAATGAACAGAGAGAGGAAAGTTTTGATGATTCAGCCCAAGTTTTCACTACATTTTTCTCTAAAAAAGGATTCTGTGATTAACTGCACCCCAATTAGCAGGCACACCTATCCTAAAATATTAATCCTTTAACCATCGCTGAGTCACTATACTGGGAGGGGCAGGTGGCAGTGATTCCAAACGTGTCTGCAAGTCTGATTCTCAGCCAGACCTTTCAACTCTGCTACTCAGGAGAGAAAACCAAACATTTCTTTCAAAGGAGAATGTATGGATTCTAAATGTTTTCCCTCAGGGGGATGGTATGCAGGACTGAATATGAAGGAACTTTTTCTGCACATCTGGCATGTAATCTCTGATATTTTCCAACAAGTCAGTGCATGGCTTATCCAGCAGATTACTTACGTTAATAGACATTCATTATCTCTATCAAAAAGATTTCCTAGATAATGCTGTGACTGAAGTTTATAGTTAGACTGCAGAATGCCAGATCTCTCTGTGCAGGGCCCAAGTCTAGCACTGTTCTAACTCCTTCTGGTGGTACAGCTTTAGGACTTTACTGAGTGCCAAAAACCTTAGCTTGGAGTGTCTAAACTTCCTAAAATGAATGTCTCCTTGCAGCATGTGAAGTGTTAATTTTAATTTGTTCATTCTTCAAAAGGATTGGTGATGTTGTTGTTATTTTTTATTTTAATTTTTATTATTTTTTTTGAGACAGAATCTCACTCTGTCACCCAGGCTGGGGTGCAGTGGTGTGATCTCGGCTCACTGCAACCTCTGCCTCCCAGGTTCAAGCAATTCTCCTGCCTCAGCATCCCCAGTAGCTTTTGTATTTTTAGTAGAGGTGGGGTTTTGTTACATTAGCCAGGCTGGTCTCGAATTCTTGACCTCAGGCGATCTGCTCACCTCGGCCTCCCAAAATGTTGAGAGATTACAGGCACGAGCCACCTCGCAGGGCCCTGTTGTTTTTAACAAGTAGTAATAAAATATGTAACCAAATTCACTACGTCTTATACCTGAAGGGCCAAGTCAGATCTGTGAGAGATATTTGCATACCCATGTTCATAGCGGCATTGTTCACAAGAGCCAAGAAGTAAAAGTGACTCAAGCGTCCATTAACAGATGAATGGATAAGCAAAATATTACACACACACACACACACACACACACACACACGCACACAATGGAACATTAGCCTTAAAAAGGAAGGAAATTCTGACACACACTACAACATAGATGAATCATAAGAAACTTATGCTAAATGAAATAAGCCCATCAAAAAAAGGCAAATACTGTGTGTTTCCACCTAGAGTAGAATCTTATGAGGCATCTGGAGTAATCAAAATCAGGCCAGGTCCGGTGGCTCACACTTGTAATCCCAGTCCTCTGGGAGGCCAAGGCAGGAGGATTGCTCAAGGCCAGGAAGTTGAGACTAGTCTGGGCAACATAATAAAACCCTATTTCTAAAAACAATTATTTTAATTAGCTGGGTGTTGTGGTGCATGCCTATAGTCCTAATCACTCAGAGGGTTGAGGCAGGAGGATGGCTTGAGCCCAGGAGTTTGAGGCTGCAGTGAACCATGATTGCACCACTGCCCTCCAGCGTGGGTGACAGAGTGAGACCCTGTCTCAAAAAAAAAAAAATAGAGACAGAAAATAGAATGGTGGTTGCCAGGGCTGGGAGGAGGGGAGAAATGGGGAATTGCTGTTTAATGAGTACAGAGTTTCACTTTTGCAACATGAAAGACTTGGAGATCTGTTGCACAACAATGAGAACATACCTAACGCCACTGAACTATAACCATTTAAATATGATTAGGAACAATTCTATGTGTTTTCCTTTGTTTTTTTTTTGAGACAGGGTCTTGCTCTGTTACCCAGGCTGAATGAGGGCAGTGGCATGATCATAGTTCAATGCCACCTCGACCTGCTAGGCTCAAGCTCTCCTTTCACCTCTGCCTCTCTGAGTAGCTGGGACTTCAGGAATGTGCCACCATGCCTGGCTGCTCTTTAAAGTTTTTGCAGAGACAGGGTCTTAACTGTGTTACTCAGGCTGGTCTCAAACTTCTGGGCTCAAGTAACCCTTCTGCCTTGCCCTCCCAAAATGTGGGGATTACAGGTGTGAGCCACTGTGCCCAGTCATCATGTGTTTTTTTAACCACAAGAAGACATTTAAACAAACAAACAAACAAAACGCTGAGGGGTCTTCAGGATCACCTGGTTCATCCTTTTATTTTATAGATACCACAGAGACTATAATCTCTAATCTAAAAGGAGATTAGGGTGAGGACAGGTCACCTAATCTATCAAACATCACAACTTAGCCTACACTGCCTTAAGCATGTTCGGAATACTTACATTATGGATGGTGTCCAAGGTCACCACCCATTTCCGCAAGGTGACCTGACTTATAGCCAAACGCTCATCGTGCTCCAGCAGCTGTGGCGAGCTCCCTCACCTCTTCTGCCGGAGAAAAGAGGCACCCAAGGCCCTATGGTGCTCCTGAACAAAGCCAGTTCAGTGGGAAGAGGCTCTATGAGGCTCTAGATTCGCATCAGCTTCTCTGCCTTCTTTTCCATATCCTCATTTGCCTGCTAAGTTGCTCATTTTTACTGGACACAGATTTTTAAATTTTATTTTATTTTGAGACAAAGTATCGCTCTGCTGCCCAGGCTAGAGTGCGGTGGTGCGATCTGGGATCACTGCATCCTCTGCTTCCCAAGCTCAAACAATTCAACTGCCTCAGCCTCTGGAGTAGCTGGGGCTACAGACATGCGCCACCATGCCCAGCTAATTTTTTTGTATTTTTGGTAGAGACGGGGGGTTTCATCATGTTGGCCAGGCTGGTGTCAAACTCCTGGGCTCAGGTGATCTGCCATCCCAAAGTGTTGGGATTACATGCATGAGCCACTGCACCTGGCCTGCTCACAAATATAACCATGAAACAAGTCAAGTGCCACCTTGGGTCTATTTCTGAACTTTTCTTCTGGATCAGAGATAGGCACCTAGGGTCTTGAAGATGACAAAAGCCCAAAGTGTTGGCAAAGAATGGTAAAATGAGCACACCCAGCACCTGGGAAGGCTTTTCTAAGCCCTGGGTCTGCAGTCACATTCCCAGTGGACACTACCTTATCTCAGATTCGAGTTTTTCTGGCCTCCAGGTTGGGTTGTTTGTTGGCCTGGGTCTGCATGCAACTTTCTTCTCAGGCTTAAGGAGACTCTACTACAAACTTGGAGGCCTCCAAAACACTCTCAAGGCAGAGCTTTAGTGTCACTGAATGCAAAACTCTTTGATAGGTATTCAGGGTGACCTGCCCTGACCCTAATCTCCTTTTCCTATCATTTCTCATTGGAAGCTAACATTGCTTAGTGGTTAAAGCTTGGACTTGGGTCAGTGTTGAATTCTGCTTTAGGTTTTATCTCTGTAACTTTAGGTAATCATTGATCTCACTGAGCCTCAGCTTTCTTTTAAGAAAAACAGGGAGATAACAGTATCCAAGTGTGCGAGAGTTTGATGAGATAGTGCCTTCCAGATCTTAGTCTAGAACCTGATACACTGTATATACTCTTTAAAGCACCTGGAAACTTGAGCCATTGCCATTGGCAGAGATGTCCTTTGCTCCAGCAGAACAGGTTCACTTACCAGATCTAGAGGTGATCTGTTGTCCCAGCTTCCATCTCTGCCTTGCTTTGCTCTTCCCACTTCCTGGAGAATCTTCCCCAACCCCCACTGAGGCCCAGCTCAATGCCAACCTCTTTTTAAAGGCTTCACTGACCTTCTCTGCTGGAAAGTATCTGTGGTGGAGGTTGATTTGTACATCTCTGGGTAATAATGTACTTGTAAGGAAACTGCTGAGGGTAGGTTTTATTGAACATGCTTTTGGGGGTGGTCATGGAATGCAGGAGGCCACAGAACCTGACATAGGTACTTTGGCTTCCTCTGGGCATCCTGGAAAGTTCTCTGAGCAGATTCCATGGATTCTCTCCTCACAGGAAGTCTGAGACTTCAGGGAGTTACCTTCATGACCCATTATTGGCCACTGTGAGTCTTGAAGATGAACACACCCTTACAAAAGGCATGAGGGTATTACATGGGTCTTCCTCCTACCATGCTAAGTGCTTTACATACATTATCTGCCATCCTTACATTCCTCCTGTAAGGAAAGCATTATTGTCTTTTTAAAATGGAGGACTGGAGGCTTAGGGAGATTAAGTGACTTGGTGAAGGTCATAGAGCAAGGAAAAGGAAGAGTTGGAGTTTTAATTCAGTCTCCATCTGAATGGAGAGGTGTGCGGGTGGCCATGTGAAACACATATGGAGCATCACTGCATTTGCACAATTTCCACCTCAAATATGAACCCAGTCATGGAAGCCTGAAGATAGCTGGCTTCCTCCAGACAGCCTAGCCTAGCATCATAAAATGTGGGCTGCCTGTTTGGGGCTGCCATCAATTACACCCAGTCTGGGGCTGCCAAATTGATGAACCCCTAGACTATCCAAGATGATCTGCACAGTAGCTTCTCTTCCTTCCCTGGCTTCATCTTTATAGTCCTCCTCAGTGAGAGAAGCACTGAGAAAGAATTAAATAAGTCCATGAGCACATCAACAATGAGAATGGTCAGTATCACCTATGCTGAGGTTTTGCCTGGGGCGAGAGGCCAGGCTTTGTCCAGCAAATTGGTACCTTTAGGGTGCTAGCAAGGTGGAAAACTTGTCCTTGTCTGTACCCTGTTTCATACTGACTTGCTCTAAGCCTTTCATCAGAACCTGAACCACAGCTGAGGTTCACATCGATAATCTCTCCCTTGAGGCAGGGTTAATTCTCTACGCCTGCAGACAGCTAAGGAGAATGACATTCAATGGAAAAATTCAATGTTTTCATGCTACTCAAAACTTCCTGTTAAAAATAATGACACAAAAACAACCTCCTGTGATTTGTCTCTGATTTCTCATTTTATGGATGAAAAAAATAAGACCCAGGGAGAGCAAGTGACTTCCTCAAAGTCACCAGCAAGCTCCTGCTAGAGCCAGGCCTGCTTAGGTCTCCTGGCTCCCTGCCCAGAGCTCTAGCCACCGTACCACAGTTGTTTACCTTTAACTCAATTTGCTTATTTGAGGCAAAGCTAACAGAAGATACAATTTATTTTCTTTTTTTTTC
>NW_016107345.1:0-15390 GCF_001604975.1 Cebus imitator
CTACTCCAATATTCCTGAAGTTTTGCTGAGAACATCGTGAATTGTCAGTGTTTTTCCCAGAACATCCACCTCTTACAGAGCATGACCTTGGTCCTAACCAGATCTAAAGTGAGGAGGAGCCCACTGGTGGCCATGGGGTGTCTCCTTCCTGCATGGAGCCAGAGGACGAAGGCAGGCTAGCACAGCATTTAGAGGCAATACCTGTTGATGCTGGGCAGGCCTGGATTTTAGCCCTGCCACCGACCTTTATGTGCCTTTGAGCAAATGACCTGCCTTAGTCTTGAGCTGCCCTGTCTGTGAATGGGACGATCATGTGTACCTCGAAGTAGCTGGAGAACTAAAGCTAATGTAGGAGTGTGGTGAGGAGCCCAGAAATGGTGCTCTTTGTACAGGGCACCTGTTGGGTTATCTGCCTGACATTCCTTTTCATGGAAACTGCCCTCTTCCCCCATCCGTAGGGTTACGGTCTTTGGCACAATGTGATTTCACTTCTTTGTTGATTAAATATGGTGGGTACCACCAAGCTGAACCTCTCAGTCTCCATTTTCCAGGGAATAGAAGCCAACACCCTCTCTTGGTAGCTCTTTGGGCAATGCTAGCTGAAACATGTAAACTTGGGTGCTGGAGGATGCTTCTCATGCCCTCTGGGCTGGAGGCAGAGAGGGCTAGACTGCAGACTGGGGAGAGGGGTGATGTAGTGGTTTGCTCAGGCCTGGCTTCTTGCCTATTCATTCTTCCTACAAATATTTATTGGGCACTACCATATGCCAGGTATTGGCTGGGTGCTGGGTGCATGGTAGTGAACAGGGCAGTGGGTCTTCTAATAAGTCAATTCATTCTCCTCTAGTTCCGTATTAGTTTAATGTGGCTGTTGTAACAATTACCACAAACTTAGTGACTTAAAACAGAAATGTATTCTCTCACAGTTCTGGAGACCAGAAATCAAAACTCAGTATCACTACCCTGAAATGAAGGTGCCAGGGGCCTTCGCTCCTCACCTCTCCCACCTCTCCCAGCTTCAAGTAACTGCTGGCATTCCTTGGTGTGTGCCTCCATCACTCCAGTCCTCGAGGCCAGCATCTCCAAATCTTTTACTTCGCCATCTTCATAATGCCTTTTCTGTGTGTGTCAAACCTCCCTCACTCTCGGTGGATACTTCTTCTGTCACTGAGAAAGTGGAAGCCAGCTGAATAGAATTTTCAGACTCCTTTCACCTCCTCTGCCCCCTCACCAGCATCTGCACCCACCTGCTCTGCCTTCTTCATTGTTAGTGATGAACTCTTGTGCTCCTGGCTGAAGCCAGGCCCTTTCCTGAGCACTAGCACACACCAGGCATTACTCTGGCCCCTCGCCCCTCCTACCCTGTGACATCAATGTCCCCCTCTACTGGATCTTTCTCATCTTACAGAAAAGAAAAATCTTCTCTTGACCCACTTCCTCTGCCAGATACCACTTGATTCTCTGCTCTCTTTTGCAAGAAACCTTTTTTTTTGTTTTGTTTTGAGACAGTCTTTCTTGCTCTGTTGCCCAGGCTACAGTGCAGTTGCACAACGACCTCAGCTCACTGCAGCCTCCACCTCCCAGGTTCAAATGATTCTCCTGCCTCAGCCTCCCAAGTAGCTGGGACTACTGGCGCCCACCAGGCTAATTTTTGTATTTTTAGTAGAGGCGGGGTTTCGCCATGTTGGCCAGGCTGTTCTCGAACTCTTGTCCTCAAATAATCCACCCACCTCCGCCTCCCAAAGTGCTGGAATTACAGGTGTGAGCCACCACACTGGCCAGCAAGAAACCATCTTTAAAGAATAATCTATGTTCACCATCATGCATTCCTCCCATTTCTTCCTCTTTAAACTCTTCCAGGTGAGCTTTCACCTGCCACTCCATCACCACTGCCACCACCATTCTCAAAGTCACCAATGGCCTCCATTTGGCTATATTCAAAGGCTGCTTCTCAGCCTTTTCATGCTTGAGCTCCCTTCAGCAGTGACACAGTTGAACGCTCCCTCTTCCTCGTGAGACTTCCATTGGCTTCTAGGATGCTGCCATCTTTTAGTTTTTCTCCTTCCCTGGTCACTTCCTTCTTAGTCTCCTTTGCTGGTTCCTCATCTTCCACCTAACCTGTTAACTTCGGAGCACCCCAGAGCTTAGTCCTTGGTCTGCTTCTCTGCCTGCCCTCACTTTCTTGATGACGTCATCCAACCTTGAGCCTTTATCTGCTGAGGGCTCCCAGTTGTACCTCTCCAGCTTGAAACTTTCTCATAGGTCCCACTCATATATCCAGCTGCCAGATTGACATCTCACTTGGATGTGTCAAGTACCAAGTCTCGAAGTTAATATGTCCAAAACAGAATTCCTGATTTTCACCCTCCCATACCTGCCTCACATGTAGCCTTCCCCAGCTCACTAATGGCAACGCCATGCTCCCAGTTACTCCAACCAAAAGCCTTGGCGTTACCCTTCATTCCTCTCTTTCCCTTGCATCTCACACCCAACAAATCTCTGCTGACCCCAAAATATATTCAGAATCTGCCCATTTCTCGTCCCCTCCACTGCTAACATTCTACCCTGAGCCATCTTTCATGCCTGTTTCATTTTTGTCTTTCTGCAGTTCATTCTCAACACAGCAGCCAGAACATTTTTGGTAAAGTGGAAGTCAAATTATGTCTCTGCTCTGCCCAAACCCCACACCCCAGTGGCTCCTGCATCTAATTTTTAAGATGTGTCAGAGTGGACTGTGCCACTGAACACCTGGTAATGAGCTGATGTTTATTAGCCACAAAAAAAGGATTGTCAAACATGTCCCATCATTCAGGCAGCACACACTCACTGATCTCTGAGCCCCACATCAGGGCTACAGAGAACATTAAAACCTGTCTATCACTGGGGGGCCCACCCTCATGGGGATGATGAGCTGTGGTGATCTGTGCATTAAGAGAATGCTCTGACCTGGAGGCGCTCCCATAAATCTTGGTCCCTCATCATCCTTGTACTCAGTAGATGAAGAGGGTGTTATTGACTAGATGAAACTTTTAGTCACATTTTCGGCCCACTAATTCCATCACTTTTGAAGATTGAAGTTTCCCTTTCTGAACGATGCCCAGATTCCCAGGTCTATACCAAGACTATGTTAAAGTCCTCTTCCCATCTCCACACACTTCTAAAAGAGGCTGTGAACTGAAGTTCCCAGGTGTCACAGATGTCAGCGTTGTCATTGTTAAATGCGTGCTCTGAATGAAGAGACCCCCCCAAACAGGCTTTGTGTGAGCAACATGTTCATTCATCTGGGTGCGGGCAGCCTGAGTCCAAAAAGAGAGTCAGGGGAGGGCGGTGGGATCGGAGTTGGTTTTATAGGTTTGGGGTAGGCAGTGGAAAGTTATCGAAGTTATGGTTTAGGGCAGTTTTTACAAGCTGGGAGGGGCCTGTAGGGTCTAGAGTCACGAGGTTGACCAAGGTTGGTTACAAAGTCCAATTGCCTTATCAATTGAGGCAGGAATAAGGAACCATAGAAGAATGTCTTAAGTTAATTAGGTGCCGCAGGGGTTGATCATCCTTCCCCTTTTCATGGTCTTCCAGTTACTCCAGATTTTCTAATTCCAGGAGGCCATCCAGAGGTGTACGTGTGGGTCATGGGGGTCGCCATGGCTCGACTTAGGGTATGGCCTAAAGAACCCTGCAGTCATCACCCAGGAGCTTTTTGGAAATGCAGATTCTTGGGCCCTGTCCCAACCTGCTGAGTCAGGATCTGCATCTTAACAAGAACCCAGGAGAGATGTACACAATGAAGCCTGGGTAGCCACTGGCCCAGAACTTCAAGCCCGGCACGAAAATGAAATCCAGCCCTGGACTCACTGCACCTTGGGATCCGGTTCAGCTTCATCCAACCAGAGGAAGCTTCAACTGCATTCATTCGATGACTGAAAAGTTTGCGCCTCTGCCTTTAACAGCTGCAAGACTCTGCCCAGCGATGAAGAGGCAGTGAGCTCTAAGTGTCCGCCCACGGTCAGTATGTGCTTCCCTTAATTATGGGAAGTTTTGACACAAAGGCAAGTGGGCTCCCAGTTTGCTTCTCAAACACTTGCATTGCGGTTAGAATTTGCACAACTATGGTAAATGTAAAGAACAAGAAAAAGTCTGACAGAGCTGAGAGCTCTCAGGGACTCTGAGTCCCTAAGCACTGGAAAGGGTGGGCTATCCTGTGCAAGCTGGGTTTTCACTTATCATAGCTGCTGGGCTCCCACATCATCCCACATAGCTCATTATTATGCTAAGGTGGAAATTTAAATAGAAAAAAGGAAAGCTGAGTTCATACCAAAGCAAAGAACTAATGGATGCCTTCAGTGGAATCTACTTCCTGGCAATTATGTGCTAAACCATTAGCTCTGACTCAAATCCAGCTTCCTAGTCTGTCATCAACCCTGAGCCTGGGCTGATGAGAGGAGGTGAAATCACTGGGTAAGTGGCTCTCAGAATGTGGCCCTCAGACCAGCAGCTTCTGTGTCCGGGGAGTTTGCGAGAAAGCAAGTTATCTGATCCCACCCCAGACCTGCTGAATCAGAAATTCTGAGGTGAAGCACAGCAGTCGGTGTGGAACAACCTTCCCGGGAGATTCTATTGCTCCCTAAAGTTTGAGAACCACTGAATTACATAAACTTAGGTAAAAATAAAAGTTCCTACCACAGGAAGGTAAACTGCGGCTGGGTTTGTTCTTATGTACAAGACAGCTGCTGGCTCTCTGGGCAAGGTTGTCCAGGTACTTCTTCCTTCCTTCAGCTGATTCATGAGGACCCCTCAAGGTCTGGAACTGTTCTCAGAAAGGAGTCCCGATCCAGACCCCCAAAAAGGGTTCTTGGATCTCGTGCAAGAAAAAATTCAGGGTGAGTCCAGAGAGTGAAGTGAAAGCAAGTTCATTAAGAGAGTAAAGGAATAAAAGAATGGCTACTCCATAGACAGAGCAGCCCCGAGGGCTGCTGGGTGCCCGTTTTTAGGGTTATTGCATGGTTATATGCTGAACAATGGGTGGATTATTCATGCCTCTCCTTTTTAGACCATATAGGGTGACCTCCTGGTGTTGCTATCGCATTTGCAAACTGTCATGGCGCTGGCGGGAGTGTGGCAGTGAGGATGACCAGAGGTCATTCTTGTGGCCATCTTGGTTTTAGCCAGCTTCTTTATTGCAACCTGTTTTATCAGCAAGGTCTTTATGACCTGTATCTTGTGCCGACCTTTTAGCTCATCCTGTGACTTAGAATGCCTTAACCGTGTGGAAAAGTATGCTTTACCCCCATTTTACCCAGCCTCTATTCAAGATGGAGTTGCTCTGGTTCAAATGCCTCTGACAGAACCCACGTGCCTCATAGAGGGGTTGTTAACCTTCACTCCATGGGGTTACAGGTGGGGTGGCTGACACCCCTGAAATCATATGCAAAAATCCCTGTATACATACATTCTTCTGGGAAGACAATCGTTTTATCAGATTCTCACTGTACCATTGAGTCACCCAGCATGAAAATGAAACAGGCTCTTTAACCTTCTTTTTTGACATCAGGCCCTTCTAGTAGTTTCATAGCCAAAAAGAGTGGAAAGAGGAAATGAAAGTATTCAAGATCCATCCACTCCACAACTTCTGAGAAGCTCTAAATCGTTCTCTTGGTGGACACATATCTGAGCTTGCTCCCACGACATCCCGAGAGAGGGGAGGTGGCTGGGCTGCCCTTCTCCTCCCAGTTCCCTGGCATATGTGTAACCCACATGACTCCCTCACCTCCACCCTGCTGTGGTTGACACCCCCTGCCTCTCGGACCCTCAACATCCTGGTACAAAACCAGCAAAGGAGCATTCTTGTTTGGGGTGTTATGGCAGCTCCAGGACTACTTGGCAACCCATCACTAGGATGGGAGCCCAGCTGGTCAACGGGAGCAGAGGAGAGATGGAAGGAATGTCGAAAAAGCACTTGAAGGCAAATGCCATAGGCTCAAATTAGAATTGGTAACCACCTAGGCCAGGGGTTCGCAACTCAGCCTGTATAGTAGAATCACTCAGGGTACCTGGAAAATCATTCTGCTGCCCAGACCACTCCTTCAAAGAGTCTAGTGCCATTGGTCTAGGTTGGGGCCTGGACATCAAGACTTTAAAGATTCCCAGGTGATTCTACTGTGCAGCCAGCGCTGAGACCACTAGCCAGGCTGCATTTAAACCCATCTCTTGAACACCATGCCTTTCAGTGATCATGGGTTAATTACAAAGTAGCTGCCTGGAGTACCCACTGTCTATAAAGGCACTCCTATAAAGGAACACAGTTTCCCAGCCCTTGATGTGTAAATGGACACTTGACCATAGGGGATTCTTATATTTTCGTTAAAGTGGGTCCCCTCAGAGCCTGGCTTGGCTTGTTGGTGATAACCAACCAGTAGTCTGGTCACAGTCTACTGTGATGCCTCATTTGCCCACATCTCTTCCATTTTTATATCCAAGGCCCAGGGAGGGGCCTGGTGGTACAAAGTTAATACTGAATGTTTATCAAATGAATTAATAATTATTACACATCTCAGCAGGGGCCTCCATGCCTTAAACCTAAATCAGATTGGCTCAAACTATCCTTTTCCATTCCCAAGCCTATGGTTTGTGGCAGTCCCAAGGCCCACTGAAGACTTCACACAGTTCTCAAAAGTCAAGTTCTCACTGGGACCTCCACTTCTGTCCATTCCACTCTGAAGTTCAGCCCCTGCCTTGGTTTCTACAAAGAAAACTCACTCTCAATAAACATTCCTAGCCAGGTGCAGTGGCTTGCACCTGTAATCCCGGCTATTAGGGAGACCGAGGCAGGAGGACCGCTTCAGCCCAGGAGTTTGAGACCAGCTTGGGCAACTTAGAGATACCTTGTACCTTGAAAAAATAAACCGTTCCTGAGGTTTGCTGGGGACTTGGGGGTCCCAGGGATGGTCCCTCTGCTGTCAGGGCCTCTCGATTGGGCTTCACCCCATGCCAGACCCTCCACCAACCTATCTTCTCCTCCAGCACCAGCCCCCCAATAAGCTAAACACCCATCCCTTAGATTCTTTAAACCTCATTTGCTTTCTTTAGCTGTAATCCCATAGTCTCTTCCTAGAATGAAATATGGCTTCAGCTCTTAATAGGATGGCCAAAACCAAACACTGGTCATTCATTGCTAAATCCAGGACAGTTCCAGGCCAACCAGGACCATTGGTCACCTTACTGGTAAGAATAAAATGTTCACCTTGTTCTATAATAAGAGTACTGAGAACTATAAATTAGCTTGTAGTTCTCAGTCTAGCAATCGTCATCATCATCATTACCTGGGAAGCTAGTTAAAACACAGGGTTTTATGATTTGGCAGGTTTGGAGCCTGAGAAATTGCATTTCTTCCAAGTTTCCAGTGGATGTGATAGTACCAGTCTGGGACCACACTTTGAGAATCCTGAATCAGGTAATCCACATTATACATTCAGCAGAGGACTTGGCATAGAGTAAATCAGCTGATGTTTTGTTGAGCACTTACTGTAAATCAGGCACCCTGCTGTTTCTACATATTATCTCATTTAAACCTCATGGCTTCCCTGTAAGGTAGGTGATGTGCTTGTTTTACAGAAAGGGAAACTGAGGTCTAGGGACAGCCACAAGTGACTGAGCCTGCACGTGCACCCAATTCTGACTTGGAAGCCTGTGCTCCATTCACCAGCACCCCTGCCACGCTGAGGACTGAGCGAGTCCCAGCTAGCTGCCATGCCCCTTTTTAATTTTAACTTTGTTTGAGGAAAATGTTTCACTGCGTCTCCCACATCCCTGTCTTCTTCCAAGTGAGCTGATTGCAGATCAGCTTCCCCTGCATGACTCAGCAACAGCATTTTGAACTTCAGTGACAGTCATTTTCTGGAGTGTCTGCACTGGGCCTCCTCTAGGGGCGGCCTGAGCTGTGGCCTTGGACACCCCCTCTAGTTCTGTTCCTTCAGCTGCCTTTCCCACGCAGGAACTTTTCTCTGAGAAAGTTGAGGCCAGGACAACCCAGCAGTTAGCCCAGTGAGTGAGACCCAGGAGGCCTCATGTGTAGTCTGGGGGCCTCTGGACTGCAGCCTAGGGGAGCACCTACAGCCGGGAGCCCCCTCGGCCCTGACCTTGGCCCTTCTCCCTCAGAGACAGCCTGGTGGCTGAAGCTGCTGGAAATGGATCCTGTGATATAAGTAAATACAACTGACTTTCTTGTTAATATAACAGTTCTGGCCAGGCACAGTGGCTCACACCTGTAATCCTGGCACTTTGGGAGGCCAAGGCGGGCAAATGACCTGAGGTCAGGAGTTTGAGACCAGCCTGACCAACATGGAGAAATCCCATCTGTACCAAAAATACAAAATTAGCCAGGTGTGGTGATGCATGCCTGTAATCCCAGCTACTCGGGATGCTGAGGCAGGAGAATTGCTTGAACCCAGGAGTCAGAGGTTGCAGTGAGCTGAGATCGGGCCACTGCACTCCAACCTGGGCAGCAAGAGCGAAACTCTGTCTCAAAAATAAAAAAAAATAAAAAACAGTTTTCCCCACCACCCTCCTCCTCCAAAGAATCCAAACTTTTGGTTCCTTCTCTGTGGCTGGCATTGCTGAGATTTCTGGTGTTACTGGTGTACAGAGGATGTGTGGAGCGTAGTGAGAACACAGGCTTCCTAGGTCTGGCTTAGCAATGCTGCTAGCTGATGGCTTTCAGTAACTTGTCCCAGCTCTCTATGCCTGATTGCCTCATTTGTCAAATTGTTGATGATAACATACTTATTTTAGGGATATTGAGCTATTTCGGAATTAGATACAGTCATATGCCATATAAGGATATTTTGGTCAAGGACAGACCACATATACAAAGGTAGTTCCGTATATTAAAATACCCTATTTTTACTGTCCTTTTTCTATGTTAAGATACACAAATACTTGCCATTGTCTTACAGTTGCCTACAGTATTCAGTCCAGTAGCATGCTGTGTAGGTTTGTAGCCCAGAAGGAGCAGGCTATCCCACAGAGCCTGGGTGTGTGGTAGGCTGTACTATCTAGGTTTGTGTAAGTGCACTCTATGATATTCTCACAATGATAAAATCACCTAAGGATGCATTTTTCAGAATACATATCCATTGTTCAACAACACATGACTGCATATACTTTCTTTCTTTCTTTTTTTTTTTGAGACGGAGTTTCGCTCTTGTTACCCAGGCTGGAGTGCAATGGCGCGATCTCAGCTCACCGCAACCTCCGCCTCCCGGGTTCAGGCAATTCTCCTGCCTCAGTCTCCTGAGTTGCTGGGATTACAGGCACGCGCCACCATGCCCAGCTAATTTTTTGTATTTTTAGTAGAGACGGGGTTTCACCATGTTGACCAGGATGGTCTTGATCTCTTGACCTCGTGATCCACCCGCCTCAGCCTCCCACAGTGCTGGGATTACAGGCTTGAGCCACCGCACCCAGCCAGACTGCATATACTTTCAAAATAGTGGCTGACACATCAAAACTCTATTTGAATGTTAGTCAGGATTCCAGAATCAAATGGGCAAATGCTTTGGAGTGCCTGCTAGTAACTACAGCCACCACTTACTGAAACAGCATGCGCCAGTCATTGTGCTTTGCACAGGTCACCTCATTTAAGGCTTGGAGGAGCTGGATGACTTGCCCGAGCACACCCTCCTTAGTAAATGGGGTGCTTGCCTCCCAGGCCAAGCTGGCCTATCCAGCAGTACCCTCTCTGCCTCCCTTGTGGGGCAGGTGCTGCCCTGGGCATTCAGCAAGGAGGCTTGGCCTCCCCCATTCTCTGACCACAGCCCCTGCCCTGCCCCCTCTCCCCTGCCTCACTCCCCCTTCCTTCAGATGCTCCTCACCCAAAAAACAGCCTCCTGTTGCCTTCTCCTCTCCTGGGTCCCAGGGCTCTGCTGGGTTCTGCTCTTGCCCAGCTCCCCTTGTCAATCAAAACAGATTCAAAACAGGAAGGAATTTGGTATCTGGCATCAAGAGGCTTAAAATCCTCTTTCCTGAAAATGCCACTCCTAGGACTCTCTCCTAAAGAAGTAATCAAAGATGCAAAGAATGATGAGCAAAGACGATCGTCACATTTTTAAGATACAAAACGTTAAAGGATCTAAGTGAGCAACAATTGGAGAATGACTAGGTGAATGATGCTGTACCCCCATAGTGAAGGACTGTACCACGAACATGACCAGCAGAAGAAATGTTTGTTTCCTGCACTTTCATCATCCCTGGATGGTAGCACCTTTTAAAAAATCTTTGCTTAATGGAAACACAAAGGAAGGGCATCTAGTTTCTATGCTATTTTTATTTCCTTGATCCCCAGTAAAGTTGGACTTTTGAAGACTTGTCAATTTTTATTCCTTATAAATTGCCTATTTATGCCCTCTTCAATTTTCTGTTGATTTCATTTTTCTCATTTACTGGTTTTATGTATTCAGTTTATTGACCACTTATATGTCATATTTATTGCAAAATTTTCCCTTAGAATGTAATTTCTTTTTTCGTTGTATTAATGATTTATTTTTATGCTATA
Source organism: Cebus imitator (assembly GCF_001604975.1). Lineage (NCBI taxonomy): Eukaryota > Metazoa > Chordata > Mammalia > Primates > Cebidae > Cebus > Cebus imitator. Next base: position 10,544 of record NW_016107345.1, read on the forward strand.
TTTAAATTTCTAAATGTCCAAAGCTGTTATTTACTCCTTTATGGTTTTTGTCTTTGGTGCAATGCTAATATAATCCTTTCTCATCCAAGTATTATTATTATTTCCCTTGAATACCTTTAGGGTTACACCTTAATTTTTTTTTTTTTTTTTTTTTTTTTTTTTTTTTTTTTTTTTTTTTTTTTTTTTTTTTTNTACATTTCTTTTAGATACAGGGTCTCACTCTGTTGCTCAGGCTAGATAGAGTGTAGTGGTGATCACAGCTCACTGCGGACTCGAACCCCTGGGCTCAAGCAATCCTCCTACCTCAGCCTCCTGAGTAGCTGGTACTACAGACATGTGCCACCACACCCAGCTGTTTTTTTTTCTTAGAGAGGCGTCTCACTGTGTTGCCCAGGGTGCTCTCCAACTCCTGGCCTCAAGGGATCCTCCCACCTCAGCTGTTCACAGTGCTGGAGTTACAGGCATGAGACACCATGTCCGACCCAGATGACTTTCTATTCATAAAATAAAGGAATGGAATTGTCAATATCTCATGCCATTATGTGGAAGATTACATAAACAAATTTACGGAAAGCTTTAGAAGCAATAACTGGTACATAGTCTTTTCTCTGTCATTGTTAACCTATTCTTAAAGTTTATTGGAAATTTATTCTGGAGTCAGGTGTGAAGTATGTTTTAGCTTTGTGTTAAGCCAGTTGTCCCAACACCACTTTTTCAATTATATATCCTGACCTCATCAAAAAGCCTGTGACTGGAATGCAATCTTTTTGCTGATTCTGAGCTGCATGGGGAATTCCCTTTACAGAGCTATGAGCTGGGGAGGAGACTATTCCAAAATTCCCTGCTCATCTTCTCACTGGAACTCTCCCCTATGCTAAGTTCACCGTGGCTTTCCTAAGGACAGGGTGTGGAGCCAAACACACTCAGCCTGACTGTTCTCTCCTTCTCAGCCCAAGTTCAGAGCGTCAAAGTCAAAATAAAAATACAGAGTTAAATCTCTAAATTTAACATTTTATTGGGGAAGCAAGAATTGCAATTCAGGACATATAAACAGACCCAGTACTTCTGAAGAACAAAGAGGTTAGAGGTTTTATAAAAAGGAGAAATGGGTGGATGCATTGGCTCACACTTGTAATTTCAGCACTTTGGGAGGCCAAGGCCGGCAGATTGCTTGAGCCCAGGAGTTCCAGAGTAGTCTGGGCAACATGGCGAAACCCCATCTCTATAAAAAATTTAAAAATTAGCTGGGTGTGGTGGTGCGCACCTATAGTTCCAGCTACTTGAGAGGCTAAGGTGGGAGAATCACCTGAGCCCGGGGAGGTTGAGGCTCACTAGCCATGATCATGCCACTGCACTCCAGGCTGGGAGACAGAGTGAGAACCTGTCTCGGGGGAAGCTCTGATTGGTGAGGAGTGGCAATGGTTAAAACTAGTCAGGATAATAGCAGGCCAGGCGTGGTGGCCCACACCTGTAATCCCAGCACTTTGGAAGGCTGAGGCAGGCGGATCATGAGGTCAGGAGATCAAGACCATTCTGGCAAACACGGTGAAACCCCGTCTCTCCTAAAAATACAGAAAGTTAGCCAGGCGTGGTGGTGGATACCTGTAATCCCAGCTACTTAGGAGGCTGAGGCAGGGGAATTGCTTGAACCTGGGAGGCGGAAGTTGCAGAGAGCCAAGATCATGCCACTGCACTCCAGTCTGGGCAACAGAGCGAGACTCCATCTCAAAAAAAAAAAGAAAGAAAAAGAAAAAGAAGAATAAAAGCAGGCTGTTTCAGTAGCCATTAGATAAAACTGGGTTCAGTTTATGACAAACAGGCAGTTTCAGCAGGCAGGCTTGCAGAGAATCACATATTCAGATCGATGTTACCTTCCCTGGGAGTGTTTCCCCCCAGACTCTCTACTCTGATTTAGTTGGATATGACAAGAACGATACAGTTTGTGCCACCAATTTTCACAAGAGTTTTGCATCCTCAGTCCTTCCATAAACCCTCCTCCTTTTCTTTCACTGAGATATCATTTTCTCTAACCACCCTGGTACCACAGCGCAGGGAATCTGCTGGGTCAAGGCCAACAATGACTCTCCCTCCAACCCCCAGCCCAGGCCAGCATGCCCAGGTAGGAGCCAAGAGGAAAACAGTGCCTCCGTCCTGCACTGGGTGGTGGTGAGGGGGGTAGGGTGCCTCCCTCCCTTTGGGAGACATCCAGCCAGGCTTTCCTGCCATTGTTTGCCTGGGCTCAAGTAAGAGCCAAACCTGCATCTGCAGCTCAAGCAAGTGTTAATGCCGCCGCCTTCGTAACACCCACCTCTGCAAGGAAGCTCTTCAGACGTAACATACATTTTTGCGTGGGGCATAGTATCAAAGATTACGAAAGAAGATGGACGATGCCTCTTTCTGTTAGGCAAAGAGCTGAAATGCTACTTTTTGAGTGAGGGCTCACTGTGTGCTGGGTAGGGCCAGGTGTCTGCACAGCCTTGGGGGGAACTGTTGACATGACTTGTGTGTGAGTGGCACCTGCGGGTCCTCACAGCAGCCAAGGTATGTGCTGAGAATCCTCACTGCATCCGGAGTAAAACTCAGAAGAAGACACTGGGCTGCAAGGCTAGGATTCAAACCTGTGTGTATGATCCATTCCATGCCAACCCCAGACAAGGATCAGAGGACATTTCCTCCCTCTGTGGCCTTGGGCAAGTTATTCCAGTTCTATTGACCCGGGTTCCCTCTTCTGAAAAATGGACATCCTACTTTCTTCTTGGGTTGTTGTGAAGATTAAATGAGTTAACACATTCAAAGAGCTTAGAATAATAGCCGTGTTCCCTCCACGGTTGCTTTAAAAAAAATATTTAGGCTGGGTGCGGTGGCTCACGCCTGTAATACCAACACTTTGGGAGGCCGAGGTGAGCAGATCACCAGGTCACGAGATCGAGACCATCTGGCCAACATGATGAAACTCCGTCTCTACTAAAAATACAAAAATTAGCTAGGCTTGGTGGCATGTGCCGGTGCGTGCCTGTAATCCCAGCTATTCGGGAGGCTGAGGCAGAAGAATCACTTGAACCGGGGAGGCAGAGGTTGCAGTGAGCCGAGATCGTGCCGCTGCACTCCAGCCTGGCGACAGAGCGAGACTCCGTCTAAAAAAAAACAAAAAACAACTGTTTAAGCACTATCCTCATTATTACCGCAGTAGCAGCAGCCGTAGATTATTATCCCCCTTGAGGTTTCCCCGCCAACCCAACACCTGGCAAGCAGGACCAGTGCTCCTCTCGTCCACCAGATGGCAGCATCGCAGAGCGGACGGGCCCTTTCCAGCCGCCTCTGTGCGCACGGTTTGTAGGGAAGACCTCCAGCTTCCCCAGAAGCCCGGGAGAGAACCAGCACCTCCTCCAATGCAGGAAGGATATCAAAGGTCAGGCTCCTTTACGCACCGGCCCCTGTTCTTGCCCCAGCCCTCTAGGACTTCCTGTCCGTGGGGGGCCCAGGGTCTGGATCTCGGCAAGTTCATTATTTGTATTTGCCAAATGCTTCACATAGGGCCAGGCCAAGGAACCGTTTCAGGAACTGCCTGATGAACCCTCCGGGTGTAAACTTCACCAGCGAAGGCCCAGCTCTTTCTGGGTGCTTCCTGCTGAAAGCCACCCCAAACCCTCCCAGCTGACCTCCAATGCCTTCCAGGGGTTGACTGCTCCGTCTGCTTCTGGGTTTCCACGTAGACACAAGGACTGTGGGGTCCCTAGGAAGGGCTTTCAGAAAGGCTCTCTTGGTTCCATGCTCACAGGCTCCATACACACACACAGTCCCACCACTGCTTCTACCTTGGGAAACCCCAAACCCTGACCTTGCGCCTCTGGCCTGCTCACTTGCACCCATTGGCCATGTCATGTGAGGGCCGGCTGTCTTAGATCACAGATGGAGCTTATTAAAATGGTGAATTCCAAAGCCTCACCTAGGGCTGGTGGTCCTCAAAGTGCAGTTCCAGGACAAGGGCAGCACCTCTCATGGGAACTTCCAGGAAATGCAAATTCTCCCCACACTCCCACTGAATCCGAAACCCTGGGTTGGGGTCCAGCAAACTGTGTGTGATGTTGCTATGGCATTTGTAAACTATCGTGGTGAGAGTGTAGCAGTGGCAACGACCAGAGGTCATTCTCAAGGCCATCTTGGTTTTGGTGGGATTTGGCTGGCTTCTGTACTGCACGCTGTTTTATCAGCAAGGTCTTTATGACCTGTATCTTGTGCTGACCGCCAATCTCATCCTGTGACTTAGAATGCCTTAACTGCCTGGGAATGCAGCCCAGGAGGTCTCAGCCTCATTTTACTCAGCCCCTATTCAAGATGGAATTGCTCTGGTTCAAACACCTCTGACATAATCACATGAGCCAATTCTTTATTAAAATGTCTATCTCTCTCTGTGCATCCAATGATTCTGTTTTTCTGGAGAATCCTGACTAATCCAGCCCCCAAAATAGCACTTAGGAAAGAGGTGTGGCCGGGCGTGGTGGATGACACCTGTAATCCCAGCACTGTGAGAAGCTGAGGCAGGTGGATCACTTAAGGTCAGGAGTTCAAGACCAGCCTAGCCAACATGATGAAGGCCCGTTTCTAATAAAATTTTTTTAAATAGCCGGGCGCGGTGGCTCAAGCCTGTAATCCCAGCACTTTGGGAGGCCGCGGCGGGTGGATCACGAGGTCAAGAGATCGAGACCATCCTGGTTAACATGGTGAAACCCCGTCTCTACTAAAAATACCAAAAATAAAATAAAATAAAATAGCTGGGCATGGTGGCACGTGCCTGTAATCCCAGCTACTCAGGAGGCTGAGGCAGGAGAATTTCTTAAACCCAGGAG
>NW_016107345.1:15663-117700 GCF_001604975.1 Cebus imitator
GGAAGGAAGGAGGGAGGGAGGGAGGGAGGGAGGGAAGGAAGGAGGGAAGGAAGGAGAGAGGAAGGAAGAAAGGAAGGAAGGAAGGAAGGAGAGAGAGAGGAAGGAAGGAAGGAAGGAAGGAGAGAGAGAGGAAGGAAGGAAGGAAGGAAGGAGAGAGCTGAAGCCACTGCACTCCAGGCTGGGTGTCAGAGTGAGACTCCATCAAAAAAAGAAAGAGGGAAAAAAGGAAAGAAGGAAAGAAAGAGAAAGAAAGAGAGAGAGAGAAAGGGAAAAGAAAAGAAGTGAAGCCACTGCACCCCAGGCTGGATGACAGAGTGAGACTCCATCAAGAAAGAAAGAAAGGAAGGAAGGAAGAAAGGAAGGAGGGAAGGAGGGAAGGCGGGAGGGAGGGAGGGAAGGAAGGAAGGAAGAAATGAAGGAAGGCAGGAAGGCAGAACACTGTCCCCATCACAGATTTCCCAGCTGAAGGCAGTGCTAAAGGAGAGGAGAAATTTAAGTTAGATAAAAAACTAGAGTTCCAATATTACTTAATATTGAACAGGGTTTTTATTACTAAAATGAAACTGTTCTTAGACAACGTAGACATTTGTGTAACAAACTGGTTCCACCAGGAATGCAAGTGTGGTTCAGTATTAGGATAATTTAAAAACCATGTGATCAGACTTATAGATGTTGGGAAGATATTTGATAAAAGTCAGCATACGTTTCCAATAGAAAACTATATAAAATAGGAATCAGGCTGGGCACAGAGGCTCCTGCCTATAATCCTAGCAGTTTGGCAGGCCAAGGCAGGTAGAACGCTGGAGCTCAGGAGTTCGAGACCAGCCTGGCCAATGTGGCAAAACCCTGTCTCTACAAATAAAAAAATAAAAAAAAATTATCTGGGTGTGGTAGGGCACACCTGCAGTCCCAACTACTCAGGAGGCTGAGGTGCAAGGATCACTTAAATCCAGGAGGTCAAGGCTGTGGTGAGATATTGCGCCACTGCACTCCAGCCTGGGGGACAAAGTGACACCCTGTCTCAAAAATAAAATAAAATAGTAAAATAAGGTAAAATAAAACAAAACAGGAATCAAAAGAAACTACCTAATATTTTAAAGACTGTGTACCTGAAACTAGCAACTCATGTCTATTTTTTATTTTAAAATGCAGAAAAGTACAAAGAAAAGGAAATTATTCATATTTTCATCATCTAGAACTAATAATTTGACTATTTGCTTATGGCTTTTTAAAGAAAAAGTATTATGCTGCATAATACATATTTATTAAAAATAACTATAAAAAAGTACAACAATAAAGTTTGAAAAAAAATCGCCAACCAGAAACAGTCATCACTGCCTGGGCATGGTGGCTCACATTTGTAATCCCAGCACTTTGGGAGGCTGAGGTGGGCAGATCACTTGGGGTCAGGAGTTCGAGGCCAGCCTGGCCAATATGGTGAAACCCAGTCTTTACTAAAAATGTAAAAACTAGCCGAGCACTGTGGCAGGTACCTGTAAACCCAGCTAATCGGGAGGCCAAGGCAGAAGAATTGAACCCGAGAGGGGGAGGTTGCAGTGAGCAGAGATGGCACCACTGCACTCCTCACTGGGCAAAAGGGCAAGACTCTGTCTCAAAAAAAAAATCTAGCTGGCCTTGGTGGTGCAGGTCTGTGGTCCCAGCTGCTTGGGAGGCTGAGGTGGGAGGATTACTTGAGCCTCGGAGGCTGGGGTTGCAGTGAGCTTAGACTGTACCACTGCACTCCAGCCTGGGTGACAGAGCCAGACTCCATTTCATAAAGAAAGAAAGAAAGAAAGAAAGAAACAGTCATTATTAATATCAGGTAAACATGGACAGAGATACATACATTTAATTTTACTTAAATTTGCATCTGTATTTGTGAGGAATACTGGTCTAGAGTTCTCTCTTCCTGTAGTGTCTTCGTCTGGTTTTCATATTAAGGTAATACTGGCCTCATGAAATGAATTTGGGAAGTGTTTTATACGTCTGTATTTAAAGAAAAGAGTTTGTAGGCCAGGTGTGGTGGCTCACACCTATAATCCCAGCACTTTGAGAGGCTGAGGTAGGCAGATCACAAGGTCAGGATTTCAAGACAAGACTGGCCAACATGGTGAAACCTCGTCTCTACTAAAAATACAAAAATTAGCCAGGTGTGGCGGTGTACACCTATAATCCCAGCTACTTGGGAGGCTGAGGCAGGAGAATTGCTTGAACCTGGGAGGTGGAGGTTGTAGTGAGTGCAATTGAACCATTGCACTCCAGCCTGGCAGCAGAGCAAGACTCCATCTTGAAGTGGGGGAAGAGTTTGTATAGTATTGCTGTTTTAAAAAATAATGTTTCATAGAATTCACGAGTAAAGCCTTCTGGACCTGGAGTTTCTTCTGTGGGACATTTTAAATTACAAATTCAATATTTGGAATTAACATAAGGATATTCAAAATTTCTGTTTCTTCTTTGGTAGTTTGTGTCCCAGAAGAAACTTTTCTATTTCATCTAGATTGTTCAATTATTTTGCATAAAGTTGTTCATAGTATTTTATTCCCTTGTCATCCTTTTAATGTCTGTGGAGGCCATAGTCATGTCCCTTCTTTCATTGCTGACATTAATACTTATCTTTTCTCTTTTTCCTTGCTTAGTTTAGCTGAAAGCTTATCAATTTTGTTGATATTTTCAAAGACCCGGTTTTTTATTTCATTGATTTTCTTTATTGTTGGTCTATATTTTATTTAATTAATTACTGTACCTGTCTTTATGATTTGCTTTCTTCTACCTTAGGTCTAATTTATACTTGTTTTTCCTGTTTCTTGAGGTAGGAATACAGATCATTGGTTTTAGACTTTTCTTCATTCTAATATAAGCAAACATTTAAGCTATAGATTTTTTCTTACCACTGCTTTAGCTGCATCTGATAAACTTTAATATGTTATCATTAGATTAAAATATTTTCTAATTTCTCTTGTGATTTCTCTTTTGATCTATGGATTATATAGAGTGTGTTATTTAATTTTTAAATATTTTGGGTTTTTCTAATTATCTGATTTTTCTTAAGCACTAATTTAATTCCACTGTGATCAGAGACTCTATTCTCCATAATTTCAGACCCTTTAATGATCTGGACCATCATAAGATGTATCATATGCCCTTGAAAAGAAGGTAGTTGGCCATTTTGTGGTATAGGGTCATCTTTCAAATATCAATTAAGTCAAGTTTTGAACGTCTCTTTCAGATCTATATCTTTGTTGATTTCTTTTGTCTGCCAGTTGCTAAGGGAGGGATGTTAAAACCTTCCAATTTGGTTAAGAATTGTCAATTTTCTCTTTGCTGAATGTTTGAATGGTAGTGATATGGTTTGGATCTGTGTCCCCAACCGAATCTCATGTTCAGTTGTAATTCTCAGTGTTGGCAATGTGGCCTGGTAGAAGGTGATTGGATCATGGGGGCGGATCCTTCAAGATGGTTTCGTTGCCATCCTTGGGTGCTGTTCTCATGATAGAGTTCTCACCTCCTCCTGCTCCAGCCACGGAAAACATGCTTGCTTGCCCTTTGATTGTAAGTTCCTCGAGGCCTCCTCAGCCATGCTTCCTGCACAGCCTACAGAACTGTAAGCCAATTAAGCCTCTTTTCTGTATAACTTGCCCAGTCTCAGACACTTCTTTATAGCAGTGAGAGAACGAACTAATACAGGCAGAAAGGGAGAAAAGGGGAACAGACACCAGATAGAGCTGAGAGAAAACAAAGAACAACACAGCACACTTGAGACCAGATATATCAGTTATTACATCAAATAAAAAAGGACTTCAACACTACGATTAAAGACAGAGGTGATCTGACTGGTAATTAGACAATGACTCAACTTTATGTATATGAGACACATTTTAAACGTAAGCACACAGGTCGAAAGTAAAGGGATGAAAAGAGACATATCATACATACAGTAAGCGTGAAAAAGCTAGGGTGCGTACATTCATACCAGGCAAAATAGACCTCAAGACAAGAAGAACTGTCAAAGATAAACAGGGATATTTTATAATAATAAAATGGTGAATCTATTAGGAAGACATAATTATAAAATGTGTATGTGCCTAATAGCAGAGCTTCAAAATACATGAATCAATATTTGACAGAATCTGAAGATGAAATAATAACAAGCACATTTGGAAAGTTTAACGCTGCGCTCAGTAATTTAGATGATAGCTAGACAAAAAATTAGCAAGAATATAGAAGTTCTAAGCAATATTATCAATCCTCTTGATGTAAGTGACATTTATAGAACAACTACAGAATATACCTTATTTTCAAGCACTCATGGGACCAACATAGACTCTTTGCCGTGCCATAAAACAAGACTCACCACATTTCTGAGGCTTTAAGTCATACAATATACGTTTTCTAACCACAAAAAATCAAATAGTTAATAACAAATAAACTAGAAAATCTCCACCTATTTAAAAGTTAGAGAAGAGACTTCTAAATAATTAATAAATCAAAGAGAAACTCACAAAGGAAAATAGAATATTTTTAAACAGAACAAATAAGGAAACTATAACATATTGAACCTAAACCTAACATAAGAATACACAAAATGTCTGAATAATCATAGATGTTAACAAATTAGGACTGGCACTGTGGTTCACACCTATAATCTTAGCACTTTGGGAGGCCAAGGAGGGAGAATTGCTTAAGGCCAGAAGGTCATGACCAGCGTGGGCAACATAGCCAGACTCTGTCTATGAAAATATAAAAGTTAGTGGTGGTGTGTGTCTGTAGTCCCAGCTACTCAGGAGGCTGAGGCCAGAGGATCACTTGAGCCCAAGAGGTCGAGATATGTTCACACTACTTAGCACTCCAGCCTGGGTGACAGAGTGAGACCATCTCTTAAAAAAAAAAAAAAAAAAAAGAATTGCAGGAGTGGAGCAGAGCCGAGAAGAGGGGACAGGGTAGGAATAACACTGTGGGAAGGGATGAGGGAATGTGGGAAGGATGTCCCAAACCATAGCTTCCAGGCCCTGTCTAAAAGTCCTGGAACCTGGGCCGGGTGTGATGGCTCACACCTGTAATCCCAGCACTTTGGGAGGCCGAGGCAGGCAAATCACGAGGTCAAGATATCGAGATCATCCTGGCCAAGATGGTGAAACCCTGTCTCTACTAAAATTACAAAAATTAGCTGGGCATGGTGGCGTGTGCCTATAGTCCTAGCTATTTGGGAGGCTGAGGCAAGAGAATCACTTGAACCTGGGAGGCGAGTTTGCAGTGAGCTGAGATTTTGCCATTGCACTCTAGCCTGGTGACAGAGCAAGAATCCATCTCAAAAAAAAAAAGAAAAAGAAAGAAAAAAGAAGTCCTGGAACTATGCACACCTGTCCGCAAGCAGCAAGGGCAGGTATGGGGAGGGATATGAGGTCACAGATTCTGCTCATGGTCTGTAAGCGAGGCCTGGCTGAGGTTTCAACATGGTGGTTGTCCTCCTGGCCTCCATACCACACCATGTTAGAGAAAGTGAAGCAATCAGAGCCTGACTGTCCAAGAGGACAGCAACTCCACCTTCTCCCAGAACAGTGAACACCAAGCAGGCCACCTGCTTCACACTTAGGGTGTGAGGTGTGTGAGAAGTGTGGTGGGGCTGGAGACCCCGGCGCAGGCTGGATCCCTCAAGAGGTGATCTTGGGCGGTAGGCAGGGGCCAGATCATGTAGGACATTGCAGAGACATCGCTATTCTCCCACTCCCGATGTCTTCCTGCTGCTCCTCCTCCACCCACCTCCACCAAGTTTTCATGATAAAAGTGTAAAATAATTGGCTTCTTTCATGCAGTCCCTGCAACTGCTCTCACCCCCAGGGCCCCAAACCGTGCTCTAAATGTGGTCAGTTTCACTGGCTGTCATATTGGTTCTAGGCACAGCCCAAAAAGTTGATAGGGTGAGCGGCCTAAGGGGCTGCAGCTTTCTCTCCACCTGTTCATCAGGCAACGTGAGAAGGAGTGTCCTGTTTGTGGCTCAGAACCTTCATGTGTTCATTCACGTGTGCGTTCCTTCACGAACATTGAGCACCTGCTGCACTCCAGGCACTCTGATAGGGGCTAAGCTTGGCAAACCAGAAAACTATTCAGATACACTCAGAGAATTGGATGCCTTTTGCATGGTAAGACCTCAGAAACACTCTGGTTAAATCCTTCATTTGATCCAACAGCTTGCCAAAGTCTAGAGTGGGAGTAGGATTTGCCCGCAGTCATACAGAAAATCATTGTTTTTGTGTTTTAAAAAATGAGATGCTATATAAATGGCCAAAAAGTACACAAAAAGATGCTCAGCATCACTAATCATCAGAGAATGCAAATCAAAAACCATAATGAGATACAACCTCACATCCATTAGAATGGTTACTATTCAAAAAAAAAAAAAAAAAAAAAACTAACAAGTGTTGGCAAGGATGTGGAGAAATTGGAACCTTTGTGCACTGTTGATGGAAATATGAAATGGTCCAGCTGCTGTGGAAAGCAGAATGGCAGGTCTTCAAAAATTAAAAATAGAATTACCATTGATCTAGCAATTCCATTTCTGAGTATTACCCAAAAGAACTGAAAGCAAGGTTGAAGAAGAGATATTTGTACACCCAGTTCACAGCAGCATTACTCACAGTTGTTACAATGTGGAAGCAACCCAAGCGACAATGGACAGATGGTTGGAAAGACACAATGTGGTAAATACAGTGAAGGATCAGCTTTGGAAAGGAAGGAAATTCTGACAAATGCTACAACATGGATGAACCTTAAAGACATTTATGCTAAAAAAAAAAAAAGCCAGTCACAAAAAAAGACAAACGTGGAATTATGTTTGTAATTATAATTCCACATAAACATATGGAATTACAGAATGTAAGATTCCGCTTACATGAGGTATCTAGAGTAGTCAAAATCAGAGTGACAGAAAACAGAATGGTGGTTGTGGGTACTGGAGGGTGTGGAGGGGAGTTATTGTTTAATGGGTATAAAGTTTTGGTTTTGCAAGGCGAAGAGTTCTGGAGATGGTGGTGATGGTTACACAACAGTCCGCGTGTACTTATTACCACTGAGCTGTACCCTTAAAATGGTTAGAATAGTAAATATTATATGTATTTTGCAACAATAAAAACTTTTTTTAGTAGAGACGAGGCAGGAGAATTGCTTGAACCAGAACCTGGGAGGTGGAGGTTGCAGCGAGCTGAGATTGCACCACTGGACTCCAGCCTGGGCTACAGAGCAAGACTCCAACTCAAAAAACAAAAAAACAAAAAACAAAAAACTTTAAAAATTATACAGATAAAACACAAATACATTCTTGTTGTAAAAAGTCAAACAAGACAAACAAAACCCTAGTTCTTCCCTGACAACATCCCCATCTGGATATACAGCCTTACGCACATTGTATCTGACTCAGTCCTCATGACCACCCTATGGTTTAAATATTATGATCTGCATTCCACAGATAAGGAAATGGAACTACACATTCTCTAATTCCAGAGTCAGTAAGTGCTTGAGTCTCAATTTAAACTCAAACAAATGTAAGATATTCTGATTTTACCCCATGCTCCCTAGCCTCCTCCTGTAGGTCAGGCTCGAACCTACGCACTGAGACAGAAAGATATACCAGATACAGCTGCTGCTCTCAAAGAATCCCCAGTCTAACAGAGGGAACAGACACAGAAAATTTCTCTAGCTCTGTATGGAAATAAAAAATAAAATAAAATTAATGACACCCCTGGGCATGGAGGCTCATACCACTTTGGGAGGCTGAAGCAGGTGGATGATTCGAGGTCAGGAGTTTGAGACCAGCCTGACCAACATGGTGAAGCCCCGTTCTACTAAAAATACAAAAAAATTAGCTGGGTGTGGTGGTGCATGCCTGTAATCCCAGCTACTTGGGAAGCTGAGGCAAGAGAATAGCTTGAACCTGGGAGGCGGAGGTTGCAGTGAGCAGAGGTCACACCACTGCACTCCATCCTGGGGAACAGAGTGAGACTCCACTTCTACAAAACACAAACAAAAAACTAATGACACCTACATAGCAGAAGACATATATCTTTCTGTTCCAAAGAAGAGATGATTTGTGAGATACTAAATTTAAAAAAATAATAAAATTGGGCTGGACACTGTAGTTCCTGCCTGCAACCCCAGCACTTTGGGAGGCCAAGGCAGGTGGACCACCTGAGATCAGGAGTTTGAAACTAGCCTGGCCAAGATGGAGAAACCCTGTCTCTACTAAAAATAGAAAAAAATTGGCTTTGTGTGGTGACACACACCTGTAATCCCAGCTACTGGGGAGGCAAGGCAGGAGAATCGCTTGATTCTCCTGGAGGTTGCAGTGAGCCAAAATTGTGACTCCAGCCTTGCTGATGAGAGTGAAACTCGGTCTCAAAATAATAATAATAATAATAATAATAGTAAAGTTTTATGTACACTTTGGTCACCTTTTTAATTTAGGTTTCAACCTAATTTTCCGAATCAATCTGGCTAAAGCAGCCCTTCTCCCCACGCCAGTCACTGTCTCTCAGCCTACCCACTGCACTATCTGCAGAGCACCTTTCCTTTTGCTATTTTCTTGCACTTTATTTAAATGTTGGTATCTGTCTTCCTGCACTAGAACGTCAGCTGTATGAGAGCAGTGAGCCTGTTTGTTTTGTTCACCCTGAATCTCTTATGCCTGGAACGGGGCCTGGCACTCAGCAGAAGGCTGTACTCATTTCCTAGGGCTGCAGTAATGAAGTACCACAAACAGGATGGCTTAAAACAACAGGAATTTACTCTCACAGTTCTGGAGGCCAGCAGGGCTGAGCTCTCTCCCATGTTCTAGGGAAGAATCCTTCCTTGCTTCTTCCTGGCTCCTGGTGGGTGGCAGCAATGCTTGACATTCCTTGCCCTGTAGCTGTACCACTCTGGTTTCTACGTGTGTCTTCACATGGCCTTTCCTTCCTGTGTCTCCTCTGTATTCCCATCTCCAAATCTCCTTTTTCTTATAAGGACACCAGTCATTGAATTTAGGGTCCAACCTAATTGAATATGATCTCATCTTAACTTGGTTACATCTGCAGAGGCTCTTTCTTTCTTTCTTTCTTTTTTTTTTTTTTTTGAGACGGAGTTTTGCTCTTGTTGCCCAGGCTGGAGTGCAATGGCTTGATCTCAGCTCACTGCAACCTCTGCCTCCTGGGTTCAAGCGAGTCTTCTGCTTCAGCCTCCTGAGTAGCTGGGATTACAGGTACCCGCCACCACGCCCGGCTGTTTTTTTGTATTTTTAGTAGAAACGGGGTTTCTCCTTGTTGGTCAGGCTGGTCTTGAACTCCCAACCTCAGGTGATTCGCCTGCCTCGGCCTCCCAAAGTGCTGGGATTACAGGTGTGAGCCATCGTGCCTGGCCCAGAGACTCTACTTCAAATAAGATTACACTCACAGGTACCAAGGGTTTCAACATAGACACAATTCGATCCACACTAGTGACCAATGAATATTTATTTGAGCTACTGTTCTTCAAACAGCTAGTATGTAATAGGATGCACATTCAAATGTGTTCAGGCAAAGGCTCTGGAAGGCATCATTCTCCCCAGGTTTGGCTGTGATTAAACCACTCATCAAATATTATTTTGCTGGCTGCAGTAACGAGATGTCCAGGTCAAGGGAAATAAAGGCTCCAATGTTCTAGGCACAGATTCCATCTCAGGTGGGGTGGAGAGCTTTCAATGCCATATTCTCAGTGTTCTCATATATTTAATTTATGAGAGTATTTTACTGACATTATAAATAAGGTTTTTAAAAGGAGGGGGCAGGCATGGTGGCTCACACCCGTAATCTCAACACTTTGGGTGGCTGAGACAGGTGGATCACTTTGAGGTCAGGAGTTCAAGACCAGCCTGGCCAACATGGCAAAACCCCGTCTCTACTAAAAATACAAAAATTATCTGGGCATCATGGCAGGTGCCTGTAATCCCAGCTACTTGGGAGGCTGAGGCAGGAGAATTGCTTGAACCCTGAAGGCGGAGGTTACAGGGAGCTGAGATTGCGTCGCTGCGCTCTAGACTGGGCAACAGAGGGAGACTCCGTCTCAAAAAATAAATAAATAAAAATTTAAAAATACATTTAAAAAGTGGGAAATGAAGTAATAATCCCACCGCCCTAATGTACTTTGGAGAAGTTTTAGAAGAGGAACATTCCAGGTAGAGAGAACAGCAAGTTCAAAAGCCTTGCGGCATAAATGAACTTGATGTGTTCAAGGAACAGAAATGCGATGCAGCTGGGGGTGGCAATGTCCCGCAGGTCTCAGGCTGGGCAACTGTCGCAGTGGGTTTCCATCCAGTTCACAAACAACCAACCTTCTTTTCTCTAGTAATCCCCCCACAAACTCACTACCTTCCACACCGTCTCCCAAACTAACTCACGTGGGGTTTGAGGTGTGGACCTGCTGTGTGTGAAGGACGAAGGGGATGATAGATTCAGTTGTATCCTCTCCAAGGGATTTGAAATCGGGACAGGGTAAGGGTCAAGGCCGTCTCTCTGGATTGCTGAGACCTGTGCCCTGCAGCTCTGGATGTTGGAAGAAAAGTCTGTTCTGCACTTCAGCCAGCCAGGCAGGTCAGCAGGGAGGGACGCAGGATGAGAACGCAGTTCTGCCAATTAGCTTCCTGGTCCGTCCATCCTGAGAGCAGCCACATTCGGCCTCAGATTCCAGAATTCCCAGCATCCCTATTGTACACGCTCTTTTGCTTCAGCAGACCGGGGTCAACCAACAGAGAAGTATTTTCAGGAAAGAATTCTGTGGTCAAATAATCTGGGAAACACTGGGTTAAATAGAATTTAATAGCTTTTTGTCTGAAGGACTTCACAGAGCCTTTAATAGGACTGTGTACATGCAACTCTCTAGAAGGAACTCCAGTAAGCAGCATTTCTTAGGTTGATTTCCCAGGCTACACTGGGACCTGCCAGTGTAACCGGATGTTAAGTTGGGGGACTTTCAGCCTCTGTTTTGGCTGAGTCCTGGAAAGCCAAGAACAGAGAAGGGTCCAGGTATTCTGACCACCAGGAATATACCCATTGTTGAAAAAATTCATTACGGTAAGTAATTTTATCCAAGAGAGAAGGATAAAACCAGACAGAGAAAAAGAGAGAGAACAAGAGGGAAAGAGAATGAGAACGAGAGAGAGCGAGGGTGGGGGTAGAGAGAGAAAGACAGCGAGAAAAAGAAGAGAATACAGCTGTCTTATGATGGCCATCCATCGGCTCCAGCCTTTCCATAAAGCCGTTGAAAGGATATAGAGTCATTCTAAATCATTCCTGTACATTTGTCAACTCCAAAATCACATTCCAGTAACTGATGTGAGCCCTTTCATGTGGTCGCCTGAAATATATGCTATCCACAAGATGATTTACTATCAGAACTTAAGCGATTCGGAGCTCCACCTGCTCTGATCATTCAATGGCTAGAAACCATGGGCTTTGCCGTCGACTCTCACGCACCTCGGGGCTTCCTCTTTATCTCTCCTTTTATTCACCGGTCACTTGCCCTTGTTGGGCGCCCCAGAGATGGCCAGAACGGGCCGGCCCCCGGAAGTTCCGGGTCTGATGTTGCCGGGAATGACGATCCAAACTGACACCTCATAGAGAGGGTGGGGAGAGCCGGGCAGAGGGTTTTGTGGCGCTCAGGAGGGGTCCTGAGCTCAGCTTGATGAGGCTGGGGGCTAGGTCCAAGCTTTACAGATGCCAGAGGAGCTGGCAGCGTTGCAGGCTCTAGGGGCCAGTTGGAGGGCCGGGAAGCAGGATCTGAGGCTGGGGAGGCCTGGCTGAGCCTGCCGAGGGAGGGCCTCGAGTGCCAGCTGAGTCCAGCCTGTACGGTGTAGTACTGTGTATTATAGACTGCGTGTAGCAAACAGGTTTTAGGTGATGTTTATCCATGATAAGCCAGTTGTACACAGGCCTCGGTGAGTCATCAACCACCTAGGGCTGCACTTGGTCCACCCAGACTGGCTAGAGCGCACCTCCGCCTGACGCCTGTGCCGCCAGCTGGGGTTGGAGGTCGAGCTCACCTGCAGGTGGCTCTTGAGCCAGGCTGGGGGCCCGCCCCCCGTGGCCCGCCCCCCTGGGGCGGAGACTTCCGGAGCGGCGGGCTCACTAGAGCCGAGCGCGGCTCGGTGCTTTTCCAGGCGCCGCTCTCGAGTGCGCCGAGAACGCTGTGCCGCAGAGAACGCTGAGCTCGGAGCGCCGAGAGTCCCAGCAGGGCAAGGAGGCGCGGCCTGGTCCTCGCGCGTGGGAGACAGATGGGCCCGGGCGTCGGGGAATGCGTACCTAAGCTCGGGTGAAGCTCTCGGGAAGGGTAAGACGGCGGCGACGAGATGCAAGCGGAGGAGCCCTGCGCCCCCCGGCCCCCCAGCGCCCCGGGAGCCCAGCGCGCGCCGGGCCCCGAGCTGCGCCTGTCCAGCCAGCTGCTGCCGGAGTTCTATACCTTCGTGGTGCGCGTGCTGTTCTACCTGGGGCCTGTCTACCTAGCCGGCTACCTGGGGCTCAGCATAACCTGGTTGCTGCTCGGCGCCCTGCTGTGGATGTGGTGGCGCAGGAACCGCCGCGGGAAGCTCGGGCGTCTGGCCGCCGCCTTCGAATTCCTTGACAATGAACGCGAGTTCATCAGCCGCGAGCTGCGGGGCCTGCACCTGCCAGCCTGGGTGAGCCGAGCCTGGGGGCGGGGGTCGGAGGTGGGCAGACGCCTTTCGAGGTTGGGAGGAACTTGCAGTCAGCGGGGAGCTGGGGCGCGCAAACCCGAGGGAGGGCGGGAGGCCGGCGACCCGCACACGGCGTTCCCCACGGCACTCGGCGCGCAGACCCTGGGGTGGCCGTCCCCTCCCGCAGCGCGCCGCGCCCTCTGGTCCGACTTTGGTGGGAGCGGGGAACCTGGGTTTTATTTAAGGCTCCAGAGCCTGAGAGAAGAGTCACGGG
The DNA here is from genome assembly GCF_001604975.1 of Cebus imitator. Taxonomy (NCBI): domain Eukaryota; kingdom Metazoa; phylum Chordata; class Mammalia; order Primates; family Cebidae; genus Cebus; species Cebus imitator. The sequence goes on from NW_016107345.1 coordinate 28,608, forward strand.
CGGGCCACACCCTGGAGGAAAACAAGGGCGTCTGGGACTTCGCAGAGTAACTCGCTTTGGAACCAGAAGGCATTTCTTCCATCCGCCTGTTGGTTCAGAGAACGAAAGCCTGACGCAAAACATAGATGGGCAAATACAGCAGTGACAGAAACAGCGGGACCTAGTTGCTTTCGTTCGAGGCCCGGACCGCGGGAGGGGGAGGGCTCCGCGGGGCTGGAGGTGGAGTGGGGGTGCGGCTGGTAGACCCACTGCGCGGTGTTCCAGGCCTCGCTCCCTCCCTTCCTCCCTCTGCCGGATAGGGATGCCCGCGCACGCACACTGCGCCGACAAATCCATCTCCTGGGGTGGCATGAGTGGCACCACGGTTCCTGAAACGCTTCTGGTCCTGGCTCACCTAACAAAACCCAAGTTCCTGGCCCCATCGCATAACTCCCAGGGTGGCTCAGAGGTACCCCAGGTGATTCTTATGATGAGGCGAGCTTGGGAAACACTGGCGAGAGGGGTGTTCCGTCCAACGGTTGGCCTGCGGCAAACCCTTACTGTCCGTCCAGTGTTGGGGTCTCTGCCTTCTCAGATTTCTTCCAGATACTCTCAGGCCCACGGGGGAGGCTACCAGACCCCTCATTGTCTCTAGCTGGTGCCCTATAAAGTCCAGCAGGGCCATAGGTTCCTCCTGACAGTAGTCTGCAAGGTGGGGTGTGAGAAAAAAACATAAGGCCCATTTAGGCCATAATTGAGTACCACCGGCTGCGTGGCTTAAGCAGCAGACACTTCTTTCCTTTCCTTTCCTTTCTAGAGCCCCAAAGTCCAAGATCAAGGTGTTGGCAGGGCTGGTTTCTTTGGTGGCCTCTGCTGGCTTGCAGCTGGCTGTCTTCACAGAGTCTTTCTTCTGTGTCCTATTCTCTTCTTAGAAGGACTTCAGTCATATTGGATTAAGGCTCACCCTAATGAACTCATTTTAACTTAATTACCTCTTTAAAACCCCTACCTGCAAATAGAATCACATTCTGAGGGACTGAGAATTAGCACTTCAAAGTGGGCATACACTTCATAACACTTAATATTTCATGTACGAATTGATGGTAAAGCTTTGTAAATAGTTTACATATATTGGGGAATGAGGAGCCAAAAACTTTTCCCGATAAGGGTGCACACTTTCCTATGGTAGCCGTAGGGGTAGCACACGGGTCCTCACTCACACAGACCTTGGTCATCCTGATGGCTCTGTGGGGCTTGTGATTCTGAAAGGTGTGGACCCAAAGAGCAGGCTCGACCTGTCCACACTCCTTACTCACTGTAGGGAGCCCAGGCCACCTGTTAGATCTATTTTGTCCCCCTTGGTGGCCTTAACCCGTGAAGGTGGGCCTGTGAGACTTCACCAAGTAACACCTCTTTTCTCCCCTTCTGTATTAGGTAAGCCTCTAGACACTTAGCTATATGTAAAGGCAGAATGTCTGGTTCAAAAATCAGACCCTGTAGGGGCATTCACACCCTCCCTGCCTCTTCCCTACATACACCAGAGACACTGTTGGCCTCTGTTGAGGACATGGACCCCAGGAGCAACATGGACCTGGCCAACAGGGAACTTCAGCCTGAACTCAAGTCACCTCCTGGGTTTTCCCCTTCACCCATATCCTAGGCCTGACCCAGCTGCATATGGGGACACCCAGAGGAAGGTGATGCTCTCTCTCCTACCAAGAGGACAGTCTTGGGTGGCAGACAGATGCATAACAGGTAATTGCTATAGAGGGGAATTGGAGTCAGGAGTCAGAGAAGAGTCTAGTCAGGTAGAAGGCCTAGTGTGAAGGACACCCTATCAGGTTTCCATACCATGTTGTTCCCACATCGCAGCCTTAGCCTGCATTCTACAGACTCCCCTGGCTGGCATGTCTGGCCAGGTTGGAGGACCAGGGCCTGGATAACCTGTTGGATTGAGCCACTGCTGCAGCACAGGACATTCTGGCCGAGGGAGGCAGTGAGCACACGCTGGAGGTGTGACACGGCCACTACATGAGGGAGCGCTGTGTGCTGGGCCTGGCTGAAGAGTGTGGTACAGGTTGATGGAAAGGGTCAAGTTGAGGCCGACTTGATGGAGGCTGGCCCTGTTCTGAAGGCTGCAAGGAGCCTTGGATGGTTTTGAAAGGCCCTTCAGAAAACAGCATGGTGGGACACGTAAGGCGGGAGGAGACAGGCCAGTTGGGGAAGTGGTTTGAGCCAAGACGGTAATAGTGAGGGAGGAGGGTGGGAGATGTGTGGGAGAGGGACTTTAGATGGGTGGTAGCCTCTAGAGTGGGGGTGCAGGGGGATCCAGGGGTCTTCCAGGGCGCTTTCTGGCTTAGGGAGCTGGTTGCCCATTACTGTGATTGGGATTCCAGGATGAGAAACAGGTCTGGGGAGGTTGGTTACCTGCATGAACACCTGTGAAGTGCATACAACTAGATGCAAGTGTGGTCTTTCCCCGGCCTCGTGAAGGTTTCCACGCCCAGGGATGATACAGAAAACCTGGAGTCTATGTGGTTGAATATTTTTCTCTTTGGGAACACAAACTGTTTGTGAAGGCAAAGAGAGACGGGGCTCTAGGTGTGGTGGGGGCAGCACGGCCCCTTGTGCAAAATTTTGGGCACGGATAAATGCGTCACTTTATCACCTGCCGACCTTTTAGCATGCCTTCCCTCTTAAGAACTGATTTCTCTGCATGAAAGAGAGAATGAATGCTTATGACCTCCTTTGGTATCAAGAAATATTTCTATGTTAACAGATGACAAATCAATAGAGGGGGCCTGAAGAAAAGTTGAATAACTCAAGGGCCTCCTACCTCAAGGACACCACGCTCAGGTGTGCCTTGCATATGTGAGCTGGCCCTGTACTCTAGCCCCTGGTGGGGAGGGATGGATATCCGCCCACCTGCTGCTTGTCAAGCTATATGCTGCCTGGAAGGGGCATCTTTTTCTAATTTGCACCAGCTCCCTATGAAGGGGTGGAGGCCAAGGCCTGGCTGAGCGGAGGCGGGGATGCCATCCCTCCCCCTGCCATCCATAGCAGTCATCACCAGCCAGTCCTCAGTCACACCCATCTTTCCTGCTTGGTCTTAGAATCCTTCTCAACATTTTGCTCCAAGCTGCTGCCTCCAGGTGATCATAGGAATTGCTTTCCTTGGCTGAACCCGTTTCCTAGCCTTTAAAGGAGGTTGTATTGGATGGTCTTTGAGAGTCATTTTGGCCCTGATGTCTGATTTCTAGTCACACTTCAGACACTCCTGCTTCCCCTCCAGGTCCCTGGCCATGGGAGATACAGCTTGAAGGAATAATTTACCTTACTAGAAGAGGCCCGGAGGGAAGAGCCTGTGGATCCCCTTTGCCTTGTGAAGGTGTCCTGATCACATGGGGAAGAAGGCAGGGTGGCCCCTGCAGCTCACCTTGAACAGAGGGTTCAAGAGGCTGCATGTTTACATGTGTATGATCGTCTGACACAGTTTTAGATGTATTTTTGAAGGGATTAAGAGCGTCCTCAGTCAGCTGTACTTGTTGGGTGGGAACTGTGTATAGCACAGTGACAAGCACGGAGCCCTTATTTAGTTGTAGGCCTTTCAAACTACAAAACCTCTGTTTCCACACCTGGTTGTGGGAGTCACAGAGCCAGAAACAAGCAAATACGTGGTGGGGGCTGTCCCTTTACGTTCCTCAGTTTCCCTGGCTTCCTATCTACTGTTTCCTAATATGAAATTACTGCCCAGTGTCCCAGTGGCAAGCTGGGCTTTCCAGCATTTGGATGACTGTCAAGGAGTGAAGCGAGCAGAAGGAACTCGCAGAGCACTTCTGTGGAACCCCCTTCACCCCAGCTCTCCCCGGAGCCTGCCCCTGTGGGTTCTCAGAGTCCCAGCTGTGCTGCTCATGCTAGAGCTGCCTTCTGATCTTCAGAGCCCATCCCTCATGCTTTGGGCTCCTAAGACCCTTCTCAGGGTGACTTTGCTACTTTCCTTCCCTGCCCCCCTCCCCCCATAGGGGCCCCTGCATGAAGCTCGGCAGCTTTCACTCCTGGATTTGTGCATGGATCAGCTCTTTACTGACCTGTGAATTTCCATTTATTCATTCAGCCATTGATCAGTGTTTCAACTGGAATGATTGGGTTGCTTATCAGATATTGATTTACCCTGGCCATGACTGGGCCCCTGTGAGGAGCGAAGTTCGAAATCTTCACCTTGCTCAGGGTTGGGGGAATGAGAGCTGGTAGTAGGAAAATAGCCCAAGGCCATGTACAGAGCAGAAAGAGCTGTGGGAAACTTTGCATTTTGTCTATCTGTGGTTTCTAGCCAGGCTGGTGCTCCTTTCAGCTGGTAGCAATCAGTTACATCAGTTTGCGGCTTTGTGAGGGGCAGTTAACCCTTGTGTGTCCGCTGGTGAGGCAGTTGTGATGTGAAATGGTGGGATCATTGGAGTTGTTCACAGAGGGATCTTGAGAAGCCCCCTTTTCTTGCCTCTGATTTCTCTGAAAATAATGACATTTTAGGAGGTGTTCTCTAGAGTCTTCGGAGCCGTAGGGTCTGCCGTCATTAACCAGTCCTGAGTCAGCTTTTCTCTAGTGCCACATACCCCACAGGGCCCCACTCCCCGCCTTCCATCCCTGTCCCTGTCCAACCAGGTGCACTCTGGGGCTGCCGGCAGAAGCAAGCACCAGTGGAAAAGGTGAGCCGTTCACACAAAGCGATGGGCATTCCAAGACACAGAGCAATGTCACTGGGATTGCCCACTCCAAACTTCCCTGCCAGTCCTTCAGGCAGACAGCCAAGGGCTGAGTGCTCTGCTTACCTAGTGCTGAGAGCTTGACATTCTTTCTGTGGCTGGAGCCCAGGCTCTCCCAGTCTGTCCTGAGATACGTCAGTTAATTAGAGGACGTTAATTCAGTGACAGCTCTGAGCTAGCCTGGGCACTCTCAGATTAGATCCAAAGCCTAATGCTTGCAGCCGGGGCCACGGAACCTGATTTTGTACCTCAGGACTGGCTGGGGGCTGCTTGGACTTGGGGAGACTTCTTACCCTTGAGGTCCCTGCAGCCCCGTGAAGTTATTCAAATGGCTTGGCATCAGGCCTGTCCTCAGGAAGAAAGAGGCAGATTGACTTTAGTCATGCTTTTGGGTTTCTGCCCCATGTCTTAATGATGGTTCATGGACTTATGTCCTGGGCCAGGATTGGGCAATGTGAGTGACAGAGTGTGGGCCCTCTTTCCTCCAAGCCCAACAGAGGGATCCTAGGCATCCATGTGTTCATTCCTATACTCACTCAGCAAGCATTTATGGAGAGCTTGCAGTGTGTCAGGCACAGGGCTGCAGGCGGGGCAGTGGAGGCCATAGGCATGAGTGACACATGGCCCTGCCCTTGAGGAACTCATGATCTAGATGGAGATTCAGACCCGCCAGGGCAGCCTCTTCTGATGCAGTGTGATCAGTTCTCTGAGGTGGCAGTCTGAGGTTCCGAGAAAGCATGGGGGAGGGAGTCTATCCTTGGCTGGAAGTGGCCCAGGAAGCCTTTTTGGTGGAAGAGGCACTGTGGTATTGCTGGCTGTGGTAGGGAGTTAGGGACTTGGCCCACAGTCTTTCACAGGTTAGGTCAGTTGAGCTCATGATTGAATCATGGGATGAGCAGATTCTGGGACAACAATGTGTGATACGTGAGCTCACATTAGACTACTTATTGCTTCATTTACAAGGGACTGAATCTTTCTGGGACAGAGTGTCCAGGCAACCTTTTCTCAGCCAGGGGCCTGAGGGCTTGAGTAACTGAGAGGTCACATGGGAGATGAGGATCAGGGCTACAAGTAGGGACAGGCCCTGTTCTCCTGTGTTGCAGCTCCCTCTCCAGTGGGCAAGAAGCTGGGGAGAGATGGTCACCAGCTTCCACTGGCTCCTGGCCCAGATCCTTGATAGCAGGCGGAGCTGGCACTTCTGTGGGAATGTCTCTGGTGACTTTGGGGAGGGGGCTCTGGGAGGTATGAGCTGCCCCCTGAAGACCTGGGAGGGCCGCAACACAGCTACCTCTAGGAGCAGGAGCTGAGACCTGGTCTGCCTTGCTCCTCCCCGCTAGCACTCCTGCCAGAGTTCAGGGATTTCTAAGTCTCTGGGAACCTAGAGCTTGTAGCACAAAAGTGCTCACATGTGCTTGAGGCAAGTGATTTCCTTTTCTTCCTCCTCCTCTACTGCAAAGACTGAAGAGGGATTTAAGATGTTTTTCTGCCCCATTGAGAATTATTAAAGGGACAAAGCAACTTTTTTTTTTTTTTTTTAAAGGAGCTCTGTATTTCAAACTAAGGATACGAGACTTGATTTCCTCAGGCCACAGAGGGGTGCCGAGCCGAGGTTGCATAAGCCCTGTCTCTGCGGGAGGGTGGCTGAGAAGCCCCATGCCAGTGTGTCAGGAGCCCTGGAAATACTCAGAGTAAAAAGCCAGGGAAATTCTCTAGGCTATAGGATGTTTCAAGACCCCAGAATCACCCACTCTATTCCTTTGCCCATGTTGTATTTACTTTTTAACATCACTGGTTATAAACTGTCTAAAAATGTGTTTTTTCTTGTCATAAAAGCAAACTTTCTCATTGGAGAATATTTGGAAATGGCCTAAAAGTTAAAATTAGGATAAGCATTTTACACTCCCTCCACCCAGAGATGCAGTATGTTTGGGTGTACTTCCTTTACATAGAAAATATATGAAAACAGTTTTTTAAAAATGTATACCCTTTTTCTTATTTTTTATGTTCTTAACATTATATTACAAACATTCTCCAAAAACACTTCTAAGGATGATCATATCCTTAATATAAATATACCACAAGTTATGTAATTGTTTCTCTAGCCTTGATTATTTTGGTTATTTTGAAGTTTTCCGGGTCACATGGCTAGCGGAGATAGGTGGTGGATTCCCCTGTCTGTCCACAGTTTCTCTCTCTGGTCTCCCCATCAAGATTCTGTGACTCATCCTTCAAGTCCAAGCTCAGGCTCCACCCCCAGGACTCTTCTTTGTCTCCTACAGAGCTCTGAGCATGTGTCTGTCACTCTGCTTCCCATACTGATTTGTAACCTACCTGTTTTTATGGCTTTTCTTCCAAGCTGAAAGTTCTTTTAAGATAAGGTATGTTTCTTGTACATATCTGTAGCTTCGGCTGCTAGCTCAATGCCCAGTACCTAGTAAGGACTCAATAGAAACCTGCTGAATGAATGCTAAGTGAATGCCTGCTGTGTAAATCTTAGTCCACATTTCTCAATTTAGTTAGTATGGATTCCTAGACGCTTATGAAGATTTTAAAGACACTTTTGCCCATTCACTGTGGCCTTATCAGCAATGAATATTATCTTTTTGGGGCCTTTGCTAGTTTGATAAGCAAGAAGATAAGTTTTTTAATTTCTAGGAATTACCAACCCTGACTGGATCATTGAACTCTCTGAATTTACCGTCATCACTTAGGTCCCCATTTAAAAACTACTCTGTGGACAGCTCAGGCCCACCCCAGTCTGCTTTGAGCCCTTATTCCTTAGCAAAGAGTGATAGTGTTGGGTGATCAGTGCTCTCATCACTGTGACTAGTGGAGTTTCATCCGCTCAGTTCTGCTGGGTCCAGCTGCTTTAGGCCAGTTTGCTGGCTGCGTGTATTAAGTAGCATGTGGATTGTAGAACAGTGCCAGACAGATTTTCAAGTTGGCAAAGCAGTTGTTTCCCTTAAAGTACCTGAATGGGGTAATTTAAAGCAGAAGGGTTGGAAGATTTAAAAGTAGTTTTAGTGGTCAAATGTTTGCCTTCCGAGAACAGAGGAAAAAAAGGACAAAGGCTGTGCATCTGGAGAAAAGTGAAACTGAAGGACCACTTTGCTTGTAAGGCAGGAACCACTGAACAGGCAGCCACAGAGCAGCCGCCTACCTTGTGAAGACAGGAGCCAACCTGCTTTTGTAGGACATCTCTGTAGGACACTCAGAGTAAGTGGATCTCCTCTCCTCTGAGCGGTTAGTTAGCAAGGGTGTACGTCTGTTAGAATGCCCTTTGGAGTAGGGAAGAGCCAAAAGGCTTTTTTTTTTTTAGGAAACAGTGTGCGTCTTTGTGCATGTGTGTGAGTCTGCAGATGTGTCTGTGTAGTTGTCCATGTGTGTGAGTCTGCGGATGTGTCTGTGTAGTTGTGCATGTGTGTGAGTCTGCGGATGTGTCTGTGTACTTGTGCGTGTGTGTGAGTCTGGATGTGTCTGTGTAGTTGTGTGTGTGTCTGCATGTGTTTTCACATACCTGTGTTTGTGCATCTCTCTGTGTCTGTGTGACTGCATGGCTGCTCCCGTGGGAGGAGCTGCTACCCCGTTCAAGGGAGTTGGCAGAATTCCCCGAGTGACAGGGAGGCCCTTTAAGTGAAGCTCCTTAGTCCCTCCACCTCCCAAGAGGGTCTGGTGGCCCAAACTCTTGTCAAGGCCTCATACCCCAACCCCAGACACATTTGTGTGGACCCCACCAAAACCTCGGCTCCGATGGGAGGCAGCTGCCATTCTGGCTCCATTTCCTTACTGCTGTGGAATCATTTTTCCTAAAGGTTTAAGAACGTGGCTGGGTGTGGTGCCTCATGCCTGTAATCCCAGGACTTTGGGAGGCTGAGGCGGGTGGATCACCTGAGGTCAGGAGTTTGAGACCAGCCTGGTCAATATGGTGAAACCCCATCTCTATTATAAATAGAAAAAAACTAGCTGGGTGTGGTGGCACGCACCTGTCCAGCTACTCAGGAGACAGAGGCAGGAGAATCGCTTGAACCCAGGAGGTGGAGGTGCAGTGAGCTGAGGTTGTGCCACTGCACTCCAGCCTGGGCAATAGAGGAAAACTCCATCTCAAAAACAAAACAAAACAAAAAACCACACACACAGACATCACCACCTAAAGGTGGAGTATCGATGTGGGCCTCTTCGGTGGCCTGTCTAGCATGGAATTCTACTCAGACGTGGTTTGCTTTATCTTTTCCTCTAACTTCTCCTCATCACCACCACTCCTTGACAATGCCTAAAAACACTGTCGTTAAAATATTAGCTCACTGTGCCTGGAATGCTTCGGCCAAGTACACTAACAGCATTAAGAGGTATGCTAGTTTAGGGAGGCCTCAGATGGGGAGGTTGGAGGGTTGTAAACTGTGTAAATTCTGGCGAGAAGGTGGTGTGGGTGACTCCCTGACAGCTGGTCCCAGAGACTCCCAGCCTCGTAGGGAACTGCAACAAAAGCTCAGTGATTTTAGGGCTCAGTCCAGTGTGAGCCACCCATCTTATTTTTCAGCCCTCTCTTTTGTTTCCCAAATGAGGAAAGACACAAGGCAGAGACTCTGATTCGGCGTAGTGCCCCCATTGGGCAGAGTTTCGCACAGGTGCCTGGCAGGCACTGGGCCCAGCTCTCTGTGGCTGTTTTTATCTGAGCCACACAGATCCCTGGGCCAATCAGCAAGGCCAGGGCAACACCAGCCAGCTGTGTTCCTCCTTCCATTGCAGCCTTTGCACGGTGTTGTATCCTCCTCATTCTCTATTCTCCCCTTGCAGTGGTGGCCAGAGGCACTAGGAAACTCAGCAGAGAATTTGCTGGGCTCTGGGTGAGGCAGAACCGGAAACATAGCCCAAGTGACCTTGTACTTGCATACACTTGAGGACAAAGGGGTCAGACTGCCTGCACCTCCCAGGTCTGTTTGACTTCCAGCAAGAGTTACCACTTCCTGAACGCTTATTTTGAGCCAGGAAGGACGCTGAGCACCATCCATGCACTGAGTCTTCTCAGGAACTGTGAAGGTGGCAGTATTGTACCCACCTCGTAGATGAGAATGCTGAGGTTTACAGAGGTGAAATTTTAAATGCACAAGACATAGTTTAGAAAAACAGGAATGGACTTCAGATGCTGACATTTCAGGTGGAGGAGGGGGAGAGGAAATGGATGAGACAAAGATTTGAGGGTTGGGCTCCAATAGTATGCAGGTGAGATCTGGGTTCTGATCACATCGGTAATCCTGGCAAGTACTAACTAGTCTCTGAGCCTCTCTTCATTTGTAAAATGGGAATAATTACATCTTTGCTGTTCACTTTATAGAGTCGTAGGAGCATCAAATGAAAGTGTTTATGGAATGCCCTTTGTAAGTAATAAGGCATGGCCTACCAATCAGGGCTGAAGCCCCATAAGGGCAGTCGCCTGCTAAATCGCAGACTTTCTATAAAAGAGGTTTCTATAAAACCACACATAATGCTGTGTGAGGTGTTCTTAGGAGGGGTAAGTGGATGGTGTGGAAAAGCAGACTTTGTGGTCAGACAGACCCAGGCTTGGGTCTCAGTTCTAGCACTCCACTGCTGGTGATTATGTAGCCTCTCTGAACTTTAGTTTCCTGATCTGTAAAATGGGGCAGACAAGGGATTAGGTGAGTATTAAATGACATGAGATGACATGAACTCCAAAAGTTTGAGAATAAGATGAGAAATACACAACTGGGCAAGTCTGAAGCACAAGCAAGCTGAGGTGGCAATTGTCATATTAGACAAAATAGAACTCGGACAAAGAAGGTTGTTGTATGCTTGTGAAGGGCAATAATTACATGCCTAGGCGTGGTGGCTCACACCTGTAATCCCAGCGCTGATCTGGGAGACTGAGGCAGGTGAATGGCTTGAGCCCAGGAGTTCAAGACCAACATGGACAACATGGCAAAGCCCCATCTCTACAAAGAAAGTAAAACGTTAGCCGGGAATGGTAGCATGTGCCTGTAGTTTCAGCTATTAGGGAGACCGAGGCAGGCGGATAGCTTGAGCCCAGGAGTTTGAGACCAGCCTGGGCAACATGACCTAACCGCATCTCTACCCAAAAAATCACAAAAGCTAGGAGTGGTGGTACACGCCTGGGGTCCTAGGCACTCAGGAGGCTGAGGTGGCAGGATTGCTTGAACCTGGGAGGTCAAGGCCGCAGTGAGCCAAGATCACACCACTGCACTCCAGCCTGGCTGACATAGTGAGACCTTGTCTCAAATAATAATTGTGATAATCACAGACATATATGTACTACATAATATAAACTTGAGATAGAAATCAACAATTGACATGAGGAAGTAGATAAATCAACAGTTGGGCTTGGAAACTTTTAACACATCCCTTTCTGAAAATGATAAATGAAGCGGCAAAGATGAAGCAAGGATAAAGCAGATTAGGAGGTTATGATTAATGACCTGATCACACGTGGAATAGTCATGGAAATTAATCATGCACTAGGCCACAGGTATTATCAACATATTCCAATGTATTGACAATCCTACAGACTGTTCAGGCCACAAAGAAATGAAATTATTATTAGAAAACAACAGAAATAGCTATTGAAATCCCACATGTCTAGATATTTTAAAACATGACTATTTTAAAAACTCATTTAAGAGGAAGTCGTAACGGGAATAGAAAAAAACTGAGAGCAGAATAGCAACGAAAATATTGTCAAAAACTAGAGGAATTTATACCTTTGAATTCATTTATTACAAAACAAGAAAAATGGAAAATAAATGATATACCCCAAACTCATGAAGCTCAACTCTAAAAATATAAAAGAGCAACAGAATTAGATCAAAGAAAAAGGAAGAGTTCTGGGAGAATCCGTGAACAATTAGAACTATTAACAAATTCAGCAAAGCTGCTCAGAAAACGAAGCCAATACCACACAGCAATCCAACCAAAAAAATATACGGGACTTTTATAGAAAAAGAGTTGAAAAGTTTATGATCCTAAATATGAATAGAAGAAAATGTGAATAAAGGAAAATTCTGTTGACAAATGCAATATTTAACAGTGTCAGTTATCCCATAAGTTAACTTATAACTTTAAAAATATAACAATTGGTTGGGCACAGTCACTTATGCCTGTAATCCCAGCACTTTGGGAGGCCGAGGCAGGAGTTCAAGACCAGCCTAGCCAACACAGGGAAACTCTGTCTCTACTAAAAATACAAAAAAATTAGCTGGGTGTGGTGGCAGGTGCCTGTAATCCCAGCTACTCGGGAGGCTGAGGCAGGAGAATTGCTTGAATCCAGGAGGCAGAGGTTGCAGTGAGCAGAGATTGCACCACTGTACTCCAGCCTGGGTGACAGTGCAAGACTCTATCTCAAAAAAAAAAAAAAAACAGTAGGATTTTTTTTTTTTTTTTTGTAGATTGACAAGCTGATTCTAAAATTCAGAACAATAAATACCTACTATTATTTAAGTCAGTGTGAAAAAGAAAAGCCAAATGGGAACTCATCGGCCAGGTGCAGTGGCTCACGCCAGTAATCCCAGCACTTTGGGAGGCCAAGGCAGGAGGATCACCTGAGGTCAGGAGTTCGAGATCAGCCTGGCCAACATGGGGAAAACCTGTCTCTGCAAAAAATAGAAAAAATTAGCCAGGCGTGGTGGCAGGTGCTTATAATCCCAGCTACTCGGGAGGCTAAGGCTGGAGAATCACTTGAACCTGGGAGGCGGAGATTACAGCGAGCCGAGATTGCACCATTGCACTCCAGCCTGGGTAACAAAAGTGAAACAAGAAAAAAAAATGGGAGTGGGGATCGCCGTACCCCAGGTCATTTGGTAAAAACACAGTGATGTAAACTGGTACTGGTACTGGAACAGGCAGACTGATGGAGCTGAATGGTAAATCCAGAAACACACCGAAGTATATATGAAGAGCTAGTTTTTGAGTGGTAGATTCACAAGTCAAGGAAAAAGATGGAATTTTTTTTTAATGTGTTGGTAGAAAACTGCTTTAGTGAAAGTATAGAGGGAGACAAAATTATATCTTTGCCTCACCCTATGAAAAAAAATCCAGAGAGATTAAAGACCTAACGGTGAAAGCCAATAGATAAAAATCCAGGGTAACTTTGAGAATGTGGGATGGGACAAGATTTCTTCAAGTTCCAAAAAAAGGCCAGTTATAATGGAAAAATAGATTGATCTGTTGATGTCAAAATGGGAAAGCATTGAGGATGAGGTCCCTAGGCAGGGTAGGGGACTTGCGGTCTCTTACTTTCTTGGACTGAATTGTTGTTCTCTTCAGGGGGTTCAGACTCATCAGTGAAGGAGCCTGTTGGTGAGGAGCTTCATATGCAGGCATGGGTAATCGAGAGAGACCAGGACAGCTTCACCAGTGTGGGCGTTGCTCATTCTGTTGCAGCCTACGTGTTATTTTTCTTTGGTTTTTTTTTTTTTTTGAGATGGAGACTCACTCTGTATGCCAGGCTGCAGTACAATGGTGTGATCTCAACTCACTACAACCCCTGCCTCCAGGGTTCAAGCGATTCTTCTGCCTCAGCCTTCTAAGGAGCTTGGATTACAGGCACGAGCCACCATGCCCGGCTAATTTTTGTATTTTTTAGTAGAGATAGAGTTTTGCCATGTTGATCAGGCTGGTCTCAAACTCCTGGGCTTAAGTGATCTACCTGCCTTGGCCTCCTAAAGTGCTGGGATTATAGGCATGAGCCACAGCTCCTGGCCTTGCTTCCTACGTTTTCAAGATGCATGTGGGTCACCCTGAGGCAAAGGGTGGGCTGGTTATTGATTCCCAACCCTGACTGAACTCCAGCATCATACCAGGAGCTTGTGAAAAATAAGTTGGCGAGCCCCACCCTGATACACTCTGATTCAGTGGCATGAGGCAGCCTGAGGAATCTTCATCTGACCAACTCCCAAGGGTGGCTGGGGTTGGACCCACCAAGCAGGATCGCTTTTCAGGATCCAGAGATCAGAACTACTCAGCTCCTGAAGTCACAAAACCACCTGGGCCAGGGGTGTGGGGTGGGTAGCACGATGCCGGAGCTGGAAGGAGGACAGCTACTGGTGAGGCCAGCAGGCTTCTCTGAGGATGCCCCCTCTTCCCACCTCAGCACTGACCCTGTACCAGAGTGATCTGTTAATCGCCTGCCTGTGAGTTCCTTGAGGGCAAGAACTGTGCTTCATTCATTCATTCCACAAGTATTTATTGAGACCTTCATATGTTAGAAATAGGCTTTAATGGGGGGTGAGGCTCAGTCAGTCCTCCTAGAGCTTCCAGTGTTGGGAGGTAGGCAGTAAGACCAGGCAGCTCTAGTAAAGTATATTAAATGCTGCAATAGATAACCAGCAGGTGCCTCACTTATCCCCAACTTGGGAGACCCAGAGGGGCTTCCTGCAAGTGAAGTCTAAGATAGTGATGAATGAATGAATCAAAGGGAAGTAGGAAAGACTGTTTCAGATATACAGAATGGCACATGCAGGCCTTCGGCAGGAACAGAAAAGGTAAAGGTGGTTGGATTTAAAGGGCCCAGTGGGAGTGGGCAATGAGGCCATGTCAGCCAACGGGACAGTCCCTCCACTACTCCACCCACCTTCCGCTGTTCCCTCTTCCCACACTTGAGCTGGGTCCCCTCTCTGGGCCCATGTGCAGGAGTTTTTCCTTTATTTACTGAGCAGTGTAATAGGAAGCAATGGAAGAGTCTCGCCTTCCATTTGCCTGGTGTCCAGCTGGGACCTGACCCAGGGTGGCTGCAGAGAATGTGTGCTGAGCAGGTGGCATCACCCACGCTGAGCTGGATGGGCTGATCTGAGCTCCTGCCCACTCTCCCCACAATTCCTCCCCCCATCGATCTCCTCTGCCAGCTGCACCTCTGGGAACCAGGCTGTGTTATCTCTTACTTACCTGGAAATATCAATTCCTCTGAGTTAGTATAGGCCACTGCCCAGAGCAAGGGAAACTGAGGCTGGAAGAATAGTATAGTGTCCCAAGAGTCTCAGAAGCACTGGACTCCTCTGACCAATCAAGGCTGTTCACAGCTGTAGTAGGAGAATTGAATTGCTCTTTGCCCTGCTTTGGGAATGGCTGTGATCCTGGGCCGGTGCCGTAGGCCAGGGCATGTGTGTGAGTCTTTAGGGCAACCCCAAGGCTGGCTCAGCACCTAGCACTTGGTAGGTGTGTGAGCTGCAGGGGCCCGTCTACTCAGTCCCAGGACAATGGCCCTTCTGAGCTTCCGGATAGGGAGGGCAGCACCTTTCCCCACCGTGGGTGGTCCCAGGCCCACTCTGAATCTGACCCCAAGCCAGCCTCTTGCTCAGGGGACTTGGGACATAGCCATGGTGATGGCCGTGGCTGCCATCTTGGTGATGAGTGTTTTGTGCAGGTACCCTGTCCGTGTGTACACCTACTTCTCTGTAAGAAAACCCCTGGGGGAATGAGCAGCTCAGCAGACAGAGGCAGAGACTGAGACTCCTGGAGGGGCCAAGCACTCTCAGAATTATGTCATGCCCATGTCAGCCAACAGGACCGTCCTGCCACTACTCCACCCGCCTTCCACTGTTCCGGCTTCCCGCACTGCAGTTCCCCCAGCAAGTGGAGCTGGAGTAGCTAGGGATTGTGACCCCATAGTTGGAAGCTATGTGACTATAGGAAGGGCCTAAGGGGAAGGGAGGAGGCTTGGGAGGGCCGCCCCACAGCACCTCACTCCTTAGTTGTCCATGAAAACATCAAGCTAAGTGCTTATCACTGGGTGGTAGAAATCTCTAGTATTTTTTTCTTTTTGCTTAGTTGATTTTTACATTTTCTAATTTTTCTACAGAGACTACATATTGCATCACTGAAACGAATAAGGGGATGGAATTTGTAAGGAATACCCTGGGTATTATCCTGGGGCGTCCAGGTTGGGTTCTGTGCTTCCCCAAGAGTGGGGATTTACTTGTGTGTGCAAACAGGCAGTTTCCAGCCCTCCCTTTCCTCCTGCCTTCCCTGTCCTCTCTCCTACCTTGGCCTCCAGGCGTGGAGGCCTGTCCTGCCCACCACCGCAGGCCCAGAAACGCCCCCGCAGGTGCAGAAACGCCCATGCACGTGCTGCCGCGCCTCGGAGCTGGGCTGTACTGTAGAATCGGTGCCAGCTCGTTGGCTCGTGGCCTGTTTATTTGCTGCCTGCCCCACCTGATGGTGCGCTGTTTGAGGGCAAGACAGGTTCTGAGTTGCCAGGGATGGGCGCCGACTGGGTGCAGAGAGCGCGCTGGTGACCCATGTGGAGGCGGTGGGAGAAAGGGTCAGGCACGCAGGGGAGGAACGGGGAACCCGCCAGGCCGGCTTGCTTGGTTCCCAGGGGGTGTACGGCTTCACGTCTAACTTCCCCTCGGGGCTTCTTTCCTAGATCCACTTCCCAGACGTGGAGCGGGTCGAGTGGGCCAACAAGGTAAGGCCGCTGGCAGGGCCAGACGCA
Source organism: Cebus imitator (assembly GCF_001604975.1). Lineage (NCBI taxonomy): Eukaryota > Metazoa > Chordata > Mammalia > Primates > Cebidae > Cebus > Cebus imitator. The sequence goes on from NW_016107345.1 coordinate 44,805, forward strand.
GCCAGCCATCCTGCCTCCCCCCGCGGCTGTCACCCCAGCAGCCTGATGGGGGCCTGGCGGCAGGCAGTTCCCTTGCCTAATGGGGGTAGGGATGCTCCCCTTCCCTCTTCTGTCACCAGAATGGCTTTCCTTTGTTAACGACAACAAAAAGGTACAATCCCCACTGGCCCACCAGGCCAAGAGCTGCACTTTCCTAGGGAGAGGATGACATTAATTAGACAACAGCTTCTGGTGCCTGGTTTCCTGCCTAGATCCAACACCATTGCTGCACAGTCTTGGGCAGATTGCCTAATGCTTCTGAGCTGGTTTCCTTATCCGTGAAATAGGAATAATTAGGGTCCTCGCCCTGGCTCAATCCACTGACATCATTAGTGTAATTGCTGTTAGGTCACCCCTGGGAACTCCCCTTGGACTCTGCTGCCAGATGTCCCCAGGAGGCCCCTGCTGGTTGATGACCCCTGGCCGAGCCCTCCCCAGCAGGAATCCCGACTTCACAGAGGAGGAACCAGAGGCCTGCCCCTCCCTGATCTGCCCAGACCTGTCCCTAACCATGAGGACTCCATGGCAGCCCCCACCTGAAGTCTCCTGACTGAGGAATTTTTCTAATACAAACCTTGCCTCTGGGAGGAGGCTTAGCCCATAGCAGGGATGACTTCGGTATAAGAAAGGACTTCTGATGGATGTTGATCCAAGATTGGTATTTTCACATTACCAGAAGTGTCATTGCTGAGTGCATCAGAAAGCATTCCCTGGCGGGACCTGGTAGCTCACATCTGTGGTCCCACCTCCTTGGGAGACCAAGGCAGGAGATCGCTTCAGCCCAAGAGTTCAAGGCCAGCCTGGTCAACATAGTAAGGCTCCATCTCAGAAACAACAACAGTAACAAAAAAGAACAGAGAACATTCTCAGCCTCTGGGTAAATCTGGAAGAAGCAGGTTGCCGCCTTAAGAGGAGCAACTGGATTTCTGAGGATTTGTGCAGGACCCAGTGCCTCTGGGGCAAACCTTGTAGCGTTCCTCCTGCACTGTGTTAGCTGCTTCACGGATCTCTGCCTGTGTTACGTCTTTCTTTCAGAAACACACAGAGGCCTCCACATGGCACTGGAGATAGAAGACTGTTGGGATGTGAGGCTCCCACCTTCGTCTTGGATGGGGGGACAGGGACAGTTGTGTAGGTAAACCACATACTAGGGCACGGAGTGTGGCCTAACGAGCTTTATACTCAGGAGGCACTTGGCCAGTGACAAACCAGCAAGACAGGAAGGTGAGACCTGACCCGAGAAAGGAGAACCTGGGGCTTGGAGAGGCCTTTGAGAGATGGGAACAACGAGCCCTGAAGTCTCACAGCCTTCAGTCTTCTCCAGTGATGGCTTTGGAAGGGCACACGGAGGAAGGACATGCATCTTTAAACTGAAACTCAAGCCCGTAGGAAAGAAGAGAGAAAGCCCCAGAGTTTGGGACCAGCTTAGGTAACATAGGAGGACCCATCTCTACAAAAACATTAAAAAATAGCCAGGTGTGGTGGTGCACGCTTGTGGTCCCAGCCACACAGGAGGCTGTGGTGGGAGATTACCTAAGCCTGGGAGGTGGAGGCTGCAGCGAGCTGTAACCACACCACTGCACTCCAGCCTGGGTGACAGAGTGAGATCGTGTCTCAAAGAAGAAAAAAGGAGGCCGGGCCCAGTGGCTCATGCCTGTAATCCCAGCACTTTGGGAAGCCAAGGTGGGCAGATCACTTGCAGCCATGAGTTTGAGACCCCTGGGGAAATGTTGAAACCCCATCTCTACTAAAAATACAACAACAAAATGAACCAGATGTGGTGTCAGGCGCCTGTAATCCCAGCTACTTGGGAGGCTGAGGCAGGAGAATCGCTTGAACCCAGGAGGTGGAGGTTGCAGTGAGCTGAGATCATGCCACTGCAGTCTAGCGTGGGTGACAAGAGCGAAATTCCATCTCAAAAAAAAAAGAAAAAGAAGATGATGAAGAAGCCTTGCCCCAAACAGAGCGTATCTGCTGGCCAGCCCTCCCCCATCCCCTCTGATTTCCACCCTCCTCCCTTGTCTCTGCCACCTTCCTCTCTGCAGCTTCTGCACTTAGTTCCCAGACCAGCACTGTGAGTCATTCTGCTGCAGAAATCAAGCAAAGGCTGCCTTTTCTGATTGCTAGAAATTAAATCCATAGGAAACAATTTAACTTTCTCTTCTGTAATTTTTTTCTTAAACCTCTGGTATCTGCTACTTTTTTTTTTAAAAGCCACGATGTAGAATGAGATCATGTTTTAGCACAGAACCAAAGGGCTCCATAATATTCAGTGTAGTGAATTAGCAGTTCATGGTGCTCTGCAAAATAGCACCAAATCTTGGGGTCCTGCTGCCTGCATGACAGTGGGAACCACGGCTGTAGTTATCAGATGTTTGATGGACAGACAGATGAACAGGTGAGCATATGGGTGGGCAGCAGGCAGGTGAGTGCTGCAGCATAGGGACCCCCACCCTGAGACCAGGCTGCAGAGAATCAGGACTTTGTCCTATGCAGCTGTGGGTCTGCAGTGGGGGTACAGACCTGACTATCAAGGGCCTCTTCCTATCTTCACAGATAATCTCTCAGACCTGGCCCTACCTCAGCATGATCATGGAAAGCAAGTTCCGGGAGAAACTTGAGCCCAAGATCCGGGAGAAGAGCGTCCACCTGAGGACCTTTACCTTCACCAAGCTCTACTTTGGACAGAAGGTGGGTGTGTCTCGGGAGGGTCAGCCTGGGCTGGCTGTGCAGTCTTTTCTCTGTCCCTGACCTTTCTCCCACCTAGGTCAGTCATATGACTGCAGAGATCCCACTGGACCTTACGGGAGTATACCTCCCCCCACCTGCATTTTCGAGCCTGTCAGCCTCAGTAGACACCCTTCCCCACCATCCCTGCACCACCATCTCCCCAGGTTCCAAGGAAGTCTGGCTCAGAGGAAACGTGGGAAATATTTCTACTTTTCTTTTCTCCTTCCTTCCTTCCTTTCCTCTCTTTCCTTCCTTTCCTTTCTTTGATGGAGTCTTGCTCTGTCGCCAGTCTGGAGTGCAGTGGCGTGATCTCGGCTCAGTGCAACCTCTGCCTCCCGGGTTCAAGTGATTCCCCTGCCTCAGCCTCCTCAGCAGCTAGGACTACAGGCATGCACCACCACGCCTGGCTAATTTTTTGTATTTTAGTAGAGATGAGGTTTCACCATGATGGCCAGGATGGTCTAGATCTTCTGACCTCATGATCCGCCTGCCTTAGCCTCCCAAAGTGCTGGGATTACAGGCCTGAGCCACTGCACCCAGCCATTTCCACTTTTCTTAAGCAAAACTTGGAAGACATGCCATGCTGGTAGCCAGACAGAAAGATGGAAATCACAGTCGCTAACCTCAGTGCCGGTGAACACACGCTCACACTTTGGATAGTCAGTGCTGCCAAGCACTTTATATTTTCTACTAATTGGCTGGTGTGTCAGTCAGTGTGACGGGTCCATGCTAGTTCTGTGAAGATCAGTAGGTGTCCCAGGATGAAATGGTCTGTGGCCAATGAAATTTGTATGGGCACAGCTAACACCATGGTCCCTGTTCTAGACTGGGCTTCCCGTTTCAGCCTTGGTGCCCTACTCCTCCTGCCTCGAAGTGCCCCCAGTGACTTGAGTCTTTTGATCATCCAGAATATATCCCCCAGGCAGAGATCACTGTGACCCAGTGAGTGAGAGGCACTGGGAACAAGCAGGTGTCCGAGTACAGGCCAGCCTGATGAGAGCTGTCTGCCAGCCCTGCCTGGCTAGCCCCAGCACAGGGGTGCATTAGGCAGGCCTGAGCCCTGGAGATTGGGATTTCTGCCACTCAAACTGGCTTGTGCCAGCATCTGTTGGTTCATGCGTTCTTTCCTTGTTTCATTCACCTGTGACTTACTGAGCACATGCTGTGTGCTGGGCATCATAGAGTCAGGTGTGGCTGCACCCCTTCCTGTGGGAGGGACACATCGACCAGTGGATGACAACATGGCAGTGTGTGCATGCCTGATGGCAGAGGAATGCGAGTTCAGAAATGGAAGGGTGGAGGGGCTGTGGCAGTCAGGGAAGACCCAGGAAGAGGCGATGTCTCTGTTGGCTTTTGAAGAATTCAGCAGGCTCAGGGCCAAGAGGCTTGCGGAGTGCTGTGTTCACAGCGGAGCCTGCTCAGCCAGGCTGTCCTCTGGTGGTTGTGCCTATGGCAGGGGCCTCCAGCTTTCAGTACCAGGCTGCACAGCATGAGGTCAGCAGTTGGGGTGAGCATTGCTGCCTAAGCTCCACCTCGTGCCAGATCAGCGGTGGCATTAGATTCTCACAGGAGCACAAACCTTATTGTGAATTGCACATGTGAGGGGTCTAGGCTGTGTGCTCCTTATGAGAATCTAATGCCTGATGTTCTGAGGTGGAACAGTTTCTTCCCAAAACCACCCCTCACCCCCAGTCTGTGGAAAAAGCATCTTCCAAGAAACTGGACCCTGGTTCCAGAAAGGTTGGGGACCGTTGGTCTATGGGATGCAGAGTGCTGGCAAGCAATCCTGAGAAATGGTGTTTACCACTTCAGGAGAACCTGTGGGGAAGCTGCTGGCCTACCACATGTCCCAGCCCTGCAGGAGAAACACCTGCCTCTTGATCCCAGCATCCAGCGCTCTTCATGTCCTGGTCCCTCCCTCCTCCTGCTCTCCCGTCCCCCACATGTCCCCTCCTCTCCTTCGTGGGGTCACGGAGGACTCCTCACCCCACCTCCTGGGCTTGACCAGGACCCAGTGTACTCAGCACACCCCCTTTCTTCACGTATCCATAAACATTAAAAACAATTATTTTTTTAGCTGCCACAAGTGTTCATTCACACCCATGAGTATGGCCAGCTTCCTCCAGTCCCCATGCCTGTGCCCAGTGCCACCTGTGCTCTGGTGCCAGTGACTTGACTTCTCTAAGCTCCAGTTTCCTGTAAAGGGAAAGGACCCACTTCTAAAGTTGGCCATGGGACATGAACAACGGCCCTGGCCTCAGGGCCACTCTGTGTGGCTGTGTGAGTAGCGGCAGGAAGGGAGAGAAAGGAGGGGACACTTTCTAGGGAGGGAAGTCTCAGGGCTGCAGGAGAGATTTACGTGTCTGTGCCTCATCCTGGAAGTGTGGTGGTCATGCTTGGTGCTGGCAAAACCCAGTGCCAGGCGAAGGGCTGGCAGCTGTCCCCTGCTGCAAGAAGCCTGTGACCTAGCACTCTTGGCATTTCTTCCAGTGCCCCAGGGTCAATGGTGTCAAGGCACACACTAACAAGTGCAACCGAAGACGTGTGACGGTGGACCTGCAGATATGGTGAGCCCTGCCACCTGTGGGGCCGGGTATGGGCTTCAGGGGGTGCAGGGGACGCTCTGTGGGAACAGCCAGTTTGAAGATGGAACAGCATATATACACTCTGACTTCGGATGTGGAACCCCTCACAGGACCCCCCCCGCCCCAGCTTCTCCCATCCCCTGGCACACTCTGGGTTGCAAGGCCTAGGCAGCAAGAGCTTTCTTGGAAGCTGGGGCTGGGTCACTTGGAGGGTCAGACCAGCTGCCTCAGAGAGGATGTGTCTAGTGGGAGCAAATGTGACAAGAAGATGTGAGGACTCATGGTGAGGCCCAGGGAGCTTTAAACACAGGCTGTGAGAGGTCAGCTGGAGACCTGGGCTCTGCGGCACCCCAGGAAAATAGAGAATGCAAAGACATGTAAGTGACTAGTTCAGGGGGTTGGGCAAGGACAGCTCTTTAAAATGAGGTTCATAGTGAACATGAGTCAGGAAGAAGGGAGATTCAATCCAGGAAGTCATCCTGGAGTCGGAAGATTTGAATTGCGCTTTAAAAGACAAAGGACCAACGCCTGAGGATCCAGAGTGTTGCCATTCCTTTCCAGTGTCTCATTCTGTCCTTAACCTAGAGGCTGGCAGTGAGAGCATGTTGGGAAGATAGGAGCCAGTGCTTGGGACCACCAATCCCCACGTGGGGGGCTGGTCCCAAGTGTGTGGGGATGGTGACAGGCTGTTGGGTGCTCCCAGCCCCTGGGGCTCTGCCACAAGATCCTCGTAGGAATACTCAGGGCACATGGAGGTTGTGTGACCCACTCAGCTGCCCAGGCAATCCCCAGGGTCCCCATCTCTCCTGTCCGGCTCACTCCTGCCCTTCCAAGAAGCACTTGGCCTTTGCGTGACTTGTGACATTGGGCCCCTCTGCCCAGGCCCTACATGTCTGCTGGCTGCCCTCTCCCTCCCCTGAGTCTCCTTCAGTGCTTTCCCAGGATCTGCTGGTCTTTACTTTCAAGGGCACCTATTTTGGGCCCCCTGTGCCCATCACCTGGTGAGAGCCACTAGGTGGACTTGGGATTCTGCGCTGAAGCCTGAGGCCTTGTTACCTTTGCCCACGTCCACAAGCTCCAGCAGCACCAGGAACAGTGGCTGGATATAAGCAGTGGGGGCCGCTTCTGTGTCCCCATGAAAGACACCTGGGCAGAGACGGGGCAGGGGGATGGCAGTGGTGGAGAGGTGGACAGTGTATTTACCAAGAGCCCCTCCTTTTCACCTTTGGGGTGTCATGGGTGAGGGGGTGCCCAGAGTCACTGCTCTTATGGTCAGAGATGGGGATATGCCTGGGATACCTGAATGCAGGGGCCCAAGGGGGCTGCCTCCTGGGGTCTGGGCTTGGGTCAGTGTCTGGGTCAGGTCTGGGTAGAGCTGAGAAAGGCTGAGGCTACTAGGCCATGTGCCCAGTGCATAGAGCTCAGGGTTGGCAACTGGCTGCTGGCCTCAGGCTGTGTGACACTGGGCAAGTTTTCCAACCTCTCTGAGCAAGTGGACCTACCCCTCCTCCCTACCTTCCTTCTCCACCCCTCATTTCAGCTATGTCGGAGACTGTGAGATCAGCGTGGAGCTGCAGAAGATTCAGGCTGGTGTGAACGGGATCCAGGTGGGTGGAGCCCGGCTGGGCTGCCTCTGTTCCATCCCCCAGGATGGGGATCAGGGAAGGGGGAAGCCGGCTCCTGCCAGAGTAGGCGGCAGAAGGTGGTAGTGACACTAAACACAGAGGCTGGTGACTACAGAGGAGCTGCAGGCCGGAGGTCATATAGCCAGGAAGTGGTGGCTGGTTTCACCAACCTCTAGAGACCCCCAGCCTGATCTGTGACTGCAAAGGGCCTGGGAGAGGCTTTGGCTTCCTGGGAGAGGTGGTGTTCATGGAGGGGTAGAAAGCCACTGCTTAGAGACTGAGGTGGACCCAGGAGGTGAAAATAACTCTCAGCGGGAGTAGAAAGCTGATTTGGGCCTGGAGATCATTCCCGGGTCCCTGCTGGCTGGGCCAGCCCAAAACTTGGCAAAGGCTATATAGGTCTCCCAGGCCAGCACACCAGTGGAAGGCAGTAGGGCCTGCTCGGAGACCTTTGGTAGCTGGCAAGGGGTGGCAGCTGTGTCCACGCCTCAGTACATTACGTGTGGCTCCTGCTGTGAAAGCAGGCGGCCTGGGGCCGGTGGTCCTGACATGTGGAGCAGCATGGGCATGAAATGAGGCAGCAGATGGCTCAGCTGAGCCCAGCAAGCATGGGGAGAAAGGAGGCCCGAGCCCCTCACGGGCCCTCTGTGCCTATCCAGTTGCAGGGCACCCTGCGGGTCATCCTGGAGCCCCTGCTAGTGGACAAGCCCTTCGTGGGAGCCGTGACTGTGTTCTTCCTTCAGAAACCGGTGAGTCCCAGGGACCACGGTAAGCCTGCTGCTCCCTGGGAGTAGGCACTGGTCTGCTGGGCCCTAGACATTGGGTTTGAGTCCAAGAATGGATATTGTCCAAGCCCACTGAGACCTGGGCAGTCACATTCCCTATCTCATTTAATCCTTAAGGCAGCTTGAGCTAGACTCTGCCCTCCCCAAGATGAGGCAGCTAAGCTCAGAGAGGGTCACACAGATGGTGTGATGTGGAGCTGAGGCTCAAACTCAGAGCTTTCAAAGTCCAGGCCAGCCTGTGGCCATGAGGGTGATCCCACTCCTGTGAGAAGCAGATGTGGCCCGGTCCCATCCTGAGCTAGGCCTGGGCCCTCAATACTGCTAGATGTCTGAGCTGCGCTGGGAGGTGGCCTCTCCGGCCTGGCACCCTGGCAAAGGGTGCTTGGCCTGCTTCCCCCCCAACTCCCACCCTGGCAGGCTGGGTTCTCCATTCACATGGGTGTGAGTCTCTTGTCAGGGGGTTCTCAGCCCTGGCCTCCCAGTCCTTTCCAGCCTAATAGCCTCCCTCTGCCCCTGAAGCACCTGCAGATCAACTGGACAGGCCTGACCAACCTGCTGGATGCGCCGGGAATCAAGTAGGTGCCTGGGAGAGCCTCGAGGGAGATCCTAAGCTTGGGGGCCTCTAGGGCTGTGCAGCCAGTGGCAGGAGCTGTGTGATGGCAGTGCCTTCCCTCCTGGCACTGTCTGCAGAGGGGGAAGCATTGGTCTGTTTGGAGTGGGAGTGGGAGGCTGTTTTGTGGCTTCTGTGGTTGGGCACTGTGCCCAGTACCCCCCCATACACACCACAAACCATACCACATACACATACACCCCCATCACAACACACCACACACCACATACACACACCACACACACACACCACATACACACACACACCACACACCACATACACACACCACACACCACATACACATACCACACACCACATACACACACCACACACACACACCACACACACCACATACACACACCCCACACACACACCCCCCACATACACACATACCAGACACACACCCCACATACACCNACCAGACACACACCCCACATACACCACATACACACACCCCGCACACACACCCCCCACATACACACATACCAGACACACACCCCACATACACCACATACACACACCATACACACCCCATCACTACACACCACATACACCACACACACACCTCACACCACACACCACATACACACACATCACACACACGCCACATGCACCACATACACACACCACACCCCATCACTACATACCACACACCACATGCACACAGCACACACATACCACATAACACACACCACACACCACGTACACATGCTACACACCACACACCACATACACACATACCACACACACACATCACATACACCACATACACACACTACACACACTCCCATCAAACACACACACACACACACCACACACCACATACCACACACCACACACCACACAGCACACACACACACCACACACATCTCACACACATCCACACAACACACACACACCCCCCTCACACACACAATCACACATCACACACACCACACCCCCCTCACACACACAATACACATCACACATCACACACACCACATACCACGCCCACACACTACATACCACACACCACATACACACCACATACAACACACAGCACACCACACATCCACACATACCACATATACACACTACACACATCATACACATACATCACACACATACATCCACACACACCACATACATACCACACACACACCCCACACCACACATATCACACACACACCACACCACATACACACACACCACATATACACATACGCACACACCAAACACCACACACCACATACACACATACACACACCACACACATACCACATACACACATGCCCCCACCACACATCACACACACACCCCCACCACACATCCCACACACACCACACCACATACACACACACCAAACACCACACACCACATACACACATACACACACCACACTACACACCACATATACACACCACACACACATACCACACACATACATCCATACACACCACACACCAGATACACACCACACCCCCCACACACACTACACACATCACACACACACACCAGATACACACCACACATATACCCACCCACCACAAACATACACCACACATCACATACACACACACACCCCCAGAGTGGGCAAGTGCTTTGCTGAACGTTGGGCTGACGTTCAGGTCCCTGTCCTGGTGCAGGGGGCAAGTAGCTCTGATCTGCTGAGGTGTGGTCCGAGGGGAGGCTGTGTGGCTCTAGAACCAGAGGCAGCCAGCTCCTGGCTCTGTCACTTAGCAGCTGAGTGACTGTGGGGAAGTGGTTTCACCTCTCTGGGCTCTTCCTCAGTAAAAGGGGAGCCTGGTTGCTCTGTCTTGGGTCCCTGGGAGGACACTCAGGTGTGTGTAGGCAGCAAATTAGGTGTGAACACACGAATGTCCTCCTTTCTTTCTTACTCCATCCCTCCCCAAACCAAGTGTGTGGTGAGAAGCCTATGTGACTGCCCCTGACCATGGTCACAAACATAGGCATGGAAGGGGCACTGTCACAGCAGAGGCCAGTGAAGAGGAGGTGGTCCTGGAGATCTCACCATCTGGGGGCAAGTGAAGGCTGTTCACAGAGCCCCAGGCCCCTTGAGAGGAGCAGAGAAGGGCACTAGCCCCATTGGACACACCTCCCCAGGAGGAAGGGACACTTGGACTGGCAAGGGCTGGCACCTGCTGTCTCGCCAGGCTCAGGAGAGGCCTGCTGACTCACTCACTGACATCTGCATGGATCTCACCCACTCTGGACAGAGAATCTGGCATGTGTTCTTTTATTCAAAAAGTATTTACTGAGCATTTACACCATGCCAGCCCTGTTCCAGGCACTATCCCTGTCCCCCGGTACCAGGAAGTGGAGTCAGGCAGTGGACAAACAGAATGAGAGTGACATCAAGGAGGAGGGCTCTCATGGCACCTATTGTGGACTAGATGCTGCTCTCAGCACCTTACCCAGATGCCCCTAGCCCCACGACAACCCCAGGAGTACCCATTATTAGCCCCAGGTTAGAGGTGAGGATGCTGAGGTCCAGAAGGTTAGAGACTTGCCAAGGCCACATAGCTAGTGGGTGGTGGAGCTGAGATTCTAACACAGGCTTCAGCCTTGCTCTTAGCCACTGTGCTAAGAACAAAGCAGCCTGGAGGCAGAGGGAGTTGGGGATGTGTAGGGGGCAGGACTGCTATTGAGACAGAATGTGAGGGGCTGTCACGATGTATAGGCACCCCCACTGCTACCCAGGTAAGCCGGGTCAGGGCTGTTCTCCAGGTGGGGCCCGTCCTGCCAAGCTGGGCTCCTGGTTCCTGCTAGGGATGGAGTGGCAGGTGGCATGGGGAGGCGGTGCCCCCCCTCCATAGCTGGTCCTGTCTGTGTCCAGTGAGGTGTCAGACAGCCTGCTGGAGGACCTCATTGCTGCCCACCTGGTGCTGCCCAACCGTGTGACTGTGCCTGTGAAGAAGGGGCTGGACCTGACCAACCTGCGCTTCCCTCTGCCCTGCGTGAGTACCCAGTACCAGCCACAGAGCAGCTGGGGGGCGCTGACACCTCACATACATTCTCAGATGGTAATCCTTATTTCTGCCCCCTAAGGGCACAGCATCCCCACTTTTTTAGGGAGGAGACTGAGGCTCAGGAAGGTTGAATGACTTGCCCAAAATCACCCATCTAAGAAGGAGCAGAGCCCAGGGTGGCATTCTTTCTGGGCTCCTGGTCCTCCCGTGTGGCTTGTGTTGGAGACTTTTGGGGTCAGTCAGCCCCATGAAACAAGGAAACTCCTATCCTCCCTTCAGGGAGGCAAGGCTCCCCTGACTCCGTCAGTTTGGTGCTGGGAAGAATACGTGGGTCTACTGGGAAGGAGAAGTCTTAGTTGAACCAGGACATGGCTTCCTTGAGTGCTGAGCCCCACTGTCCCTGGCATCCTCAGCTCATCTCAGGAGGACCCTGAGGATAACCGTATGGTCTCCCCACAGAAAAGTACCCTGGGTGTGTGTGGGCCTGAGCCCCTTGGGGCTGGGAGTCAGGGCCTCAGGAAAGGGGAAAATGCCCATTTTTACCATCAGCACCAGGTGGAGGCATCGTCTTCTCACACTCGGCCTGATGCACGCTGCTCCTCACACCCGCGCCACACAGGCAAGACCCAGGAGGACACAGGCCTGCTGGGAGGCAGCACAAATATCCTCTCAGCCTTCACAGAGGGTGCACTGGCTTTACTTCACACCAGTGCTTGACGGTCCCAGAATAATGGGATAAACACCATCGCCCCGTCATCATTACTAAAGACGTTTTGTCCTTGGGGTGTATCCCACTTGTGATACTGTAAATTTGATACTGTCAAATTTACTGCCTTTTAAACCTACTTGGCATAGTTCCTCTGTGTGTTTGTGACAACTGGCCGTGAATATTACATTGACTTGTTTCATTCTATTCTCCATTTTTAGGGTTTTTTACGCTAACTTCCTCTGACAATTATGTAAAGTAGTTGTACATTTCCAAAGTCCAATGAAAAACCAAATTATATTTTAAGGAGTCTGGATTCTATCCCTTGTTCTCTCCACCTACTCCCCACCCTTCACTTATAAGTAATGGTTTATTCTTCCATTTTATTGATTGGTTGATGGAATCTTGCTCTGTTGCCTGGCTGGGCTGGAATGCAGTGGTACAATCACAGTTCACTGCAGATTCCACCTCTATGGCTCCATCAATCCTCCCACCTCAGCCTTCTGAGTAGCTGGGACTACAGGTGTGCACCACCACACCTGGGTAAGTTTTATATTTTTTTTATAGAGACAGGGTTTTGCCATGTTGGCCAGGCTGATCTCAAATTCCTGGACTCAAGTGATCTGCCCACCTCAGCCTCCCAAAGTGCTGGGATTACAAGCATGAGCCACCACACCCAACCTTTGTTACTAAATCTGAACAAATACATATGTATGGTCATATGATACATATTTGCTTATATTCAGATTCTTCCTTTCTTTGATAGATGGCAGCATAGTACAGTTTCCCCCAGCGTGTTTTTGTTTGTTTTTTTGAGATGAACTCTGTCGCCCAGGCTGGAGTGCAGTGGCATAAACTTGGCTCACTGCAACCTCAGCCTCCCGGGTGCAAGCAATTCTCCAGCCTCAGCCTCCCGAGTAGCTGGGACTACAGGCATGCACCACCGAGCCTGGCTAATTTTTGTATTTTTAGTAGCAACCAGGTTTCACCATGTTGGCGAGGCTGGTCTAGAACTCCTGACCTCAGGTGATCCACCCACCCCAGCCTCCCAAAGTGCTGGGACTACAGGCATGAGCACTGCATCTGGCCCTTGGTATGCTTTTAACACTGAGTATGTGATGGGGATCACACCATGACAGTGTAGATTAGAGATCTTCCACATTCTTTTTAAGAGCTGCAAAGTACTTCACTATGGGAACGTACTGAAGTTTATTCAACACAGTAACTATTGATGGACCATTATGTTGTGCTGGGTCTTTTGCTATTACAAATAGTGTAATGAATAGCCTTGCATACATGTCTTTTTAAATTTCTGCTAGTATGCCCTTGGAATAGATTCCTAGAAAAGAGATTTCTGGGTAAAGAGTAAATGCATGTGTATTTACTGATATTTAAAAAAAAAAAAAAATCTAGGAAGGAGATACATCTCAAAGCGCATGAACTATGCCTGTCCTAATTCCTGTGCCCCTGTCTTTGTTAACAGAGTTATATTCCTTTCCTTTTAAACATCTATCCATGTAAGTCTTCCCTGTAGCATAGCCCAGAGTATGGTGGAGATGAGGCTTAGTGCTGGGGCCTTTAGGAGTGCAGGGACCTACTGTCAGCAGCTGGCAGTGCCCAGGGGGCCAGCAGAAGGGATGCTAGGACTCAGTCTATATGTAGGACACACAACAGAGGGGGCTGGAGTAAAGGGGAAGCCTCGTTAGGTGTCATGATCGTTGGCACAGGAGGGAGACCAATAGCTGCAGCTGAATAAGCCATTCATGTGGCAGTTTGGAGGCAGGGAGTGGGGAGGCCACGGATATGGGCAGGGCATACTGGTGGAGAGAGCCCTGCCATCACTTGATGTGTGGCCTTGGCCAGGTCACTGTCATATCAGGCTTCTCTCTCCCAGTCCAGACCATGGAGGGGGCAATGTGGGGGCAGCAGTGATCTCTGATGGCTTTAGCTCTGATACTCCAGGACTTGGGGGCCCCAGGAAGCAGGTGTGAGCCCTGGGCTTGGGCTTTTTCCAGGGGGTGATCAGAGTGCACTTGCTGGAGGCAGAGAAGCTGGCCCAGAAGGACAGCTTCCTGGGGCTCCGAGGCAAGTCAGATCCCTACGCCAAGGTGAGCATTGGCCTGCAGCATTTCCGGAGTAGGACCATCTACAGGAGCCTGGATCCCACCTGGAATGAGGTGTTTGAGGTAAGGGTCTCCTTGGTTGCTCCTGGCATCCCTTGATCCCTGTAGCCTTCACTCTGGATCAAGCCAGGCAGAGGCAAGGGAGGGCCTTTCCCTTGTGGCTCTCATATACCGAGGGGCAACCCTAGGCAGGGAGCGAGCCTTGGAGACAGGCAGGTCTATGGAATTCCCACTCCCCTATCTACCAGGCTTCCAGAGTGGGCTACTCTGGCTCGACTATAGGGCCAGCCCGAAGACAAATTCCTACTTCTTTTCTCTTTCCAACTGTGTTATAAATTTTCAAATCAAAGAGAAACAGCCTTAGAGACATTTCTGCTCCACTCCTCAGCCTCCCCTGTCAGAGCTAAATACCAGGAGCCTGAAATTCTTAAGTTCAACCATAATCCCTACTATTTGAAGGGTGGGACCCACAGCCTGTTAAGGCCCCCCAGATTACATGCTCCAGGAGAGCCACATCCTAGGTGACCCCTTTCAACTTCCCTTCCCAATATACCATCTGGTTGCTCTGTTACATTTTGGGTGAGGCAATGAAAGCAGGGTGATAAAGGGCAGCTTGGGGCTTCCTGGTATTGCAGACCTATGGGGGCCAGGAGAATGTGATGGGACATGTGCTCTGGACACTGCACGGCCCCATACAGAACAAACAGTAGTAGCCACTGTCCCCTGGACATCCGCTCTGCCATGGACTTGCACATGTTTTCTCTAATCTTCTCTTCCCCCCTGCAGGGGAGGGGCCTCACTCCCTTCTTATGGGTGGGGTTCTCCAGGCACTGAGGAGGTCAGGAATCTGGTAGCATTCCAAGCCACGATTTGGCTCCCCTTGGATCCTACATAAGGTCAACTGTTGTCTGCAGGTCATGACACCTCTCTTTCCTTCCAGTTCATGGTTTATGAAGTCCCTGGGCAGGACCTGGAGGTAGACCTGTATGATGAGGATACTGACAGGGATGACTTCCTAGGCAGGTGAGGAGGAGGGCGCACAGCTGGGCCTGGAGGCAGCCTTCCATCCCTGGGGGTGCTGGCTGGGCCTTGGGATATAGATACCCTGCTTCTGCCACTTAATGACTAGCAACCCTCTCAGGTCACCCTGACATGGTGACTGTGCCAGGCAACCTGCCTCACCCTTCTACTCCTACCACAAACCTTCCCAGATGTCTCCCAAGTGCCCAGCCCTGACCTAGGCCCTGGGGGACACAGAGAGGACCCCAAGGTTTGTATTCCATGGCTCTGCTTTCTGCCTTCCTGATAATGTACGAAGTCCCCCTGTGGAGTAGTGGATAAGGCTGGCATGGATGGCCAGATGCCCAGTCCCAAGGAACCCTGGGCCATGTTCTAGGGGGTAGATTCCAGCCCCTTCAGGGGTATGGGATGACGAAAATGGCCAGGGTGGGGCTGGCTATCAAAACTTCACTTACGTGTATTTTGGTCCAGCAGTCCTACTTCAGGATCTCCTCTAAAAGCCGTACTATCTGAAATGTTTCTTGCAGAACTATCCATAGAAGAAAAACAACACCCCCATCCCCCCAAATGAATATCTAATCTCAGAGGACATTGGCTGAATGTCTGAATAAATTTTCTATTGCCAAACTAGAGAATATTCTGCAGCTCTGAAAAACAAGTAGAATCTGTGTATTAACCTGGAGGACACCCATTATGAAGTGGGGGAGAGCAGCTGAGCATAACATGTCATGAGTCATCATCTGGGAGAGGAACCCTGAATGAGTATTTTTGCATGTGTTCATGTGAGCAGAGAAAGGCTGCCTGTTACACCGCTTGTCTCAGATGAGGAAGCAGAAAAGGCAGGTTACCCAAATTTTCCGATTCCTGTATTGTTTAGCTTGTTTCCATGATCATGTAATTTGGAAAAGTAGAAACAAAACAAACTGGGAGGGGCACAGTCTGACAGGTTAAGAAACAAGTAGGATCTATGTATATTAGCCTGGATGTTAATACTCACAGATTCACCACCAGATGTTGCTTATTTTTTATTATCTTAATGAAAACAGTTGCAATTTTTGTAATGTCGAAGATTAAAAGTGTGGCTTGTGGGTCATGCTTGATTAATAACCAATTTCAAGTGTATTTTGACCTTAAGCACATTTCTTACAGTTACATTGAATTACATTTTCCCCTCTGGCCTTCAGGACCTTCTGGTTGGGCTTGGCTCAGGGTGAGATAGGGGCAAGCTGAGGTGTGGGTGTTACCTCCTCACACACACACATGCTGTATTTTGTTGCTATAAGGGATACTCGAGGTCAGATAATTTATAAGGAAAAGAGTGTTGTCTGGCTCATGGTTCTGCAGGTTTACTCATGGCAGAAGGTGAAGGAGGAACAGGTATGTCACAGGTATGGCAAGAGAGAGGAAGCAAGAGGAGGTGGATGTCCCAGCTTCTTTTTAACAACCAGATCTTGCATGAGCTCATTACTGTGGGGAGGGCACCAAGCCATTCATGAGGGATCTGCCTCCATGACCCAAACACTTCTCACTAGGCACCCCCAACCTTTAACATTGGGGATCACGTTTCAACTTGAGATTTGGAGGGGACAGACATCCAAACTACATTACATGCCGACAATACTTATCCCTTGCAGGGTACCTGGGGTAGTTTTGGAAATGAAGGGGCATTTGGGGTTAACATGACTGAGAGGTGGTGCCTCTGGCATTTAGAGGGCACAGGACCAGAAGGCCAAATTCCTGCAATGCATGGGTAGTTTTGCACAATGAAGAATCATCCCACTCAAAATGCCAGTTGCACTGTCACTGAGAAATCCAGAAGTGATGTGTCCAATAGCCTCTGCTTGTCCCCTCTGGGGATGGGAGAACCCTGCCTCACCAGGTAGCACACCCAGTGGGAGCAGCCCTGACGGTAGGTAGTCTTTCCTTCACTTGAGCTGATGCTGGTCCCTCATTCGTTCCTTGGGGTAAGATCCTCTGTCTTAATGGCCTCACTCAGATAATTGAAAACAGAGTCCAGACTGGGCCTCCATGCCCTCTGGTGCTTTCTTCCTCTGCACTGACCCAATCAATCCCCTCTCCCTATATATTCCAGCCTGCAGATCTGCCTTGGAGATGTCATGACCAACCGAGTGGTGGATGAGGTACAGTTAGTGCTTGGAACCCCCGGGGGTTTCAAGGTAGCCCTTTCCTGTGGACAGCTCCAGTAGGTTGCCTCAGCCCAGCTATTCTTATGCTGTGGTCGCCCTCTGTGCTAGGCTGCACACATGTCCATCCTCAGGGGCAAGAGCAGGATGAAGCACAGATGGCTCCAGGGAACTCCCCAGGGTATTCTCCAGGGCCTTCTGGTTGGAAGAAGTTTCCCTGGAAAATGCCCACAGACTAAGGACCCCAGCAGGGGAGAGTCACATTACAGAGGAGGGCAGGCTGGGTCTGCGTTTTTCTTAATCCCACAGTGTAGCACTTCTTTTTATAAGCACATCTCCCAGTCCCTCTGAGCCCAAAGCATACCCTGTCTGGGCTGGTCCACCTTTTCCCTGGATTCTCTACTAGGATCCCACCAGGTCCCAGGACTGAGCTGCCCAAAGAGCATCGGTTGCATCTCCCTGCCTTTTACCTGAGCTTTCTGCCCCCATCCCACAGTGGTTCGTCCTGAATGACACAACCAGCGGGCGGCTGCACCTGCGGCTGGAGTGGCTTTCACTGCTCACTGACCAGGAACCTCTGACTGAGGTGAGTGCAGGGTGTCAAGGGCTCCCTAGCAGAAAGGTGGAGGAGCACATGTGCCAGCTGTGTGCAGGTGAAGGAAGGGAGGGAGATAATGCCTCCTGTTGTTGCTCACCTCCTGGAGAACTGTGACTCAGCCTGTCTCCACACAGGGCAGCTCCTGATGGCTCTCAGCAAATGTCCTCTGAGCATCATCATCTTTAGATGGTGGGGTCCTTAGAATTCTGTGTCAATGTCTGTCCTCCCAGTTCATAGGGAAATCCACTCAGTATCTAACTTGAATCTGCCATGCACCAGTTACATTCTTAACCTCAACAGAAAGCTAGTTTGTGAGAGGTCTTCTGGCAGCTGGTCTGGAGTGTGAAGACTAGTTGGCTGTCTTCTGCCATGAGTAGGCTTTCTCTCCTGCTTCTGGGAGTACTCAGTGAGGTTCTGCGTCTGTTTGCAGGACCATGGTGGCCTTTCCACTGCCATTCTCGTCGTCTTCTTGGAGAGTGCCTGCAACTTGCCGGTGAGTGGTGACATGTCCAGAGTGTCACACACATGCAACATAAGTGCCCATCACTTTCAAATGGTCCTGTGTTGCTTTAACCCCATTATTCCTGTGCTGCAGAGAAACCCTTTTGACTACCTGAATGGCGAATATCGAGCCAAAAAACTCTCCAGGTTTGCCAGAGTGAGTATATGGCTGAAAACTCCAAGGAGGGCAAAACACAGCTTCTCTCCCCAGCGTAGTCGCAACCCCGTGTCTCCTGGGCCACTGTCTGCACACACGGCCTGGGGATAAAAGAGGTGCTGACTGTGGAGTCTGCTGTGTGCCAGGCACTAGGCTTGGTAACTCATCCCCACATTTGTTATCCCTGAGTCTCACGATGACTGTGTCATTCATGTTTATTACCATTTTATGGGTCACACAGCTAAGAGTAGGAGCCAAAACTTGATTCCACTGTTTCCATAGCCCCAGGGAACAAGAGCCTGTGCCCGGTCAGGCCCCGCTCTGGCTTCTGATGTTTTAACTTGGAACTGCATTCTGGGGTCAGTCCTCTCCTGGGGCTGACATAGTAATGACAGCCCAGGGGGCCTGGGGCACCAGAGTAGCTTTCTCTCAAAATGAAGTAATTGGCTGGCCTCAGTTCCCCAGATGCTCCTGGTGGGTGGGGGTAGGACTGTCTCAAGCTGATACTGACTATGCCACCTTCACTGTTACGGATTTGATTCCTCACAGAACAAGGTCAGCAGAGACCCTTCTTCCTATGTCAAACTATCAGTAGGCAAGAAGACACACACAAGTAAGGTAAGACAGCTTGGTGTGTAGCCCCAGGGTAAGGAAACAGGGACCCAGCCCTTCTCAGAAAGAGAGGCAAAAGGGAAGGGAATTAACTTATGGTGAATGCCTAGTAGGCACTTGATTTTGTTTAGTCTTCAGAATAACCTCACAAAATAGTTTTATAATTGAAGAATCTGAGGATCAGAGATAAATGACTTGACCAAGGGCACAAAGCAGAACTAGGGTTCAAGCTTGGGCATGGTTTGAAGCTGTGTCCTTTCTACCAATCATGAATTTTCTCAGTTCAGCAGCAGAAATCCTGTTGCCTCTCCTCTC
This sequence comes from Cebus imitator, assembly GCF_001604975.1. Classification (NCBI taxonomy): domain Eukaryota; kingdom Metazoa; phylum Chordata; class Mammalia; order Primates; family Cebidae; genus Cebus; species Cebus imitator. The sequence goes on from NW_016107345.1 coordinate 64,324, forward strand.
CTTAAGTGAGCCAGTATAATTTCAGCTGTCCTGTAAAACTTCCCAGCAAACCACTCCCCGCCCTTGAGTGTGGTTGTCCTGTCCTGGTGCCTCCCACCAGCTGTAGCATGTGTGGGTCTGATCCCAGGGCATATAGGTAAGATTCCCAATGTACTTGGTAGCCAGAGTGAGAGCAGAGGGTGCTGGTATCCAGCTCTGCCCAACCTAACCCTTCAATGATCTCTTGCTCTTCTGTTCCCAGACCTGTCCCCACAGCAAGGACCCTGTGTGGAGCCAGGTGTTCTCCTTCTTTGTGCACAATGTGGCCACTGAGCAGCTCCATCTGAAGGTTTGCTGGAAGATGGGTGCTTGAAACAGAGTTAAGAGGTTTCTAAGCCAGGTGGGGTGGGGAGCTTGAAGTGCACCTTGAGCAGGTTCTCCTGACAGTGTTTAAAGTCAGCCCCTTGTATGTGAGAGAGAGGTCACTGAGGCCCCACAAGGGCCTCTCCTTGAGGCTAGTGCCTGGGGTCATAGTATAGAGGGATGTGGAAGGATAAACCCTCAAGCCCCTTGATTTTCCCTGCAAAAGAGTCTTTATATTTGCTACACAGCACCCAGAATACCCTGTGCTGGAATCTACACAGGACATTAATGGTATACACACATACACATTCATTTAATCTTCACAAAAGATCTGTAGAATGAGCAAAGAGAGGCAAAAATACTGTCTTGTCCAAGATCTCAATACCAACAAGTGATGGAACTATTTTGGGGCCCTGAGCCCTGCCTGGGGAGCAGCACAGCTCATCAGTCCCCAAAGCCCACTGGCTCTGGGCATTTAACAGACTAGCTCATACATATCATAATCGTCACTGTCTTGCCTGACAGAAGGCAAGGATCAGGAGTGGCCTGATCCCATTCTAGTTTTCAGAATAGGAACAGATGCCCATAGAAGCACAGTACAGACTGAAGTAAACCCAAACTTGGTTGGGGCCCAGATACTAGTAGTGGTGTGGCGGGGCTTGGTGATCCTCTTGTTTTGTGACTGGCCCACTGCCTAGGTGCTTGATGATGACCAGGAGTATGCTCTGGGAATGCTGGAGGTCCCCTTGTGCCAGATCCTCCCCTATGCTGACCTAACTCTTGAGCAGCGCTTTCAGCTGGACCACTCAGGCCTGGACAGCCTCATCTCCATGAGGCTGGTACTTCGGGTAAATCTCTCATGCCCCCTAGAGCTCTGGCAATGAAGCAGGGTGAACTGTCCCAGCACTAAGCACCTGCTGTGTAACTGGAAGAAGCCAGGAGATGGATTCATGCTTTTCATCAATTTTGGAATACTGAATGGGAGCAAGTCAATGTTTGAGGAGATACTGGCTCTTCAAATACTGCCTCTGCTCCATTCTTTTTAAATTCCTCATTCTAGAATTTCTATAATGATGTACCTTTTCATTTATCCTCCATGCCTGTTGACCTCACCTTTATATTTCCCATCTCTGTAGTCATGGTGGTACATTCTAATTCCCTCAGAGCTGTCTTCCAGACCACTAATTCTTTGGCTGTGTCTAGTTTATGGTTTAACCTGTTCATGGTTTTTTTAACGGTGATTTTTCATTTCTATTTTTATCTTTTCCAAATCTACTGGGTATTTTCTCATAGAATTTTATTATCTTCTCATGTTTATATTCATCTTTGGTCATTTGAAAATATGTTACATAGGTTGGGTGTGGTGGCTCATGCCTGTAATCTCAGCACTTTGGGAGGCCAAGGCAGGTGGATCATCTGAGGTCAGGAGTTTCAGACCAGCCTGGCCAACATGGTGAAACCCCATCTCTACTAAAAATACAAAAATTAGTTGGGTGGTAGTGGTGCCCATCTGTAACCCCAGCTACTGAGGAGGCTGAGACAGGAGAATCGCTTTGGGAGACTGAGGTTGTGGTGAGCTGAGATCGTACCACTGCACTCCAGTCTGGGCAGAATGAGACCGTCTCAAAAAGAAAGTATGTTACAATGTATTAATATGTATGTTCTATTATTTGAAGATCTTAGGAGTTAAATTTTGATGTTTGTTTTGTCTGTTGATGCTTTTTTTTTTTTTTTTTTTTTTTTTTTTTTTTTTTTTTTTTTTTTTTGAGACAGTTTTGTTCTGTCACCCAGGCTGGAATGCAGTGACGCAATCTCAGCTCACTGCAACCTCTGCCTCCCAGCTTCAAGCAATTCTTTTGCCTCAGTCTCCTGAGTAGCTGGGACTACAGGTGCGTGCCACCACGCCTGGCTAATTTGTGTATTATTAATAGAGATGGGGTTTCACCATATTAGCCAGGCTGTTCTCAAATTCCTGACCTCGTGATCTACCTCCCAAAGCGCTGGGATTAGAGGTGGGAGCCACCATGCCTGACCTGTTGATGCTTTTTGATGGTGACTCATTTCCGTTTTATAACTTGGATCGCAAACATGTGTTCAGTGTTCCTTTATGACCTGGATTGAGGTTGTTCTCTTCCAAGGAGTTTCTGCTTTTGCTGCAGCCCAGTTCCTCAGGTGCGGTAGAAACCTGAGTCCATTTTTACGTTATTATTTTTTAACTTTGGGTTTCAAGATTCCGTAGGTAGCTCATACTTATACTCAAAATTCATATGAGGACAGGCCTATGAGGTATCATGTTTGTTAGTAGGGAAGGCTTTGTACTCCCCAACCAGAGTACAGGCTGTGACAAACACGTGTTCTTGTCATCAGTCTTTGCCGGTAGGCAGAATAATTTTTATTCTAAACTACTTTTTTACTAAAGAGATTCTACCTTCATGGGTCTTCCCTTCAGCTCCTAGCCTCACAGCCTCTTCTTCTAACTCCCTGAATTCCAAGGTTGATATACAAACCTAGGAAAGCTTAACTTTTTTCAGTTTTCTTTTAACAGAATTATCCTTATTTTCTTGTGAATTTGGCATTTCTAACAAGTTTTTCAGACTACTTCGAATGCCATACGTATTACTAGAAATGGAGGTCCCTAGGAAGGGTCTTGATAATTCACAACTGAAGGGAAAGGGGGAAGGAGAAACAATGGCTGAGGTTATAGAAGCGGTGGCCCAGCTCATAAACCACCCTCTTATCTGGCTTGCAGTTCCTTCGAGTGGAGGAACGAGAGCTGGGGAGCCCATACACAGGACCTGAAGCCCTAAAGAAGGGCCCTCTGCTCATCAAGAAGGTGGCTACCAACCAGGGTCCCAAAGCCCCACCTCAGGAAGAAGGCCCTACAGATTTGCCATGTCCCCCAGACTCTGCGTCTGAAACTAAGGACACAACCAAGAGTACCACAACCACCACCAGTGCTACCACCGTTGCCACTGAGCCCACACCCCAAGAGATAGGCCCAGAGCCCAAAGGCAAGGACAGTGCCAAAAGGTTCTGTGAGCCCATGGGGCAGAAGAAGAGTTCAACCACCATCTTCCTGACTGTCCCAGGCCCCCACTCTCCAGGACCCATCAAGTCACCCAGACCCATGAAATGTCCGTCTTCCCCATTCGCATGGCCGCCCAAGAGGCTGGCTCCCAGCATGTCCTCGCTCAACTCCCTGGCCTCTTCCTGCTTTGACCTGGCAGATATCAGCCTCAACATTGAGTATGCACCTCTCTGCTTAATCTTTTCTAAAATCTCCTGTATGAAAAATACCTCACTGGATGGAAAAGTAGATATGAACTTACAAGTTCTGTAAGTTCATATACAAGTTCTGTTAGAACTTGTACTATTTCTGTACAAGTTCTGTTTTTCCACAAAATTTCTTCGTATGAGGCAGCATGGTGTGGTAGAAAGAACACAGGACAAGGGAGAGAGACCCAGACAGGCTGGTTATGGCTCTAGTTACGTACTGACTGTAAAATAGATGCTGGACTGTGGTTGGTAAGGTCCCTTCCAGCAGAACCATTTCCTGATTCTAAAGAGTTACACTGGGATGATATGTAAAGTTTAATGTACAGTATTATGTAATAAATGGCTGTCATTTATGAAGGGTTTACTATGGGCTTAGCATGTTATCTGATTTAACTTTCACAATAACCCTACAAGATGGAACTTATTATCATAAAAGTTGAATAAATTCATTCAAGGTCCCAAAAGGAATCATGATACAAAGGCAGATCCCACTTCAGGGTTCCCGTTCTTCCTACTGTGAAATAGGATAATTATACATGAATGCTGGATGGAACTAATTCCAACAGAAAGTAAACTCACTGCAGATTATCCCACATGGCTCTATGCTCCTCAAGCAGGAATGCTTCTTTGTCTTTGGGGTGGGGGAAGAGGGCCAATGCTTGTTACTGCAAGAGAAGTGATGTGCTCTTTCTTTACAGAGGTGGGGACCTCAGGCGGCGGCAGCTGGGCGAGATTCAGCTCACAGTGCGCTATGTGTGTCTGCGGCGCTGCCTCCGCGTGCTCATCAACGGCTGCAGGTAAAGAGATTCTAGGGCCAAAGAGGTTCTTTGGGAGCATCAGGTGACCATAAATCAGAGTAGGGACACTCAGAACAATGAACAGGGCACATAGTCCCAAGATAAAGAACACTTTGGGGGAAAAAAAGGAGAGAGACTTGAAACCCTGAACATTGTAACAAAGTCCTTAAAGGGGCACTTTGGCCGTCATTCTTCAGTGGTGCTGACGGGCTAGAGCCAAGGGCATTGCTCAGCTGCAACCACTGCAAGGCTGTCTGGAGTGGCTGGTAGCCACTACATTTTCCAAGTGAGAATCTCGAACTTCCATCCAGTACTTGCTCTACCCCAAGCTTTATAAAGATGCATGTTTTCAAAACCATGCGTCTAAGTTCTACAGACTTTTGACCATCAGGACCACTGAGCATTTTTGTCCTCAAGGGTATCTAATGCTGAATGGCTAATATAACCTTCTCCCAAATGAGTATTTTCACTGTATGAAAACAAGGGGCCTTTTTTTCCCTAATGTCTTTGACACCAAATCAGAAACCTGACACCATGTACCAGCAGTGGAGCTGATCCCTACGTCCGTGTCTACTTGTTGCCAGAAAGGAAGTGGACATGTCGTAAGAAGACTTCAGTGAAGCGGAAGACCTTGGAACCCCTGTTTGATGAGACGTAAGTGGGCTGGTGGCCTGCCTAGAGAGCCTCATCTATTTGAGTATTTGTCAAGTACCTGTTATGTTGCCTGGCAGCCTGCCAGATGCTAGAAGGGGCTATGGCTGAACAAGACAACATAGTCTATGACTTCATGAAGCTTCTGTACTGTAGTGGGAAAAAAGGAGCACCAGGGAAGTTTATCAAAATGGCTTCTTACATTTACTGCCCATAGAGCCTAAAGTGTTCCTGAATATGGAATGTTCTCTACTCTTTAAGTGTCTCTGGTAGTAAAAAGATTAGAATTTGTTCAAATATTTTTTTGATCTGTTTTAATTCCAGCAGTTAAAAATAAACATTCCTTGAACCTAAGGACCTAAAGTTTCCTCTAAAGCTTGAAGCTCTTTGGCCTGTATTCCCTCCTGCAACAAAACATAGGTGGCAGATAGAGCAGATACCCTCCCCTTCTCCACAAAGGCTTGTCCACTGTGTCCTTGGGGATAAGGGTGACTCTAATCACATTAATTGCTTTTGATGGGCCATTGATGGAAAGTCTTATCCCAAATATTTTTATTCTTAGAAGTCTGAATCTCATTAGTGCATCCTTTTGCTTCAGGGTTCTAAAAAGACATTTCTAGCCAGCTTAGTAAAATACTACATCTCATAATTATCCTGATCAATAACTTTTTTAAAAAGGGTTACACCGAGTCCTCTTTGGGCCATGTCTAAGAACTAATATGTTCCTTCGAGAGCTATGCTTTGAGTTCATCAGTGTTAAGGAAAGGGTATGGGGAAGAGAGACTATTCATTCAACATTTACTGAATGCTTTATGCTAGGCACTGTCCTATACTCTAGAGCCATACAAGTAAGAGATTTTGCCCTCAAAGGGAGTGCTAACATAATTATAAAAAGATGTAAAAACTGTGGTATGGTAACTACTATGTGGCTAAGGGATTTTAAAAAATCATGTGAGAACATAGGAGGGAAAAGGCTTAACATTTGACTTTTGTGACAAACCTAAATCTGTTAGTAATTCTCAAACGTATGACTGCAAGATAAGCCTGGATTGTCTGGAAGGCAGAGTTGGCAACCTCCACCCTAAAAATAAACCTAAAAGAAAGAGGTTTCCTCTGCCTTACTCCACAGGAGTTGGCCACTATTTTCCATGCAACTAGAGCAAACCTAACTGTTTGGTGTTCTAGCCCTTAGCTGGTAAGAAAACACTGAGAAAGGGGGTTGAGGCAGTCCTATGAGCAGGTACTATTTGGGGTGAGGACAGCCAGCTAAAAGAGTGGTAACCAGGGAAGAACTGGAGAAAGAAAGATGCCAACTAAGCCACAATAGTCTGAGGCATTCTAGGCAAACAGCCTCTTAGTATTTCTGGGTTTTGTGAACAACACAGGACAGTGATTATCTGTGGTAATGATACATTGTGAGTACTTACGAGCCAGTCCTGCTCTAGGTGTTCCTAATAGCCTGTTATCATCTGTTTCAGTAGGGAAATGGATGAAGCACTTTAGATTTTCAAGAAAACTGAATGAAATATGAAATTCTAACTTCCTGACTTTTTGCTTCCTAAAGATTTGAATTTTTTGTTCCCATGGAAGAAGTAAAGAAGAGGTCACTCGATGTTGCAGTGAAAAATAGTAGGCCACTAGGCTCACACAGAAGAAAGGAGTTAGGAAAAGTAAGTACAAGAGATATTTGATACACCAAGGAGACTGATCAATTCACTTTATCCCAATTCCTTTCCTTAATGCAGTGTTTTGGAGGGGAACTAATAATTTGTGTTTATTTAGGTACTGATTGACTTATCGAAAGAAGATCTGATTAGGGGCTTTTCACAATGGTAAGTGTGCCCTCTCATTTTATCACTGTTAGCCTGCTATTCAAGACAGTTTTCCCTTTCAGTACTGTTTCAGCTCCTTTGTTATCAAGAAGGGAGAGACATGAATGAATTTTTTTTTTTTTTTTTTTGAGACGGAGTTTCACTCTTGTTACCCAGGCTGGAGTGCAATGGCGCGATCTCGGCTCACCGCAACCTCCGCCTCCTGGGTTCAGGCAATTCTCCTGCCTCAGCCTCCTGAGTAGCTCGGACTACAGGCACGCGCCACCATGCCCAGCTAATTTTTTGTATTTTTAGTAGAGACGGGGTTTCACCATGTTGACCAGGATGGTCTCGATCTCTTGACCTCGTGATCCACCCGCCTCGGCCTCCCAAAGTGCTGGGATTACAGGCTTGAGCCACCGCGCCCGGCCGAATGCCTTTATTTAAGGCTTTACTGCCTGCAGATTTCACTAACACCCTAAAAGGCACCTGTAAACTCTAGCCTTAACCCTGAACCCTGGCTGGCCAACTTAGAGAGAGTGAGTCAGGTTATGCTGGTCTCACAGGGGCCCAGGCAGGCAGGACTGGCGGTTTGTCCTGTTACAACACGCTGTCATTACTAACGTTAAGTCCAAACCTAACTGTCTTACAGGTATGAGCTGACTCCAAATGGACAGCCCAGAAGCTGACGATGAGAATCCTTATCATTCACCTTTATGTTAAAATGTGTATATATGTATATATTTTTTCTTTTAGATCATGTACATCAAATAATGTATATTTTGTCATTTAAATCAATCAGAACAACCACTTGAAATTATATACATATATTCTTGTGTGGAATTTAACTGCATGACTGAATAGCATAAGGAAAAGGTTATTTAAAAGCAAGAACTACTTTTTTTGTTGGATTTTTTTTCTTCAAGTCCAGAAAGAAATGATACATTTGTGCCTACTAAATTATCCAAACCTCAGTGGTGATTTTTCACTTTTAGTAGGTAATTATATACCATCTGATTTAGGACTTGCCTGAATATATGTATGTACCAGAAAGTGTCCTGCCCCTGGCATAGGGGCCGGGGCAGGTCTGTTTTTAGAGCCACTACCAGCATTCCTGGGCAGTGACTGGTTAAAGGGAAATTCAGAACTGCCAAGAGCTAACACTGCCAAAGCCCTTCTGGCTGCCACCTGTGGTACTTGTCGGCCTGGAGATTTGTTCTTTTATTTGACCTGGAGCTAAAAATGTATTTCCCTAGTGGCAAAAATGTCATATATTTAAATACCTTGAGTTAAATACTCTTGTGTGGTCTAAGGGCCAAAACTCCAGCATATAGCATTATTTCCATAGGAAAATGCAACTCAAGTTCCAAACCCAGGTCTCTGTCTGACTCTCATAGCAAAGCACTGGAGACTGCTGAAGAGTGTCACTAACAGAGAAAAGGGAGCTTTCTATATCTCTTGCAGATAAGTTTAGGCTATTCTACTTTCTAAAGAGATGTTTGGTTCACCTAAATAACACGTTAAAAGCAAAATACATAAATTATACTTAAACAAGTGCCTTTTTTACATTTCAGACTTTACAAGACCAAATATACCTCCCTCTAACATTCCTGGACCTCCTCTTCTCCCTTACCGACTCAGACAACACTACCTGCCGTCAGTTTTCTGTCTCTGCCACTGTCTTCACTGCCACTTTTCTGAACCAGGATAACATTCTAAAACAAAGATTTTGTTATGTTACTCTTATTCCCGTTTTCTGCAGTTGTTTTCACGTGCAGATGTTCTATTCCATAATAGTCCAAGTACTATGCTCTGCCTATTCAAGTCCTGTTTCAAACCTATCTATCTCCTCTATTAAGTCAATCCATACTGAAATGACCTCTTCCCACCACCTGTAGCATTTACTGTTGATACTGAGTATTTTCCATTTTAATAGTTCACAGCCTTTATAACACTAAGTTTAAAAAAAAATGTTGATTAGGGCTGGGCCGGGTGGCTCGTGCTTGTAACCCCAGCACTCCAGGAGGCCAAGGTGGGCAGATCATGAGGTCCGGAGTTTGAGACAAGCCTGGCCAATATGGTAAAAATACAAAAACTAGCCAGGTGTGGTGGCACATGCTTGTAGTCCCAGCTACTTGGGAGGCTGAGGCAGAAGAATCGTTTGAACCCAGGAGGTGGAGGTTGCAGTGAGCTGAGATCATGCCATTGCACTCCAGCTTGGGTGACAGAGCAAGACTCCATCTCAAAAAAAAAAAAAAAATTGTTATTAGGCACCTGCTAAGATTACATACAAAGCAACTACTTATATTGTATTTGGTATTTAATATTTGTTTACTCTCCAATTGAACTATAAGATATTTGAATTCTTTTTTACCCTCATCATCCAAGACTGTGTTAAGTACATAGATGATCCATGGTGAAATTTGTTTCTGCTGAGGTTTCTATTTTAAATGGAAAATTCTCATAATAAAATGGAGCATTGATGCCTACCCTGTCTACCTCATGGCATTGTAACTGCTCCCTAAATAGACAAGTGCCTTGAAAATAGAGAAACACCAGAAAAATAAGCAAACATAAAACAACAGCTAATCAAAATAGCAGACAAGTGAAAACCTATCCCTCCTCTTCCAAACTTAAACCATAAACATTTATTTTAAACATAGTCAATTAAACCATTCTTACCTGTCAGGAAACACAGGTAAATTCCTGGTGTTAGTCCAAAGGGGAGTTAAAATGTAGAAGGGAACCAGAATTTTAATACATACCAGACAGGAGCCAAGGTTATATATATAGGCCCTGTGTGAGGGGCAGGGAGCCTGAAAAGTTGTTAATACCTTGGCTGCCACTGAGGACAAGAATTGGTTTTCAGCAGTGGGTGGAAACAATCAGCTAATATGCAGGGGCATAAGGTCTGAAGTTAACATCAACTTGGTGCAGAAACCCCCAAACCTAGGAAGGAATGTGAATACTGGTTTAGAACCTGGAACCTGTGAAGCCTCAATGGAGGCAACCATAAAACTGGCCACAGAGCGTTGCCACTCACATCCAGGGCACATGTATGACAACTGCAGCAGATAGCTGTCACTAAAGGGAAACCCACGGGCAAAAGTTATGAAACAAAACAAAAAAACAGGCTTAAAAAAATATTAAGCGTGCAGGAATATCAAACTGAAAAATAGCCATAGATATAGTTCAGCAAGAAGGAAAATGTACCAGTGAGGCAGAAATGGCATGTGAGAAGCAGTGGAGAGCAAAGAAATCCATAAAACATTTTGGCAAACCTAAGCAAGTTTTGATTGTTCACAAGATATAAACAAACAACCAAAGATTTTTGCAAGGGTTCGGAAACACTGTAGAACTAAAATGCTAGTACTAAGAAGGGGAAGCTAGGCTGATTCAGAAGAAAGTATTCAAGACCATACATTTAGGAAGCTAAAGATATTTATCTTAAAAATATAACTGTGTGTGAGTCAGTAGCAAATTCATTACCTCTCAGCTTCAAATTGACGTCTGTCTCCTCTCCGCTTCTCAGTGGACTTGATGTTTGGCTTTGCCAATAAGGGGCGATGGAAGGACACTGCAAGGCTATAGCAGGAAGAAGAGGCTTTTCTTCTGCTGTTTTCCATTGGCGTATAGAGCTGTTCTCAATCACCTAAGCGCACCCCACAGTTTACCCTTGGCTCATGCCCTAAGAACCATGGCCTTTATGTTTTATCAGCAGACAGCACCTTTTGGCAAGTTTCTTAGCCACACATGGGTTGCACGTTCCTGTGGCAGCCAGAGGAGGTCTAAATCTCAGCTTGGTAGGGAGGCACTTAGCTAGTTTCTAACTTCCTTTCTTGTTCTCTCTCCCTTACCCGTGGGGGAAACCATCTGCATCCCAAAGTTGATATTCTGTATCCCCTAGAGTCCACTTCTACCCCTTTTAGTAGTAAACACAAGAATTGCTAACTAGTAAAAGGTGATTAAGTTTTTCATGTTTGGTTACCTGTGCAATATGGTTTCTGTCTCCTTAGTATGTGTTCAAAATTGCAAAATAACTATGAAAATAAAGTAATAGTAGAAAGCCAATAAAGTTGATATGTAAAACTTCCAAATTAGCAGTGGAGGAGAAAAAGTTATAAAGAAAAATCAACCCTGCAAAAACAGGAATACAAAGAGAGACATAATTAGACAATACAAAAGATGGTCAAAAGACTTCTAAATGTATTTGTAATTACAATAAACACTTAAAATCTAGAACGTCAAATGGAATAAAAGAAGCAGTTACATGCTGTTTATAAGAGGTTCATGTCAAACACAGAAATGCTGAAAGTAAAAAGATGGAAAGGTTCATCCAAGAATCATTTAGATTTGTTTATAATAATGGCAGCAAGCATTATATTAAGAAACAGCTGCTTCCTGTTATCACTTCTATTCAACACTATGTTGCAGCCTGAGTAACAGGGCAAAAATAGATATATCTAACCAGAACCTTTATGTGCAGATCATATGATCATGAGCATGAAATCCAAGGTAATCTAAATTGCTATAATTAACCAAAGTCCTCAGCAAGCTTGCTTGAATCAATGTTAAAAAATACTGTAGTTCTGTTCCCTAACAGAAAATAAAATTGTAAGTGCACAAAATATCAAATTATATGAATACATTCAACAATCCCTATAGAAAAACTGTAAAACTTTTAAAGAAATGTTAAAGTAAATCTAAAGAAATGGAGAGCTATGCCATGTCTGAGGTTGGAAAACCCAACAAATGCTATTTCTGTTCAAATTAATCTATATATAATTTAATGAAAGCCCAATAAATGAACAGGTTGTATGTATGTGTAACTTGATAGGCAGATTTAATATACATGGAACTACAAAGGGTAGAAAGCCTTCAACTGAACACCAAGGTTCATTTTCAAGCTGTAATAACTAAGACAGGATGGTATTAGTGCAGGGAGACAACTGGGCCAAAAGAACAGAGAAGAGCCCAGAAACAGACCCATTCACATATAGGTACTCAATTTATGACAGAGGCAGCACTGTGAACAAAGGGAATAGATTTTTCAATAAATGGTGCTGAGACATTGGATATTCATGTGAGAAAATATGAAATGACCCTTTATATCACATTCAAAAATCAATAAAGTCCAAGTGTATTAGACTAAGTGTGTGAAGCAAAACTACAGCTGTAAGATAATACAGGAGAATAATTTCACAACTTGTGACTGAAGCAAGATTTTGTAAGATGCAAAGAGCACTAAAAGACCCATGCATCTCTCCATGAAAATTAGGTACTTCTGTTCATAAAAATAAACTATAGCCCAGTGCGCTGGTACACACTTGTAGTCCCAACTACTTGGAAAGCTAAGGTGGGAGGAATCACTTGAGCCCAGGTGTTCAAGGCCAGCCTGGGCAACATAGTGAGATCCCATCTCTTAAAAAGAAACACTGTGGGAAAATGGAAAGATGTTTCACAGAATGGAAGAAGACATTTGTAACACACATAACTGTCAAAGGGCTCATGTCCAGAATATATAAGTAACTTTTACAAATTACTAGGTCAATCTGATAGAAAAATGGGCAAAAGACAGAAGCACTTCAAAAATGACATGCAAATGTCCAATAAACAAAAGTTGCTTAACTTCATTAGTAATCAGGAAATAAATATTAAAAGTACAATAATAGCTCCATACATTGGCAAAAAGGATGTGGAAAAGTGGGAGGTTTCATACATTGCTGTGGGAGGAGTATAAATGGGTACAACCATTTTGGAAAATAGTTTTTCATTTTCTCCTAAAGTTGAAGATACAAATTCCCTACCAACGTCACCACTCGGTACACCTCCAGAAGCTTCACTCATTGTTATCTGTAGAAATGCTACTGCCTCAAGTTGTACAGTAGTACATGGCCTATGTGGCTATACACATTTCACTACGTTTCCCCTATGACTCAGTTGTATATATCTCAGTTCTGGATATATACTCTAGAAAACTTGCATGCAAGTGCATGACGATGCACGTTGATGGCAGCACTATTCACAGTAGTTAAGAACTGAAAATGACCCAAATGTTAACTTCTTCAACAGACAAATGAATTGTGAAATATTCATAAATGGAATACTATATAGCAATGAAAACAAATGACCTAGACCTAACAATAACAATATGGATGCACAGTACAAACAATACTGAACAAATTAGAAATATTTTAAATATACACAATATTCCAGTTTTATAAAAACAGTCAAAACTATATTGGTTTAGGCATAAACACACAAAAAAGTGGCAGAGCTATTTGAAAAAAAAAAAAGAAGTGATTAAAAGTTGAGGTACCGTAATAGGAGAGAGGGGAGAAGGTGGGGAAGGATTACCAGGGGCACAGAAAACTTTTGGAATGATGGGTATGTCTATTATTTAGATTGTGGTGATGATTTCACAGGTGTATATGTATACCAGAACTTACCAAATTGTATGTATACTTTGAATATGTACAGTTTATTATATGTCAAGGATATATCAATAAAATTGTTTTAAAATCAATATATTTTACATTTTAAATGCTTAAATATTGTTAATAACTGCACTACTTTTCTTATATATTTTTAATTAAAAAAATTGGATAAAAGTGGATCTGATAGGGAAAGCCTAAAGCTATTTCTGTTAGTGGCACTATCCTTCTCAGTGGCCCTTGAGGCACCTTCAATAAAGCCTGAACCCTCTGAAGAAGAGTTTGAAAACTCAATTTTAAACTAAGTCTTAACCACAGGTCTTAAGCCAGCTGACAAAATTTTTAAATTATATTTCTTTAGCTCTAATAATATTTAGTTTACATATCTGTGTGCTCCAGTATTGGCTGCATATGTATTTGCAAGCATATCTTGTTGCTGGATTGACCCCTTTGTGTCTCTTCTTACAGTGTTGTTGTGAAATCTATTTTATCTAATATAATTACAGCTACTCCTGCTCTTTATTGGTTTCCAATGGCATGGAATATCTTTTTCTATGCCTTTCTTTTCAGTCTATGTGTATCTTTACAGGTTAAATGTGTTTCTTGTAGCAATAGATCATTGGGGTCTTGTTTCTTCATCCATTCAGCCACTCTTTGTGTTCTGATTGTAAAGTTTAGTCCATTTACCTTCAATGTTATTATTGATAAGTAGGGACTTATTCCTGCCATTTTCTTTTCTGATTGTTTTGTAGTCTTCTTTTTCTTCTTTCCTTCCTTCCTGTCTTCCTTTCAGTAAAGGTGGTTTTCTCTGGTGGTATAACTTCTTGTTTTTTATGTTTTGTGTATTTTTAGATTTGGGGTTACTGCAAGGCTTACTACAAGTTATAATTCATTATTTTAAACTGATGACAACACTGATTGCATAAACAAGCAAGCAAAAATAAAAACTCTACACTTGAACTCCATCCCCCTACTTTTAAAGTTTTTGCTGTTTCTCTTCATATTTTATTGTACTGTGTATATCTTGTTTTTTTGTTTTGTAAGAGTCTCGCTCTGTTGCCCAGACTAGAGTAGAGTGGCATGATCTTGGCTCGCTGCAACCTCTGCCGCCCAAGTTCCAGCAATTCTCCTGTCTCCCAAGTAGTTGGGATTAGAGGCATGGGCCACCAAACCTGGGTAATTTGTTGTTGTATTTTTAGTAGAGATGGGGTTTCTCCATGTTGGCCAGGCTGATCTTGAACTTCTGACCTAAAGTGATCTGCCTGCCTTGGCTTCCCAAAGGGCTGAGATACCAGGCAAGAAATTATTACTTTTTATGGGTTTATTTTGAGATGAAATCTCTCTCTGTTGCCCAGGCTGGAGCGCAGTGGTGTGATCTCAGCTCACTGCAACCTCTCCCTCCCGGGTTCAAGCAATCCTCGTGCCTCGGCCTCCCAAGCAGCTAGGACTACAGGTGCGTGCCACCAATCCAGCTAATTTTTGTATTTTTTGTAGAGACAGGGTTTCATCATGTTGATCAGGCTAGTCTTGAACTCCTGGCCTCAGGTGATCTGCCTGCCTTGGCCTCCAAGGTTGCTGGGATTACAGATGTGAGCCACCATGTCCAGCCTTATTGTAGTATGTCTTGAAGAGTTTTTGTAGTTATTTTTAGTTGGCTCATCAAGAGCTCCATTTATAATCTTTCTTTTCTCTTGCCGCTTTTAAGATCCTTTCTTTATCCTTGACCTTTGGGAGTTTATTAGATGCCTTGAAGTCATCTCCTTTGGCTTAAATCTGCTTGGTGTTATATAACCTTCTTGTATTAAATACTTGAGATTGTTCTCTAAGTTTGAGAAATTCTCTAATATTATACCTTTCAATAAAACTTTCCACCCTTCTTTCTCTACCTCCTCTTTAAGACCAGTAACTCGTAGATTTGCTCTTTCAAGGCTATTTTCTAGATCTTGTAGGCATACTTCTTTTTCATTCTTTTTCTCCCCTGTGTATTTTCAAATAGCCTGTCTTCAAGCTAATTCTTTCTTCTGCTTGATCAGTTCTGCTATAAAGAAATGGTGCTGCATTTCTCATTATATCAATTGCTTTTTTCAAATCCAGAGTTTCTTCTGCTTATTTTTAATTATTTCAATTTCTTTGTTAAATTTATCTGATAGAATTCTGAATTCCTTCTCTGTGTTGTCTTGAATTTGAGTTTCCTCAAAACAGCTATTTTGAATTCTCTGTCTGGAAGGTCATGTATTTCTGTTTCTCCAGGCTTAATCCCTGATCCCTTATTCAGTTCATTTGGTGAGGTCATGTTGTCTTGGATCCTCTTGATGCTTGTAGATGTTCACTGGCATCTGGGCATTGAAGACTTAGGAATTTATTATAGTCTGGGCTTGTTTGTGCCCATCCTTCTTAAGAATGCTTTCCAGGTATTCAAAGGGACTTGGGCCCCAATACCAATAATACAGTGGTTTTTGCAGACTCATAGAGATACCACCTTGATGGTCTTGGATAAGATCTGGAAGAATTCTCTGGATTACCAGGCTGTTCTTTTCCCTTCTTTCTCCCAAACAAATGGAGTCTCTCTCTGTGCTGAACTGTGTGGAACTAGGTTGTGGCGATGCAAGGACCCCTGTGGCCACCACCACTGGGCCTGCATTGGATTAGACCTAAAGCCAGCACAGCACTGGGTCTTGCCCAAGGCCCGCTCTAACCACTACTTGACTACCACCTACATTCACTCAAGGCTGTAGAATTCTACAATCAGCAGGTGGTGAGGCCAACTAGGTTTGTATCTTTTGCTTTAGGGTGGCAAGTTTCCCTAGGCCCTGGGCAGGTCCAGAGATGCTGTCTGAGAGCCAGAGGTTAGAGTCAAAAACCATAGAATTTTGCCTGATGTTCTACTGTAGCCAAGTTGGCACTCAAACCACAATATGAAGTCCTTCCTGCTCTTCCTTCCCCTTGCCATTGGCAGAGAAGCTTCTCCCTGTGGCCATCATCACCACTGGCACACAGGAGGTTCTGCTAGGCTACCACCAATGTTCACTTAAAGCCCAAGGGAGGGCTCCTCAGCCAGCTTATGGTGAATGCTGCCAGGCCTGGGACTCACCCTGAAGGGCAATGGGCTCCCCTTTGGCCCAGGGCAGCGTCCAATAGGCAATGCTATCCAAGAGCCTAGACTTGGATTCAGGGACCCCAAAAGCTCTATTGTGGCTGAGCTGGTACCTAAGGTGACAAGACAAAGTCCCCTTTACTTTTCCCTCTGCTTTTCTCAAACGAGGAGTCTTTTATCATAACCACCACAGCTGGGAATGTGCTAGGTCACACCTGAAGTCAGCACCTCTCAGAGCCCAAGGATCACAGCATACTATCTGGGTATTGCTGCTGGTTATTCATGGCCCAAGGGCTCTTTAGTCAGCAGGTGATGAATCCCACCAGAACAAGGTCCTTCCCTTCAAGGCAGTGGCTTCCCTATTGACCCAAGGTATGTCTAGAAATGTTCGTGAGCTAGGGGCTGGAATGGAGGCATTGCAACTCTACCCCATGCCCTACCCTACTGTGGCTGAGCTGGTATCCAAGATACAAGACAAAGTCCTCTACTCTGCTTTCCTCTCCTTAAGCAGAAGCAGAGTCACTTTCATTGCTGTCTGCCTAGGGTTGGGGGAGGAGTAGTGTAAGAACTCCCTTAGCTGCACTGGCTGGTATCTCCCTAGGTCATGTATCACCCTAGTCCTCTGGTTCTGAGCCCACCCAGCACTAAAAGTTGCCTAGGAATTAACTGCAGTCTTTATGTCCTAGACTGTCTTTCAAGTTTCTATAGGACCCCAGAGCACTTTGGCCCACAGTGGCAAGGCTTGTCAAGAAACTCAAGTTCTGATAGCTGGGATGGGCTATTCCACTCTGGCTAGGTCTGGCCCAAATGCTCCCTCCGTGCATTTGTGCTGGCCTGGCCCAGCATGGCTTTACTCTCCACTATGACAAGGCAGCACTGAGTTCAATGTGAAGTCCCCCAGCTGCTGTGCTCTCCCTCCCCCAAATGCACAGACTCAGATCCCATAGTGCAGCCACTGCCAGGGGGTCAGAGAGGGGTGGCATCAGTGATTCAAAGCTCTCTCTCTAACCTTCTTCAATGCCTCTTTCAGCAATATGAAGTTAAAACCAATACTGTGGTTGCTCACCTGATTCTTGGTTCTTGTGATGGTGCTTTTCTGTGTGTACACGGTTGTTAAAATTTGGTGTTCCTGCAGTGGGGATCAATACTGTAGGCTTCTCTTCTGCCATCTTGGCCTGCCTTCAATTTCTTAGAATAATTTAATCAATTCATAGTGTTTACATTATTGAATATACAAATACCTTTTTGTATCCAACCCTCAAGACACAAGTTCTTCCACAAATTTTAAGTTAGTGTTTAGAAATGTAACTGCAAGCTATCACAACAAAGAATTTTGAATTTAAAAGGTGCCTATTATCTTATGTCTGATCCCTAAGGTCACAACACCAAGGATGTGGATGCTTGTTTGCTGACATTTACTCACCATTCCACCATGCTGCTTCCTGGAAATGTGTTATAATATTCTACATGCCCACCAACAAGAATGACAGAGAAATCTTCCTAGGCCTGCTACTTAACAGAATGGGGATGCCTAGTCCAAAGTGGCTTGTACTCACAGGTATGAGGCAGAACACTGACCCTTAAGAAAATGTGACTAAATATTGAGAATATAGAATAAATACAAGGCAGCAAGTAAAGTACTCTTACATAAAATGCAGCGAGGATACACAAGTTGCCCAAGGAAGGTTCAGCCTAGAAAGAGAATATGACTCATTATTTGTGAGTAATATACAAGTAAGTCACTGAGGACACTTATGTTTGGAAATTCTTTACATAAATTTTATTTGAGATCTCAAGTACTTATAAAAAGTGCATTACATCAAAATTGCAAAAAAGACACTTTCTAAATGAGAGACTTCCATCTACTCATCTATTTTACCCCATGATCCATTTCCTACCCTAACAGAAATGATGAAAATTTTTCTTTCTTTTCTTCCTCCTGCTTTGAAAGGGCAACTGCCATGAGGGGTATCTT
Organism: Cebus imitator; assembly: GCF_001604975.1. Lineage (NCBI taxonomy): Eukaryota > Metazoa > Chordata > Mammalia > Primates > Cebidae > Cebus > Cebus imitator. The sequence goes on from NW_016107345.1 coordinate 82,704, forward strand.
AACAGAATGTCCCAATTAATCCTTGCCAGGAGAGCAGTAGCTTCATACTGGCTACACTTAAGAGAGCCCTTGGCATTCCTTTTGCCGTGGCCCAAAGATCAGTACAGCCTGAATTTAAAAGTTTGCAACATACTACTTGCAATCTCTCTCCCTGGGTTCCTCTTGTACTGACAAACTCCATTCTAAAACAACCTTAAATTTTAAGCACCGAATAATTGCTTAAGAAATGAAGGGATCTAAAGTTAATTAACTACTTTACCTTAGTAACTATTTTTCTGTATAAGAATCTCAAAAGTAATAAAAGTTATATAGATGAAGAATGACCCAATACTAAGAAGGGGATGAATTCTGAGAGCAAATACATTTTATAACCCTGTCTCAAAAGAAGATCAATTCTACAAAATACAAAATGTTAAGAATACAATTTACACAGTAAAAATGATTTGATTTCTTTTCAGTATGAAAGTACTTTTAATTTCTTTACTGCAGGTACAATGGCATCCAAGTCATCAATTTCTGTAACACAAAAACAGTAATAATAAAAGAGAGTAACTTTTCCTAGTGATAAACTCACATGAAATAAGAACCTATATGCAAAGGCAAACCCCAAACATAAAGACATCTCCAATAGTGATGATAGATTATTACTGATTCAGATACAGATGCTTCACAGGGGCTCTGTTTATAAAAGCTACCACATATCTACAAGTACACTCTGATTCTAGTATTAACTTCATTAGCAGCATGCCCTTATTAACAGATCCAACTGCCCACATTTGTGATATGTTGGTGTCTCATCAGATCTATATCACTACACGGGTGCACCTACATGATGAAATCTCAGGTAGAGGCGCCTCCTCCCTGGGTCTCCGTGTAAGGACTTAGGAATTTCTTCTCATAGAACACAGTCTTGTCCTCGTTAATTTTCTTGGAAAGAGTTCTCAGTAGTGGATCACTCTGCCTTTTAGAATGAAAGGTATCTGCCAGCCGGGTGCAGTGGCTCATGCCTGTAATCCCAGCACTTCAGGAGGCTGAGACAAGAGGATCACTTGAGGTCAGGAGTTCAAGACCAGCCTGGCCAACATGGTGAAACCCCATCTCTACTAAAAATACAAAAATTAGCCAGGTATGGTAGTGGGTGCTTGTAATCTCAGCTACTTGGGAGGCTGAGGCAGAATAATCGTTTGAACCCGGGAGGCAGAGGTTATAGTGAGCTGAGATTGTGTCACTGCACTCCAGCCTGGGCGACAGAGCAAGACTATGTCTCAAAAAAAAAAAAAAAAAAAAAAAAAAAAAAAAAAAAAAAAAAAAAAAAAAAAAAAAAAAAAAAAAAGTATCTGCCTAATCAAGAAGAGTTATCAGAGTAAAACCTCAAGGGCAATTTTTTATAGAGCTTAGCTTGGTCCAGCTTACCAGATGCTACGAATTCAGGTTCTTCTCTGACAGGCTCTTTCTGAATTTGCTTTTTTCTTCCTAAGACTATCTTATTCTAACTAGCCTTATCCAGATCCCAGCCCTACTTAAGGTAATCCACAATGGCAGGTTCTCTAGATACCCATTATTTTTTTCTAGCTTATTCTGTTAAGCCATTATTAATAAATGCATTCCTTTACATAAAACATGCTTTCTTGGATTCCAACTCTCCATTGCTTAGCTGGATCTTGGTTGCTCTTCATTTAGCCTAAACACATAGCCCATGCTCTGCTACTATTCGTTTAGTTCTTTAAGCTCTCGACTTCAGTCAGAATACTTGTCTGAACCCACTAATAAAGCATCAAGATATGGGAAAGGAAACAAGATAAGTGAACCTACAACACAGAATTTGTTTTGTTCCTTACATTGTGGTAAGATACAAGATCAAGTTATTCCCCGACTCTGCCGCCATTCTGAAATTACATCTGTTTTCTCACTAAATGAGAAACGTGCCTTACAAATGAACCTCACAGCCAAGGACCTTGGCTGATATGGGGATTTCCTCAGCCAATCATACCACTTATATGAGAAAAGGAATGGATTTTTAAAAATCACTAAAGGTACACTCCGTATCTGTTACTGAGTATACCACCCTGCACCTAGTAACAAAAAAACCCTCGTTTGCCAGTTTTAAGTTTACCAATGTTAAATATGTTTAACCCCAGAATTTCAACTTTGACCAAAATACAGAATTCATCTGCAGATAAACTTGGCTTTCTGAAGCAGATAATCTTTAAGAACTATGCTGAGTGTCATAACATCTGAAAGGAAGTTTCTATGGAAGCATTCTGAAATAAGTGTTAACAGCACACCCTATTAAAATGTTTATTCATGTACCAAATATTTGTGAATGATGAGAACATCACTGCTTAATAGCCATCCCAAAGCAAGTAGAATCATATTATTCTATGAAACCAGGCTCTTCAGGACATCAAGGCAACACACTTATACGATTTCGTACCTCATCTCAAGTTTCACTTTCAAATTACATTTTCACTTGCTGTGATCTTTTAAAATATGTGAACAAGCCTAGAGCATGCTCACTCATTGTCTCCCTTGCTTCCCCAGTGCACATACAACTGGTCACAAAACTTCCTTATGTTCACTAGGCTATATATTCTAATTAGATACTTCTTTCATTTATTCTTCTTACCAAGTTTTAATCTACTCATTCTCTTATCTTCCTACCAAGCTTCATCTCCTCTTCTAAAAGCAAAGAGCCATTAAAAAAAAAAAAAAATCTTTCAAATGAGCTATATAGAAAAAAGAATTTACTAGTGAATAAATCACTTTAAAACTTTAAAAATTGTTCTTTTACATTTTTTTCCTTCTTACCTAATAGCAATAACTTTAAAAAATTGTTCTTAATAGTAAGATAAATTAATTTTATAGCCATATGTAGTTACATTTAAGCTAGATAAGGTCTCTATTTTATCTTACGAGTCCTAAGCAAATTTTTTTTCCTTTTAGGAGACACTACTACTAATGAAGCCTTCAATCTGACCATCTGTACAAGTGTAACATTTCATCTTTTCCTTTCTATATTTATGACTTTATGTTACTTCCTATCACCAGAGAGGAAATGTTATTTGTATATTTAAAAAATTTTGTAGATAGGTGCTATCTTAAGAAAAAAAAGAGGAAGGAAGGACCTTCCAAGTTCATAAAGTCTACCAATATTTCGCATTAGACAATGACAGAGCCAGGATTAAACTAGGCATAGCCAGAGTAATGCCATTTCTCATGATAAGGTCCTCCAGCAAAGGCAGTTCCTACCTCTGTTAAGAGTCTGGGTTTCTGTTCTGTGGACTAATCCCAACAAACTCTAACTGCTTGCAAGGAATGTGTTTCTAGAACTGTTAGTAGTTTCCAACCACTAGGTAAAAATACTAATCTAGTGACTAAGGAACACCTTTCTCTTAAATGCACTGACATTTATGAATTTAACCATCACCAACAGAGATCTTACCTAAGATTTCAAGTAGCTCATTAGTAAATGCCTGAAATGCTGGGAAAAATTCCTCGTGTTCTTCCAATTTGTTGATAATGCTGTTTAAAAAATGCACAATTTAAACCTAATTTCTAACTGGAGGTTCTTGCATCTGATCACAAACAGAACATTTTCAAAACAGAAACTATGGTGCCAGTTTAAATATAAACTTAACGATCATTTACTACAGTTCTTCCTTTCTGAGTTCTTTGTTAATCTAATATCGCTTTTCTTAAGAAAGCATTTCAGTATCAATGTAAAATTTGTTAAATTTATATATAACATTCTTAACATGGCAAACTTCCCATTAAGTTCAAGGCTTCTTAGAGACACCATGCTTTTATAGCATTTTCTAAAAATAATTAGCTTTTACATCCAGTATCCAATTAAACATTAAGAAAAAATATCAGGCAGGGTGTGGTGACACACACCTGTAATCGCAGCACTTTGGAGACCAAAGCGGAGGATCCCTTGAGGTCAGAAGTTCAAGACCAGTCTGGCCAACATGGTGAAGCCCCGCCTCTACTAAAATACAAAAATTAGCCAGGCGTGGTGGCACATGCCTGTAATCCCAGCTACTCAGGAGGCTGAGGCATGATAATTGCTTGAACCTGGGAGGTGGAGGTTGCAGTAAGCTGACACTGTGCCACTGCACTCCAGTCTGGGTGACGGAGTAAGACTCTGTCTCAAAAAATAAACAAACAAACAAACCAGGTTTTATGTTAGAGATGCCTAGTCTTTTAAAAAATCCTTAACATTTCTCTTCTAATCAAATAATAAGTATACTATTAATGAGTATTCAGTGGTCTATAGTAGTGTCCTAAAAATAGGATTTATTGATATAATCAGAACTACATGAAGTTGCTAACAAGGTTTGAATTTCTCCATATATACTATTTCCTGAGAACAGGATTATGCTGAAGAGTTCCTGACCTTTATAGGCCCTACAATCTATTTTTATTTTGAAAATACTTGGCATTTTCTCTATCCCTAAGGGTGTGAGATTATCTCAGGTTGTCAAGTTGTTTAAAAGATGCTATTCCAAGCCTGGGCACAGTAGCTCACACCTGTAATCCCAGCACTTTGGGAAGCCAAGGCAGGCAGATCGCTTGAGCCCAGGAGTTTGAGACTGGTCTGGGCAATATGGTGAAACCTTGTCTGTCTCTCTACACATGCACGCTCGCGCGTGCACGCACACACACACACACACACACACGCACACACACACATGCGCGCGCACACACACACAAATTAGCTGGGCGTGGTAGTGCGTGCCTACAGTCACACACAAACACACAGAAAAGATGCTATTCCAAATAGGGAAGGTAAATGAGTTTTGAAAGTCTTTAATTTCACCCATCCATGAATTCTGGACAATAAATACTTATTTTTATTTTTATTGTTTAGAGATAGGCTGTCACTATGTTGCCCAGACTGGACTTAAACTCCTGGGTTCAAGTGATCCTCCCACATCAGCCTCCCAAGTAGCTGGGACTACAGGTGTGTGCCACCACACCTGGCCATTCTGGATGATACTCTGTAAACTTTTGAAACAAATACCTCTGGAGGTCTTCAGGTCCTAATACCTGCATAACCTGCTCATTCACATCTTCATTAATCAGCCTACACAGTTTTCCAACAGTGCTTACCAACACACACAATGAAGATGAACTATCTGCAAAAGAGAAAAGAATATTTTAACAGAGAATTTCCAAAATTACATACATCAAACATTTTATGCTTCAGTTATCCTTAATTTGTTTTTACTTAAAAAAATTTTTATCTACTTTTTGTTAATTTATTTAAAACAATTCTTAAATGGGGGCCAAAAATGACAAATTAGGTTATCACCTAATTCTAAGAGTTCTTGGAGGTTTCTCACAGCATTGTTCATTTCTCCAAGCCTAGTATAAACTTCATTCATTCGAGGATAGACTCCATTTAAAGAAGGCACATCAAATAATTTTTGGAAGTGAGAGACAATAGCTTGCAAAGTTTGAAAGTTTGGCATATTGCTGTCCTGTCCAAAAGAGGTAAAAAAAAAAAAAAAAAGAGTTCATATCTTAAAATAATCCCAAATAAAAACTTTTAAAAGAGAAATAGAACTCTAGTAGAACAAATATTAATATCCACATCAAATTATCAATTTTTGAGATAAGTACATTAGAATGTGACCATTTATATAAGTATTAAGTATTACCTTTTCCTTATTTTCAACTTCTTCCAACATAGTATCTACTATAAACAACAAATCTTCAACTTTGATACCTTCATTTTCATCCTGCTTCTTCAAATTATGCCAAGGTACCAGTTCTGCAGATAGTGTTTTCAAGGACTTATACAAATCCTTTATAACAAAAGAAACTATATGGTATTATTGATTTAAAAAATTTCTATAGTAACATAACACAATAAAATTATAAGTTTTATGTATTTTATAAAATTAATAAAACATAATTATACAGGCAGGTTAAAAAATATGTATGTAACCATCATCGGTATTTTTTAATAATACTATTACCAATTTAGAACAAGTATGTTAAAATTAGGTTTCTCCAGGTAAATGTAGCCTTTACAGAAAACATTACATATTGATTATTCTGAATCTGGGTGCTCTAAGTAATTTTGTGTTATTTATTATTGTTTCATGTTATTTTGTTATTATGAATTGTTGATACACAAAGAATAAACTTGGCCGGGCACGGTGGCTCAAGCCTGTAATCCCAGCACTTTGGGAGGCCGAGGCGGGTGGATCACGAGGTCAAGAGATCGAGACCATCCTGGTCAACAAGGTGAAATCCCGTCTCTACTAAAANGGCGGAGGTTGCGGTGAGCCGAGATCGCGCCATTGCACTCCAGCCTGGGTAACAAGAGCGAAACTCCGTCTCAAAAAAAAAAAAAAAAAGAATAAACTTCAGAAAAATTAATACAATTTGAATGGAAGTAGCCAAAAGGTGTGTTTGACAAGCTAAAAAAAAAAAAAAAAAAAAAAAAAAAAAAAAAAAACCCCAAAAAAAAAAAAAAAAAAAAAAAAAAAGAATAAACTTGCCCTTGTATTTTAGTTTTGAATATAACAGATTTACTGAGATGTAATTCAGATACCATAAAATTCACCCTCATTAAATATACAATTCAGTTTTAATATTTTCACACATGTACAAACATCAGCACTATCTAATTTCAGAACATATCCATTACCCCAAAACGAAATCTCAGATCCACTCACAGTCCTTCCTTCCTCATTTTCCCTTCCCCACAGTTCCAGGGGTTAACCTCTAAACTATTTTCTGTTTCTATGGATTTGCCTATTCTGGCCATTTTGCATAAATGGAATTATACAATAAGTAGTCTTTTATGAATGGCTTCTCTCGCTTAGTATAATGTTATAACATGTATCTCCAGGCAAGTTTTCAATGTGAAAGGTTCTCTAAATGTATTCTACTTTATAATACTCTATTTTGTTTTCTTGGCCTAGTTGTGATGCCCTAACTGATTTTAAACTGTGCACAATGGGCAAGGCTACTGAAAACTTACAGTTCTAGACTGGACAATTGACAAATATTTACTGAACATCTACTACAGGCTGAGAATCCCTAATCCAAAAATCTGAAATGCTCTAAAATCTGAAACTCTGAGCAACATAACACTCAAAAGAAATGCTCATTAGAGCATTTTGAATCTTGGATTTTTGGATCAGGGATGGTCAAATGGCATATACTCCAAAATCTGAAAAAATTCTTAATGTAGCCCCAAGCACCACAGATAAGGGATACTCAATTCATATATGTATGGAACAGTGCTTAGTCCTTTAGAACAATGCTGTCCAAAAGAAATGTAATGCAAGCCACAATAATTTTAAGTTGTCTACAGCCATAGTATGGAAAGTGAAAAGAAACATGTGATATTAACTGTAATAATATATTTTATTTAACCCGATATAGCCAAAATATTATCATTTCAATATAAAATCTGTATTTTAATTTTTCCCATATGAAGTCTTCTAAATCCAGTGTATATTTTACACTTCTAACACATCTCAATTAGGACTAGCCACCTTTCAAGAGATCAATAACCACATGCAGCTAGAGGCTACCATACTAGACAGCACAGCTCTAGAGAACAGAAAGAAGTACAAGAAATTCCTCCTTTGTCTAACTTATTTTAGTACTTCACTTGACACTCTCCACTTAAGGCTCAGATTTCACATATTCGTAGCTTTAACCTTTCAATTGGTAGGAAGACAGTTACCTATTTTAGTAATTCATAGCAATAAATTCTGTGCCAAATGAATGTTTTACAATCAGTGCCACTAGAATTTGTAGGGAAAAAAAAAAAAAAAAAAGCAAGCAACAGCATAATGACACCTTTATTAACCAATGCTCCAGCTACAAGGCACATTTATAAAGTAATTTATGGAAAAAAGCACATCCAATCTAATACATTTTTGCTTCAGAATAAGAGTATTACAAAGCTAAGGAGAAAAGACCTTCTAGTCTCCTAAGCAGTGAGAGGATGGTTGTAGCACAGTCCATCAAGTAAGCTCTGAAAAATATGAGGGTCTCCTAGGTTCTTTACATTGCCCAGTTGTGGAGATGTAGAAGCCTACCATGTATGTCTAGCCTCTGAAGCACTGAAGAATAGGAAAGTGAAAGTATTCAAGAGTGTACTGGGTTGGGGGAAGCTATAACATCTGTAGTTCACCTTTCTTGGAAAGGCAGGAGGGAAAAGACAGAAAGATGGAGGCAGCTGGCTCCATGTCCTTCCCGGCTTTCTTTTCTTCCAATTTTAAAAACTAGTAAAATAGACATAAAATTCACCATCTTAACCAGTTTTAAAAGTAAGTCCAGTGTTATTAAATATGTTCATAGTGTTGTGCAACCAACACCACCATCCATCTCCATAACTCTTCATCTTGCAACACTGAAACTTTACATCCATTAAACAATAACTTCCCGTTTCCTTCTCCTGCTAGCAATCACCACTCTACTTTGTCTTTATGATTTTCACTAAGTATCTCATGTAAGTGGAATCATATAAGTGGCATCTTCTTGTGACTGGCTTATTTCACTTAGCATAATGTCATCATAATGTTCACCTATGTTGCATGGGTCAGAATTTCTTTCCATTTTATGGCTGAATAATATAGTACTGTACATATATACCACATTTCGCTTATCCATTCATCCCTCAAACCTATCCTACTCTTTAAAGCCAAATTTAACCTAAGGGGAAAAACTAATCTGGGAAGATAGTTGTCCCAAATTTAGAGGTTGCTACATTATAAATAACCTGATACGAGGCCTCAGAGAATCTCATGTAGTTTCTTTTTTTTTTTTTTTTTTTTTTTTTTTGAGACGGAGTTTCACTCATGTTACCCAGGCTGGTGCAATGGCGCGCGATCTCGGCTCACCGCAACCTCCGCCTCCTGGGTTCAGGCAATTCTCCTGCCTCGGCCTCCTGAGTAGCTGGGATTACAGGCACGCACCACCATGCCCAGCTAATTTTTTGTATTTTTAGTAGAGACGGGGTTTCACTATGTTGACCAGGATGGTCCCGATCTCTTGACCTCGTGATCCACCCGCCTCGGCCTCCCAAAGTGCTGGGATTACAGGCTTGAGCCACCGCGCCCGGCTCATGTAGTTTCTTAATTTGGACCCTGAAACTGTAGCATTATTAATATCTGAGGCACTGCTCAAAATTCATGAGTTACTTCAATGGCAGAGTAACTAATTCTTAATAATTTCTTCTTGGGTGCCCTCAGAATATTCTACTATAAAGCGAATTCCTGCCTCCTCCTACTCAGGAATCTATACAATAGCAAGAACTCACCACCACAGCAAAGCTTTTCTTGGGGGCTATAATCAGAGTGTTCTCTTTCTCCTCCAGACTCTACAGCACAAGTTATCTGCATCATTCACTTAGAACTTCATCACAGGTAATCGATTTTTATGTCACTAATTTCTTTTAATGATACTATAAATGATTAAGTTTTGTTTCATATTTTTTAGTATATTTTGTCTCTCTAGTCTGAATCTTGTGTTTATCCCATAATGGCTTAGCATGTTAAATGAGCAATAAGTATCCATTAATGTGATTCTTCCCTTTGTCTTTTTTCCTTTTCTAGTCTTTTCTCTTAGGAAGGCTAGGGCCTTTTCTAGTCCATCCCTTCTGAGAAGGAGAAAGGTGGAGTCAGCCCTGTTCCCTCCTACTGGGAGAACCCTCTGACGGGCAATGATTGAGGAAATACCATGATTTACCCTCTTCTGAGATACAGAGTGGAAGAACTCCAGCCTATAAAGTAAGTATATTAATCCAGCATTGTCACTCAATCAAAATGTCTATGTATTGTATAGCTCTGCCTGAGCCCTATATAAAAAGGAAAATTCTAATAATTTTTTTAATTCTATAAAAAGAAATTTTTTAAAAATTAACATCACCACCCCCAATTTCATTGTCTTGGAATATATTACTCTGCTTCATTAGTTTAACAAATATTAATTGAGCACTCATGCATCAGGAGGATCTTGGGGACGTACCAGAGAACAAATAAGACAAAACACTGTCTTCATGGAGTTTATACATTCTTAACAGATATCTTCTGCATTATTTGTACTTCATGTAATAGGACTTCTGTGGCAAACACTTACTGAATTACGTTTTCATTAACAGACGTACGCTATGTATTATATTAGTTACTAAGAAATCTAAAGTTTAAAGGGCAAAGAAAAATGCTACTGATTTCAACTATTTACTTTTCAGCAAACTAGTTAACAAAAACTGAAAAAACCTGAAGCTACACAATAAATACATGATAACTCTATAAAGTAAATAAAATGTAGTCTTCCATTAATAAATAGGATAGGGAAAGGTAGGGTTGGCTGCTAGCTTACTATTTGTTCTAGAGAATAAGCAGAGATGGAGATAAGCTCAGTTCTGAGAGACAGAAAATAAAGTGTGAAGAGGGAGAAAATATCCCCAATTATAATGAAATAAAGGATAAGACATTATATCTGAAGAGGAATAAGGGCCAAGAAAATCGTAGCATGGTGATAGCAACAGGAGGCAGGTGAAGGTAGAATAGGGAAGGGCCTAGAAGTACAATGTGGATCCGCTACAGATTTTCAATAAGGACATTAACCCAAAAATTTCTTGTCTGGTAGAACCTCAGAGGAGGTAAAGCTTACAATAATGACAACATCAGACAGACTACCTAAAATAGATATGTAAATAGGAAGATTTCAGTTTTAGATAATAAGTTTTTCATCTTTACAGTTAACCCAAAAATTAAGCTCTATTTAATTTTTACCCCAAATTAAGTCCTATTAATAAAGCACATAGAGTCCAGTAGATATTCAAAGCATATAAAGAATATTCAACCCCTTACCTTTAGGGATGTCAGTTGATCTGCCCACATTTCTATTATGGGAACAAGATGCTCAAATCCACAATCTTGAACAAGATCTTTATTAAAATTTTGGGATCCCCCTTTGCTCTGTTTATAAATTATTACTGGAGCTCTTGGATTGTGAATAATTGAGTTGATGCTACACAGCACCTTTAAAAAAACAGTATATTTAGTCAAAATATTTATCCTATGCCTACAAAGTTATATATTTTAATGGTGTGCTTTATATGTCTATATATTATATATATATATATGTATTTCATTAAACATACAAAGAGAATTATCATAAGGAATTGGCTCATGCAATTATGAAGACTGACAAGTCCCAAGATCTGCAGTGAGGAAGCGAATACCCAGGAAAGCTAATGGATATTTGCAGTCTGAACGCAGGCAGACAGAGACCCCTGCAGGTGCTGTTTCAGTTTGAGTCTGAAGGCAGGAAAAAAAACAGTGTCCCATCTGGTTTTTTTGTCCCAGCAGTCAGGCAGGAGGAGTTCCCTCTTACTCAGCCTTTTGTTCTACTCAGGCCTTCAAATGATTGGATGAGGCCCACCCCATTATGAAAGGCAGTCTGCTTTACTACGTCTACTGATTTGGATGTCAATCTCATCAAGAAGCACCTTCCCGGACACATGTGAATAATGTGTAACCAAATGTCGGGCATCCTGTGCCCCAGTAAAGTTAAAACAAAATTAACTATTACAAACACCCATATAATCACTACCTAGGTTCAGCAATTGTTAGTATTTTGCCATGTTTGCTCACTATCTGTGTTTTTAGGTGAACCATTTGAAGAAAATGTGGACATCCTAACTCTTCACCCTCAAATAATAAAGCGTGCATCTTTTAAAAGTGGGCATATTCTCCTACAAATTCACAAAACCATTATCAGATGACTTAAGGAAATTAACAGTAATCCCCAGGCTGAGTATGGTGGCTCATGCCTGTAATCCCAGTACTTCGGGAGGTTGAGGCAGGAGGTTCACTTGAGCCCAGGAATTCAAGGCTGCAGTGAGCTATGATAATGCACTCCAGCCTGGGCAACAGAGCAAAACCCTGTGTCCAAAAATAGTATCATTGATGCCTGGATTGAATTTTAAATATCTTAATATGTTAATACAGTATACTATTTGACTATAACCCTCTCCCCATAAGTGATGAGTTCTACCTTACATATTATCCAAGGAAAAAAAAGGAGACATCAAAAAGCATGTTTAAAGAGAGAAGAATAAAGCCATTCATGACAAATGTCAGTCTTTGTCATGAAAAATTAATTCAGTACCTGAAAGTATCTCTGGTCAATTAGGGCCTGTTGCTGATTATATTTGCTGGGCTCATCTTTTTTCTCTGTGTCCTCAGCCTTCTTATGACTAATAAGCTCCTGTAATCTAAAAGGGGGAAAGAAAAATCAAGATAATACAAAATTATTTCCTAGACGCTGGATCAAGGTGATAAATTAAGTCAGTGATCCAGCCACCCTTCCAAAAGCCTTACATCACTTTACTTACATGTGTGCATACATGTATGTATGTGTGTATATATATTTATAAACACATACACATATGCATGTATAGTTTAAAATTTTTAAGTCATATTGTCACTAGAAAACAAGAAGGAATAAATCACAAATTAAAAGGAATCTCTGAAGACAGAAAAGATCAGATTGAAGAAGAAAGTGCTAACCACTTCCCAACACACACTCACAAAAGACAGAACAAGAGAGAAATACAACAAAGGATGGATGCAACTTCCGTCCAAGGGGCTCCAAGCTTACAGACTAAAGGTAAAGGGAGCAGGGAGCAGGAAGCATAGGAAGGGCCATTGGTTTGGGTACTGTAGCAAGAACAGCTAGACATTTGGTCCCTCTCTCTTTGTATTCTACTAGCAGCAAAGAACAGACCACAGCGATGCCTGGACCAGTCAAAAGGGCATGGAGATCCAAGAGACCATTGCCCCACGTGGCTGCTAGATTGCTGGGAGAAAGGAGAGTCTCTTTATCCAGAAATATAACTATGTATAAGAGTATCCACCTAGTAGCAAACAGTTGTCCTTCTCCAAATATCTTTTAAGACAGGCTGTAATTATCTTTCTCCTCCCTCCTGACGCCTATGAAAACAGTACAGTAGTACCCACTGATCTGTAGTTTCACTTTCCATGGTTTTAGTTATGCAAGGTCAACCAGGGTCCAAAAATATTAAATGGAAAGTTCCAGAACTAAGTTTTACATTGCACACTATTCTGAGTAGTGTAATAAAATCTCACACTATCCCACTCCATCCCAGCTAGGATGTGATTCATCCCTTTGTCCAGCTTATCCATGCGGTATATACTACCCACCAATAAATCACTTATTAGCCATCTTGGTTATCAGATCAACTGCTGGGGTATCACGGTGCTAATGTTCAAGTACAAACCTTTACCCAACTTAATAATGGCCCCAAAATGTAAGAGTATTGATGGTGGAAATTTGCATATGCCAAAGAGTAGTCATAAAGTACTTCCTTTAAGTGAAAAGGTGAAAGTTCTCCACTTAAGAAAAAAATTGTATGCTGAGGTTGCTAAGATGTATAGTAAGAATGAGTCTTCTATCTGTGATATTATGAAGAAGGAATAAGAAATCTGGGCTAGTTTGTTGTTGCACCTCAAACTGCAAAAGTTACAGCCACAGTGTGTGATGCATGCTTAGTTAAGATGGAAAAAGTATTAAACTTGTGGGTGGAATACATGGACAGAAATGTGTTCCAATTGACAGCAACTGGGTTTGGTTCTATCTGAAGTCTCAGATAGAACATATCCTCCACTGATAAGGGGGGACTACTATAGTCTCTTAATAATCCTTCAATTTACCCCCCTTCAATTTGAATATGCTATCAGTTTCCTGCTGGGACTTCAACCCATTAAACCAGCTCCATGGCTCATTAATGATGCACTCTGACCTGCTGTTTGTAAAACAGAATAGTAAAATTCCAGCATGTCATTTTCCTGTTGAAAATTGATTTCCCATTGCTTTATGTGCTAAATCTAATTTCTCTGGGCTAGCATTCAAAACTCAAATTCTACATGCTGTCAGTCCTAACACAATATTTGGGGTTTTTTTTTTTCTCTTTTTTGCTTTTTGGAGATAAAGTCTCACTGTTTCCCATGCTGGAGGGCAGTGGTGCAGTCTTGCTTCACTGCCTCCCAGGTTCAAGCAATTTTCCTGCCTCAGCCTCTTGAGTAGCTGGGACTACAGGCATGCACGACCACATCCAGCTAATTTTTGTATTTGTTTATTTGTTTGTTTTTAGTAGAGACCTGGTTTCACCATGTTGCCTAGGCTGGTCTCAATCTCCTGACCTTAGGTGATCCACCCAGCTTGACCTCCCAAAGTCCTGGGATTACAGAGGTAAGCCACTGCGCCGGGCCAGTCACACAATATTTCTCCTGACTCCTTTTTTACTTGATTCTACTACTTCCCTACAATTATCTACTCCAGTCACATATATTGCCCTTATGTTCACTCAGTTGCTATTCGCTACTCTAGTGAGTATGTCTCCAAGTCAAATTATAAATAACTTCCTACCTATTTACCACATTCACATTCTTCACAGTTTTGCCTAAAGGCAGTGCCATGAGCATATTATCTAGAACAAAAAAAGGACACAGAAAAGCTGATATGGCCTCTAGAAGGACTTGAAGTAAACTGACATATCTGAATTTAAATGCCAGTTCCTTTCACTTATATGAAAACGTTCAACTTTCAATGAATTGTTTGCAAATCTAATTAATAAATGTTATACTGTGGATATACACATTTTTGCTGTTAGTGCAATAATCTAAATATATAATTGCATGTACTGATTACAGTTACTCTGGGAAATGAAATGTGATTCCATTAACCAGATGAATAAAGAGATACCCTCAATGACAGTAACTAAAATGTATTGGGAGCCTAATGATGATAACTAGCAGGTACTGAGAGCCTTCTCTATGCAGGAATTCTAAGCACTTTACATGTATTAACTCATTTAGTCCCATTGTTTTTCTAAGTTTATAGAAGACAATGATTAGTAACAGCTGGGGACTCACAGGAAACTGGTTCACTTAGTCTCACAGAAAATACCTGCCATTACAATACTACTGAAAACTTCATGTTCTGCAAAATCATGCAAGTAATTAACAGGGCTCAAGAGAAAATAGTATTAGAAACCAGACTACTTACAAATGATGTAGCTTTGGGACTGGAGAATAAAAACAAATGGTGCCTCAGGAGTTAAGTTGGGCAGATCAAGCATGTCTGGAAGTTGCCTCAGGAGATATTAAGAATGCACAGACAACAAAGAAAAAATGTTGGCTTAAGGATACCAAGACATGAAGATTGAAGTGGAGCCCTGGGCCAAAGAAGCTGAGGTTAAAACGGGCAAAGGAGGAAGTGCAACTTGCTTCCAGCCTATAGTCTGTCTAATGCTGGGGGTCAGGGAAGGAGCCCAGAGTATTGTTGTTTATTCTAAATTTTGTTAAACTAGAGCTAAAAGGGCACTTGCCTGTGTACTAGCAAAGCCTGCCCTTTTACTGAAGGCCATACATATTACTACTGTTATTCTAGTGCCTTGAGTCTAGGAAAAACCACACATGAACAATACAACTTCTACGTTATATTGCTGATGATTCCCTCATTTTCTATTTGCACAACTTAATTGGCATTTTAGAAACCTGTGTTGTAGCAGTCTGGGCTATACTCAGAAATATGCTAGAGTTGTTCTACAGTCTCCAGAGCAGTCAGGAAGGGCCTGAAGGATATTAAAAATCCACTAGGAGTGGCTAAGGGTACTTTATATGCTTTGCAGACACTCATTCCATGTATTCAGCAGCAGTAACTATGTTCTTTTGTGGACACTGAAAAAACAGAAAACTGTACCTCCAACTTAAAATATGCTGTGTTATCTCCTATTTTGCATAGCCATCTCCGTATCTTTCTATGTGCAGAAACTTTATGGCTTTTAACTGCCTCTGTTAGAGCCTTTCCATGATCTCACAGTGGAATAAGATCCATGCTGGAAATGAGGAACAAGTTAAAAAGAGGACTGCCTTTTTTAAAATCCCACAATTTAGCTACATTGATACAAAACACATAGGTGCATCAGTGTGAACCTCTCAAAGCTATACTCTTCCCCAAGTTTTTTACCCTACAATCTTAGGGCTTTCTAAGATGGTTAGTGATGAAAAGAAGGGTGGTTCACTTCAACCCAGCACCAAACTCCGAAGGCAAGTGTTTCTCTAGGTGAAAAGTCCAGCTCCTGGCTAAAATCCAATGTATTATATTTCAGGCACAGCTATAGGTAATTACAAAGGCTTTGCCTGGAAGATCTCATGGCAGGAAAGCTGTCCTTTCCACACCAGACATGATGCACAGCTTGTCCACTGCAATCTCTAGAGAAAGTTGCACTCAAGGACGTACCTCCTTTCCTTCCTGAAAGCTATACTACTACTATTGTTATACTAGTGCCTTGCCACAAGCATTTCTGCATTCCTACCCTAGGCACCTCCATTGGGGGCCTCTTTACTTGGAGTTTAGACTGAAGCACGTGTAAGTACCTCTAGCTAAGACATCCTTGTTGGTGGAGGACCCTTAATTAAAATACTTTTCTCCATTCTGACTCAGTGCTTTTCCGCTCCTAGCCTTTCTTCTCCCTACACCTTAAAACAGCAGGAATCTTTTGTGCAGGGCTCCTAGGCAGTGAGATGGTTCCCTCCATCTGGGTGTGTGTCAGACTGTTCCTCACCTGGTGCCAATTCAGAAGGAAAATGCAACATTGAGGAGTCAGCCCTTTTAATTTTGGCCTCTTGTTTATCCTATAGCAGTAAGTGAAAAGTTGGATTGTTAATTTGTTTGGCTCATTGGCTTCAAGAGCTAACTGCTTCAAGAACTGTCAGCTCAACACAGAGTGACTATAAGATTTTGTTTTTACCCTAGCAAAACATAAATAGTATTGAAAAATTCTATGAAATTAGTGTAGTCCCTTTGTTTATCTTACAGGGACAGACCTATTTAATCACTCCTTAACAATTTAATTTTATAATCAGCCCCTTTTTAGTATTAACTCAAGAAGAGTCCATGTTCTCCCCTGTTAAATGAATAGCCTTATTTGACATTGAAGTTGGTTAACTACAAATCTAAAAAAACAAACTCAGTTTTCTCTGGTTCCAAAAGGAAAAGAGACTATACCCTCTTTCATTTTTCTTGCAGCATTTCCTTTGGAAAAATCTGTAACTGTAAATCCTTTATCTCTTTAAGATGTAGGGTAAATCTTATTAACAGCTAAATAAAGCTCTTGCCAGTTTTGAATCCCAGCAATGTCTTTCTTGGGGGCTTTGGAACCATTTCTTTGAAATGTGAACATCTTGGAAGATGGTACCCTGCTTCCCTATCTCTGATGGAATTTTATCTAGGGTCCTGGTCCCAAGCTGTAACCTCTTATTTATCAAAAAGACACTATAAGTTTTTATTTTTCCTCTCATATAGATAATTAACATGTACATAATGGTATCTGCCTGGCTATACAAAAGGGTGACATTTCTTCTGTCTTTGTAATATCTCTAACAGATTTCCTGTAATGTGCATCACAATCTGATTGAAAGCCTATTCAGTAATAAAACTATTTCTTTTCTTTTTTTCCTACATTTGTAAAGATAATTCACTGGATTGACAGGAGATTTTATTTTTAATTATTTCTTCAGCATCAGTAGTACTTTGAAAAAATATTCTATGTCTGGCACTATAGAAAATAAAAGTTCTTTAAGTTTTACCTTGAAAAAATTTTTTTCATTGAGTGCTTGGTTTAGTTCTAATTGTGTGGTAGCTAAGAGTATGAGGTTTGGAGTCAAAATGATTGGGTAAGCATCTGATTTCTATTCAAGTTCTTCCATATACGAGTAACCTGTATAACTTGGGCAAGTTATACAATACTTCCAAATTTGTTTCCATGTCTAGATACTACCAAAGTTTTAAACTTTAAAAAGCGATTTAAAAACAAAAACATGCTGGACGCAGTGGCTCATGCCTGTAATACCAGCACTTTGGGAGGCCGAGGTGGGCAGATCATGAGGTCAAGAGATCAAGACCATCCTGGCAAATGGAAACATCATCTCTACAAAATACCCAGACACAGCAGCGTGCACCTGTAATCCCAGCTACTCAGGAGGCTGAGACAGGAGAATCGCTTGAACCCAGGAGATGGAGGTTGCAGTGAGCCAAGATCATGCCACTGCACTCCAGCCTGGGTGACAGAGAGAGACTCTGTCTCAAAAAAAAACAAAAACAAAAACCACAGACATAATTTCTTCAAAATTTAGCAGAAAAATACAGCAGGAATTGGCTCTGAATCATAATTTTAAATGACAATAAGTTACTCTAAAGACCAGAGCTCAAATAACCATATATATACATATATATGTATATATATATATGTATATATATAACTATGTGTGTGTGTGTGTGTGTATGTGTGTATATGTGTGTGTGTGTATATATATATATATATATATATAGAGAGAGAGAGAGAGAGAGAGAGAGTAAATTCTCATTCATGGTAGTTATGGTCTATAAAATCACCATGAATGCTGAATTAGCAAATACTGAACCACTACTCCTAGGGGAAATACAGGGTCAGTTTCCTGCAAGCCTCTGGTCACATTTTCCTTAACTGATCAATATATAACCTCTTCGTATGTATGTTTCTATTTAAATACACCTTTTAAAAAATATATTGTCAATTCATTAACACAACTCATGGACAGCAGGGCTCAGTAACTCATGCCTGATAAAGCTTATCTAATAGGTGTTTTTTCTACAAGGTATATTATAGCCTTCTAGTGCATAAGAACAAACAGCACTTCAGCACTAACTCAGGGGCCATCTTAAAGAAATCATCTTAAAAACACTTTTTTTTTTTTTTTTTGCATTGCTATGCTTTTTGTTGGTGATGATGCTCACATAACAGGGCAGAACATCATCTTGTTTGAAAACTAAGCACGTGTGTCTCGGGTGACCCAAATTATTTGCCACTCTGTACATGTCCATGCATGACTGCAGGTACTATATTGATTTTGTGATTGTAAATAAATTTTAGCAGGTAGGCAAATTTATAAATGTGGAATCTATGAATAAAGATAATATATATCTGTATGTGTGTTAAGTGCATGCACGTGTGTATGTGTGTGTGTGTGCATATCTTATACACTTGCTTTAGAGTCAACAGGTTTCCCTCTCTTTTTACCTCCCCACATCCTCCTCCTCCCAGTTGCTTCTCTCTCAATCTCCTATCTCATTAATCGTACCCACAACTGCCTTGTTATTCAGGGTTAAAACTTGGGAGACTTTTGATTCTTCCTTTTCCCCCACAACTCCCTATATTCAGCCCATCATGAAGTCCTATTAGTTCTACCTCCATTCTCCAATTCCAAATACTTCTCATCACCTCTACTTCTGCCACCTTTGACCATGTCGCTACTATCTCTTGTCCAAACTCATATAATGGCTACTCTCCCACTATTTTATGTTTAGTACATATAGTATATTGAAACTGTATTATTTATTTTTTCATTGTCTTTCTCCCTTCATGTAATCTCTATGAGGAACCTTTTCTATTTGGTTTACCACCACAACCAGTGCCAAGAATGCCAAACAGGTGTAAGAAGAATTATAAGTACCCAAAATGTCAAGGAATAGCAGGAAATGAATAATTATTCATTGACTATGCATGCATCCTTTCTGAACCTTCCACTTCTCTTTTCTTAGTTTTCCTCCCCTAATATCTTTTTATTGTGGGGAGGGGCAGGGACAGGGCTCTGTTACCCAGGCTGGAGTGTAGTGGTGTGATCACAGCTCACTGCAACTTTGACCTCCTGGGCTCAAGCAATCCTCCCACCTCAGCCTCCTACGTAAATGGGGCTACAGGTGCGCACCACCACACCTGGCTAATTTTTAAATTCTTTGTAGAGACAAGGACTGACTACATTGCCCAGGCTGGTCTCGAACTCCTGGACTCAAGCAATCCTTCTGACTCAGTCTCCCAAAGTGCTGGGACTATAGGCGTGAGCCACTGCACCTGGTCCCTATTATTTTAACTCAGTATATAACTCCTGGACATCCATGATACTTGCCTGTCACTGTTACATGTTGCCATAGGAAGGAGGAAACATAGCTGTCACTGAGAACTGAATCATATATGCTAATACAACTGACTTAATACATTTAATGCATATATTAACTCACAGCTTTCAAAATATTTCATACCAACACTCCCCAAACTGCTTTCTCAAATCCCATTCCCTCGAATCAAAGAGTACACATAGATAATCTTCAAAAAACACCATCACTGTTTGAGATCAACTCTTTGAAACACTGAGCACTGGCTTTTCAAAGTCAGGAAGGCTACAAGCAGCAGATACAAATGGCTCATTGCATTCCCTCTGGTACTTTTAAAGTGTGATAAGGCTCACTTTAAAATATTCAGATCATAACTACCAACAACAAAAATTGGGGGCTTGTCACTTCTAATTTCATTGATTCTCTTGCAATGTTTCCATTACTTCCAAAGATAATTTTCTATTTAAAGTCTTTGTCCTTCATTACTTCAGGCAACTACCTTTTTCAGCTCTCACTTAAGATGAATATATAGCCAAATCCAACACAGTAGAAATTGCTCTTAAACTGTGAAACCAGAAATACCCCTTTTTAATGTCATTTTCCCCATCAGCCTGGTAAGTCCAAATCAAAGCCACTAGGAGGCAGCATAAGCTGACCTGTAATAAAAATAAATAAAAAACCCTAATAAAAGCAATAATTTTGGTAAAAATATAATTACTTGACATTTTTCTTAAGGGCTTTTTCCAGTTTCTTCACCTGCTGTTTATAAAGTCTTAATTCATGCTGTGTGGGCCTGTGGAAAATAAACAATGATAAATTCATTCAATTTACTGAATAAAACCATAAAGGTACTTAATAAATGATATACAATACTTTGTTACTTGTCACAAATATTAAACTTCTGAAAATATTTCATGACTGCTAATTTGGCGTTTATTGGTCATTTAGATTTCTTCTTCTATGTAATCCCTTATTCAAAATCTTTTAGTCATTTTTTGCTGCTAATCTATTACTTGTTTTTATAGTGAAATATTTCAAGTATATAGACAAAAACAGAGAATATTATAACAAATCCTGGTGTATCCACCACCTCACTTTATCAAATTTGAATATTTGAATAAGATTCAAAATTTAACTCAAACTTTATACATATACTATGCTTAAAATTCCACATGTCCCTCATTAATGTCATTCTTCTCCTTCCCATACCATAGATAACCACTGTCCTCAATTCATTGTTCATTATTCCCATGTATGTTTTTTAACTTTTTACTACATATTTATATAATCATAAATTTACATATTATTTTGTGCAAGGTTTTCACACTTTATATAAATGGCTTATGCTGTAGATATCAGGCCCCTCTCCATTGGGGTATAAGCTTTTTTTCTTTTTGAGATAGGGTCTCACACTGTCACTTAGGCTGGAGTGCAGTGGCATGAGTTCAGCTCACTGCAACCTCTGCCTCCCAAGTTCAAGCCATTCTCCCACCTTGGCCTCTTGAATAGCTGGGACTACCATGCCTGGCTAATTTTTGTCTTTTTTGGTAGAGACAGGGTTTCACCAAGTTGCCCAGGCTGGTCTTGAACTCCTCACCTCAGGAGTTCGCCTCAGCCTCCCAAAGTGCTAGGATTACAGGCACGAACCATCATGCCCAGCCATTAAAGTATAAGCTTTATGAGAAAAAAGACATTTGTTTTGGTCTTTGCTTTAGGTTTGGGACAGTGTCTAACTTATGAGAGGTATTCAAATATTTGAATAAAAAAGGATCAACAATGTTCATCCTTTATTACTGTCAACATAGAGAGTGTCATCCTTCTGTAGCTATGCTGGATATACATTTCTGTTGTGTGCCATTATAAGTTTTACTTTTGTTCTCATCCCACAACATAGGAATAAGAATAACAAGGCATTCTAGTATAATTTGAGCATGAGAACTTCAATGGTTTAAGACTGAATCTAATATAGTAAATATTAATGTATTGTACATTTCAAAATCACTAAGAGTTTTCAGCCACAAAAAGTATTTGAGGTGATGAATATGTTAATTAGCCTGATTTAATTATTCGGCATTGTACTCATGAGTTGTAACATCACTTTGTGCCTCATAAATATATACAGCTATAATTTGTCAATTACCAATTAAAAATAAAAATTTAAGTAATCATGCTGAGTGAAAGCAGACAGACAAAAAAGAGTAAATATTGTATAGCTCCACTTTAAAGTCGAGGAAATATACACTAATGTAAGACTGAAAGCAAATCAATGGTTGCCTGAGGCAAAGGCAAAAAGGGGTGAGAGGAAGGGATTACAAAAGGGGCAAGAGATAACTTTTAGGGTGTTTGTTTTTTGGTTTTTTGTTAAGAGACAGGGTATCTGTTGCCCAGGTTGGAGTGTAGTGGTGTGATCACAGCAGCCTTGACCTCCTGGGTTCAAGTGATCTTCTCACCTCAGCCTCCTTAGTAGCTGGGATTACAGGAGTATGCTACCATACCTGGCTAATTTTTTAAAGTTTTTGTAGAGATGAGGTCTCGTGTGTTGTTCAGGCTGGCCTCAAACTCCTGGACTCAAACAATCCTCCCACCTGGGCCTCCCAAAGTGCTGGTATTACAGGCATGAGCCACTGCACCTAGCCTCCAGGGTGATTATCTTTTTTTAAAATTTTTATTTATTTTTTAATTGCATTTTAGGTTTTGGGGTACATGTGAAGAACATGCAAGATTGTTGCATAGGTACACACATGGCAGTGTGATTTGCTGCCTTCCTCCCCATCACCTATACCTCGCATTTCTCCCCATGCTATCTCTCCCTAATTCCCCATCCCCCACTGTCCCTCCCCTAATTACCCCCAACAGACCCCAGTGTGTGATGCTCCCCTCCCTGTGTCCATGTGTTCTCACTGTTCAACACCCATGTATGAGTGAGAACATGTGGTGTTTGATTTTCTGTTCTTGTGTCAGTTTGCTGAGAATGATTGTTTCCAGGTTCATCCATGTCCCTACAAAGGACACGAACTTATCATTTTTTATGGCTGCATAATATTCCATGGTGTATATGTGCCACATTTTCCCTGTCCAGTCTATCATCGATGGGCATTTGGGTTGGTTCCAAGTGATTATCTTGACTGTGATTGTTAGGGTGATTATCTGGATTGTAACTGTTTCACAGGTGTATACATATATCAAAATTCAACAAATTGTATACCTTACATATATATGCAGTGTACTGTACATCAATTGTAACTCATTAAAGCTATTTTTTTAAGCAAAAAAAAAAAAAAGACTGAATCTATTCAAAGTTTTTTGTTTTGTTTTGTTTTTTAAATTGAGACAGGGTCTCACTCTGTCACCTAGGCTGTAGTACAGTGACATGATCGTGGATCACTGCAGCCTCGACCTCCAGGGGTCAACTGATTCTTCCACCTCAGCCTTCTGAGTAGCTGGGACTACAGGTGCGTACCATCACACCTAGCTAATTTTTACATTTTTTGCAGAGAAGGAGTTTTGCCACATTGCTCACGCTATTCTGGAATTCCTGCCTCATGCAATCTGCCTGGCTCAGCCTCCCTAAGTGCTGAGATTACAGCTGAAAGCCACTATGCCCAGCTTATTTGAAGTTCTTAGCTAGTTGTATCTTATTCAATGTGGACTCCAATTTTCTCATTTCCCTTGCCTACCAATGTGCTCTGTTCCTTCCATAAGTTATCATGAGAGAGAACTGACTAAAATGAGTATATTATGTACTCATGATTAGCTTTAGAACAAAGGAGACAGAATAGTGCAATTAATATTCCAAATTCCAGTACACATTTACTTTTCAAAAAATGAAGAAAAACTGGCCAGAAGCAGTGGCTTATGTCTGTAATTTCAGTATTTTGGGAATTCCAGCAGTGAGCCTAGGAGTTCAAGACCAGCCTAGGCACACAGGGAGACCCCATCTCTACCAAAGAAAAACATTAAAAAATTATGCCGGGCGCGGTGGCTCAAGCCTGTAATCCCAGCACTTTGGGAGGCCGAGGTGGGTGGATCACGAGGTCAAGAGATCGAGACCATCCTGGTCAACATGGTGAAACCCCGTCTCTACTAAAAATACAAAACATTAGCTGGGCATGGTGGTGCGTGCTTGTAATCCCAGCTACTCAGGAGGCTGAGGCAGGAGAATTACCTGAACCCAGAGGCAGATGTTGCGGTGAGCCGAGATCGCGCCATTGCACTCCAGCCTGGGTAACATGAGTGAAACTCCGTCTCAAAGAAAAAAAAAAAAAAAAATTAGAGGCTGGGCATGGTGGCTCACGCCTGTAATCCCAACACTTTGGAAGGCTGAGATGGGAGGATCACTTGAGTTCAAGAGTTCGAGACCAGCCTGACCAACATGGAGAAATCTTGTCTCTACTAAAAATACAAAAAATAGCCGGAGATCATGCCATGCACCTGTAATCCCAGCTACTTGGGAGGCTGAGACAGGGAGAATCGCTTGAACCCAGGAAGCAGAGGTTGCAGTGAGCCGAGATCATGCCACTGCACTCCAGCCTTTATTATTTAAATAAATAAATAATAATAATAAATTAGCTGGGTGTGGTGGCTCGCATCTGTAATCCCAGCTGCTTAAAAGGCTGGGGTGGAAGGAATGCTTGAGCCCAGGAAGTCAAAGCTGCAGCGAGATGTGAGATGTGGTCACACCAACGCACTCGGCCTCAGTGACAGAGGAAGACCCTGTCTCAAAAAAAAAAAAATTACTGAAGTTTCTCTCACCTGGTTTCCAAATCTTTTTGGAGGTTCAGCTTTTCACTTAAAAGTGCATCAATCTTAGATTTTGATTCTTTGAGTTGATTCTGTAATGACTGCAACACATTTCATAGAAAAATAATTAACTTTCTTAGATTACTTACTTTATTAAAAAGTATGTATTAGTAATGCAGTCCCCATACCATTAAAAGGCCTTTATAAGTTGGTGAGGCATCCAGATTTCTGTAGTCCTTTTCTTCTTCTGACTGACTTTCATCTTCTTCATATTGCCTAGGAAAATATGGATGCAGTATACTTAAGAAAAATCTATCTTCAAATAAAAAAAATCTAATTAAACCAATCTAATGAGAGTTTAATAATCTAAACTTGAATTAAAATTAATCCAAATTTCCTACTTGTTCTCATAGAGAATGGTATTAGAACACTACTGCTATCTAATATTATAGTACATATGGTATCCATTTACTCTCTTTACTTAGAATATATGATCCATGAGGAACAGAACTTTGTCTGGTTCACCACTGTATCTCGCTGCCTAGAAAAGTATGGAATAAAAGAGGAGGTGAAAAAGCATTGCTCAATAAACAAATAAAACATAGGTGGAAATCCATGTTATTTTAAAAATGCATTCTCCACATATTATTATTTCCTTCTAGTACTTTACGGTCACCAAAAAACCTGTATGAAAAAATGCAGAGCATAAGCGGAAAAAGCAACAGATGTAATAGTCTTGGTTCAAGCCTTGATAACACCACTAACTAGCTGCATTATTTGAATAAGTCAATCTCTCAGAATTTATTTTCTCATCCATAAAACAATATCTGTCACATCTCCTTCACAGGATTGGTGTAAAAGGCAAGTGAGACATTGAAGGACTCTAAAATGCAAAGTGCTAGCAAGTAAGTATGATTATATTTAGTAACCTTGATGAACTATCACTGTGATGTCCTATACGATAACTACTTGGTTACAGTTTAACTCTTGAAATATGGGTAATGCCACCAAAGAACTAAACTTTAATTAAATCTTAAATTTAAAAATTGAAGCAGTATAAAATACTTTTCTGTTAAACCAGTAATTTTTATTTATAATTAAAATTGAACCAATGTAAGATATTTTTGCACTGTTAAACACAACTCTATTGTTTAGGACTACATTTCACTTTAACTGTTGCATCATATAAAGTATTACTATATAGCCTAGTGTGTACTGGGTACATGCAGGATTTCTAGTATTACACATAAATACATCATTGGTCTAGTAAGTATCAATGGACTGATTCAGTTCAAATGATTTGTTTATTCCTAATAGGTTTAAGCATTTACACATAGTTTCATGATTAAAAAAAGAAAAAAGAAACACTTTGGACAACACTGGCCTTAAAAAAAAAAAAAAGGATAAGCAGAGAAGCTTTTGTCGCTGTGAGATGTCCATGTCCCACCTGTCTTCTTCCTTTGGTCTTGATGCTTCAGCTCTACAGGTTCATAGCTCTTCTCCTGTGCTTCCTATTTATCCCACTTAGGCCTCCAAGTCTTAGCCTGTCTTCCCTCCTCTTCTCTTCCATCTTCTTTACTAATGTCATACTTGTCAATGAATTATTACATCCTTCTTTTACAGTACTCCTACTTCTTTAGGGGGTACTTATATCCTATTTGTAGATCTAAAAATCTATCCTGAAATTACCTGAATCTCACTTTCAAGTTAGTACTCACTCTTAGAAAGGAGACTGAGTTTATAAACCTTGTTCAATGAATCCTGAAAAACCCCCTCCTTAGGACACTCTTTTTATTGCTGCAAATTTTCTCATTTGTAGGACATTATTTATTAATGTATCTCCTATTTTCTTCCTATCCTCCATTCCCTCAGTAAGACATTCAATCCAAATATCTGACCCAAGCATAATTTGTATAGGCTAAAATACTTTACTTCAGCTAGACTACTGATGAAAATTAAAGTTAAAAAGTGATTCTTCTCCAAGTCACTTGCTCCTCAGCCGCAGACTTACATTACAAATTCATGACAACTAAACTCAATACCACGGCTCCCATGACCTCAATCCTTTTACCATCTTTAGTCAGAGAACCCCATTTGCACAACTCTACAAGTACCTCTCACAGCATATTCTACATGAAAGATTTCCTGATGGCTATATTATGTTAAACCTTCTCTTACGAAAAACCCCAAATCCCCTCTCTTCATCCTCTAGATCAGGGGTCACAAACTCCTGTCTGCAGGCTATATTTAGCACGCTGTTGGTTTTGTAACTATTTTTACTGGAACATAGCTGTGCCAATTCATTTACATATTATCTGTGGCTAATTTTGTGCTATAACAGCAGAGCTGAGTAGTTGTCCTATCTTTGTAGAATCTCCACCATCTAAACAACAGTTTCATTTGGAAGTCAGAAGTTCCCTGAAGCTACTTGATAATGCTGCTTTCTGAAAAGAATAAAGCAAGAAGTTGCTTTTTAATTAGTTGCTCTCTTCTTCCCTTCCTTTTTCTTTTCCCTCTCTTCTCCTCTCTCTCTCTCTTTTTTTTTTTTTTTGGAGTTCCCACAGTACTAGAGATAATCAGCAACCTATAACCCGCAGAGCTCTGCCATTGTTTTCTCCAAGATTTTGGAAAGTCATTATTCTTGGGGCAAGAATACTAGAGTGTACACTTCATAAAAGTGAAGAATTTACCTGCTTTACTATGGGATCCTAATTACTTAGAACATGGTACAAAATAGGTGCTCAAATAAGTATTTATTTGTTGAAAGAACTGTTCCATCTATAAATAATAGATGAGCTACATTTTCAGTGACCTTACATTAAAGCATTTTAGATTATATCTTAGATATCCTTCAGCTATTTTAGTTTAGCCAAAGACCATTTATCTTTATGCTTATTTCTTTAATCAGGTGATAAATGTGTTTTAATCTATATGCTTGATTTTTCACTGACATTTTGTCTCTCACATAAACCTGCATACTAATTAGGTTACACTTTGATAGGCAGCTAATCTAATTCTATGCACTTTGTAGATACACTAGGTAACTACCCAGGGGCTAGATCATATCAGTAGAACAAATTATAATACTTCAACAAAATTAAGGGAAATACCATTTCTGCTGTGACCAATACTTTGGTGATAATTAAGTATACATAGTTTTTTTTTTTTTTTTGAGACAGAGTCTTGCTCTTTCACCCAGGCTGGTGTGCAGTGGTACAATCTCGGCTCACTGCAACCTCCGCCTTCCAGTTTCAACCGATTCTCCTGCCTCAGCCTCCCAAGTAGCTGGAATTACAAGCACCTGCCACCACACACGGCTAATATTTATATTTTTAGTAGAGACGGGGTTTCACCATGTTAGCCAGGCTGGTCTTGAACTCCTGACCTCATAATCCACCTGCCTCAGCCACCCAAAGTGCTAGGATTACAGGGGTGAGCCACCACACCTGGCCAAGTATACATAATTTAACATAAATTCAACAGTATATCTTGACTTAAGTAGTAAAATACAGCCTTCAAGATCTTTATAAAAAAGAACTTCACAGTGACACATTAGGTGGATTTCCACGGTATATTTAAAGTTTCAAAAGCTATAGAAACTTTAAAAATTATAATACAGGATTATTCATACCTTTGCATATGAATGTTTCTAATTTTAGATTCATAGTAATCAATTAGACAAAGCAACCTAGAAAACAGAATATTGAATTATTTTCAAAATGCGCTATTAGAGTATCTACTAGTTTCACTGCATAATTTCAAATTACAGTGTAAAAGTACACATTTTATCTTTATCTCAGGCTTTAGAAAATTTAAGTGATTCTTACCAAAAAGCAAATATTATACTGAGTCATATGTTATATTAATTTCAAAGTACAGATTTAAAAATAACTATAAACATTATATCTCAACTTATTAAATGCATATCCTCCTTTTCCCAACAGTTCTACCTCTACCAGTAGCTCCCACAGAAATATTTGTCAAAGGGTGCAACTGAATATGAACAAAGTTGTTCACTGCACCATTATCTATAAGAGTAAAAAGCCAGAAATAACTTAACTCTTCATCGGGAGAAAGGTTAAATAAATAATGGCACACCCATACTATAGAAAATAGTGGAGAATTAGAAAAAATAATGTGAATTTGTATGTCCTTAACAAGGAATGATGATGGAAAAAATTAATGTTACATAATCAAATGTATACTTTTTACTTTTGTCTCAAGAGAAAAAAGTTAGATGTGAGTATGTATATATATTGAAAAAGAACTCTATGGGTTCTAACCCAGGAATATTATTGTAACCTAGGGGATGTGTGGAGGGGCAATGTTGCCATATTGACTAGTTGGGGAAGGGGCAGAATGCTAAAAGTTCATCAGTGAACAACACAACAATAAAGAACTGTCTCACTCAAAATGCCAACAGCACTCCTGTTGAGAAACAGTAGGAAGAACACACACCAAACTGTTAGGAGGGGTTATCTCTGGGATGTAGGGATTAGGAAAGCAAGTAGATCTGTTACATTTTACCATATACACTTTTATACTGTTTGAATTTTTATAAGCATGTATTTATTGTTTGTGTGATTTAAAAAATGAGAGAAAAACAAAATAATACTATGCCTTTATGTGTTATTCTTTTTAAAGGAACAATTTATACTGTTTCCATCTTATCTTGGGAAACCATTACCAACCCATTCCCCTTTTCAGACCTAATTCAGCCAATTGTACTCTTAATATCACAACTTTATAGATTATTCTTCAGCTCTTCCCTGTCTCAACATGCAACAGCTTTCACATTATCCTGAAAATATGCTTTAATCTTCATGTCCTACACAAATCCTCTTGACCTACTTCCCCTTTATGATTCTATTTCTAATCTTTTCCTTCACAGCAAACTTCATTCATTCTGAATTATTTTTACCAATTATCCTCAATAATGTTTTAAGGAGGACTTATTACATGTTAAGTACCGGGAATTCTGAGCAAATAAAATAGTGGGAAAGTAAACAAGTTAACCAGTGAGGGAGCATGAAACACTGCCAGTCACCCTCACCTTGAAACACTTTTGTTCCTTGGTTATCATGATACCCAAACACAATTCCTTTTCTGCCTCTTCTTTCTCTATATGGAATTTGGAAGTTCTCTAGAGTCTGGCCTTTTTAACAACAGACCTGGTATGTTTATATGGATGACTGAAGGTGCCTAAGAATATATCCATAAATGAATTCATCGATTTCTTCCCCATTCTTTCAAATGTAGCTTAAAAACTGCCATCTTTGACTGTTCCACTCCTTTCAACATCTATGGCCAATTTGTCTGGACAGCTCCTGTCCATCTTTGCAGTGTCTCTCCCTTTTTTGGGTCCTGGTTAAGACCTTCATTAGTCCTCACTTAGACTACTACAACTGATTACTAACTTGTCTGTCTCTGGGTTTAATCCCCTTGCTCAGAAATCTTTGAGTATGTTTCCTGCCACACAGAAAGTAGAACTCAAACTCTTCAGCCAGTTTAACTTTCTCCAAGTTACAGCACACTTTCCAAACTGTCATATTGTCTCTTAAGACCCTTCCCAGCATCTCATGTAGCCTATGCTCCAGACCGCTTGGACTACTTGACATCCCAAACACATTCACTTTTCCTGTTACCATATTCCTCTAATTGAAACACCCTTTCTCTCACCTCTGCGTATTAATATTCTATAGTTCCTAGCAGTCCAGCTAAAAAGATCACTCATTCATGAAGCCTATCTAATCATCCTTAGCTTTCACTAATTTCTCCCTACATCACACCCACTTAGTATCCTATCTGCCCCCACCTATGGTACATACTACTATCTGCTTTATATTTTACTTACCTGCATCTGTGTCTGTCTACCCAACTAGACTATCAGGTCACTGAATGCAGGAATCATGGCTTTACTCATCTGTGTGTGCCCTATTACTTAGCACAGTACCTGTGTAACTTTTGATAATATCTGTAGTGGCTACAACTCATGTATTTCCAATAGGTTTAATTCACAATTTTTTATTTCAGTGTCTCAAACTGAAAGTTTGCATTGATAAAAATTAGAATGGAAAATCTCTGGCCCATTGGACAAATTCATACCTGAGTTAGCCTGACTTCAGCTGGTAAACTGCAAGTTCTCTCCGTGCTTTTCTCACCCTCTTAGTCAGTTATCTTAGCTGTTCTTTGTTTTTTCATTCCTCCAATTTCTCTCCTTTTCCTTCTTCCCACTATAGGTCTCTCTCTCCTCCTGTCCCTCTCCTTTTTGTTCTTCCTTACCTCTACTATTTTTCTTACCTTGCCTCCTTCTTCTATTTATTCACACCTCTCTCTAACATTTTTATGTTGTTTTTGTTATGTCTTTGTCCTTACTTTTCCTTCAAAAGGATGAAAATTATATATGTGTATTATCTCTTAAATAATTATAAAAAATCTATAGTTTTAACTTGTTTTTACTTTATATCTGACCTCATTTATTTTTATAGTAAAATAGAAACACCTAATTATTCAAGATTCCCAATCCTACTAGGTAAACACATAGTACTGCTTAAAATGCAATCAGTTTAAACTGTTGAGAAAAAAAAAAAAGGTGCTACCACTTAAACAAGAGAGAATATGAATATAATATCCATACTACTTATATTGCTAAAAATAACACTAAACATTTAAAATCAATTACCCGTAGGGGAGGTAAGGATAGGATGGAGTAACGGGGACAGGAGTAAAAACACAACTCTGTTATCTATATGACTAATAGTTTTGATTTTGGAATTATATAAATGTTTACACATTCAAAAGTAAATTCAAAAAGCAATCCTGAAAATTGAAAATAAATTGAAGCAAACTAACTGCATTATAACTTGGTGATAGAAACACACAGAGAAAACAAGTATTTCAAGATGTTTAGAAATACAAATCCTGACTGCATACATGGTGGAATATATTAATGTCAAAGACAGCTTCCCAAAAATTTAAATTTCATTTAGCAGGCTTATTGTTAGTAATTCTAGTTTTATCATTTTTAAACTATTTTTATGTATTATAGGATACCGAAATAATTATATTATTTTTCTTAAGAATGATTTACAGTAGAAAACACAACAGTTACAAATGTAAAATCAGAATTTAAATAAAAATACTACCTTAACTTTAGCTTGTTTTAAAAAAATAATCAATGTTGATTTTTCCCCACAAAATATACAGTCCCTAGTTCTTTCCACTAACAACTCCTAAAATCAATAACATAATAAAACTGAGCAACCCCCAAACCCATGCAGTAATCTTTAAATATTATTTTTCACTAAAAGGATCAGTTATTTTGAGAAATTTCTGATTAATTATGATTTTATTTAAAGGTTTAGTGTTATTTTTAGTAAATGTTCAATTCCTCAAAGGACCTCTAGAACAACAACAAAAAAGAATAGGAAAAAAAATGCGGAAAAGGAGGAGAGAGAGACTCTTCTAGTTTATAAGAGTTATAACCACCCCCAAGATAAAATAAGGTAAAACAAACAAACAAAACAATGAATCAAGCTACATATCAATTTATGTAGCAAAATTACTGTCTATCCAACACGGTATGAGGAACTCTTTTGCACAGATAGGCAAACACTCTGTTTTGAGTGACAATGCGATCTTCTTCCTCCTTTCTTAATCTACAGATTTCCTTTTGCAAAGAAGCAATAGTTTCTTCTTGCTCCATTCGTTTTTTCTTATAATGCTGGCACTTCACCTATAAGATATTTTTAAAAAACATAATTATGATATGTACAACTAGGAGGTGCTGTCCTGACAAAAATTGTACACAAAGGCATCTTCATACTTTCTATTTAGCTGTTTCATTCAAGAACTTCAGTATTGAGTCTGTTTTTAAATGAGTATAAGCTCCAGGAAGATTATTATGCCATAAACATAATCTTTTGACATGAAAAAATATAAGTCAAATAGCTATAAAATGGGGAAACTACAGCTTATAATTCCATATATTCAAGAGTTCTTACCAAGTAAAGCAACTCAAAAATTACCATAAAACTGGTATACTTTTATGTTTAAGTTTAAATTAAAACAATAATCAGGAAGGAATCAATACTAACTCATGATTGCAAATGGTATAGTCAACTTAGGCATTCATGCAACGTGGGTGACTGCAAACTCAAAGTAAGTCCGTAACCAGGAAATTATCGTTAAGAAATAATCAGGGAGAATGACATCACCAAAATGGCAGAGTTGAAGCAATCTGGCTTCACCTCCTCCAACAGAAAACCAAAAACCAATATCCAGTGCCAAGATGGTTACTAGCAATATCCCAGAACTCAAATCTGAGGATGAGACAATCCCCGGCGCCATAAAGAAGTGAAAAAATTTCAAACAGATTGTTAAGAGAATCGGACTTCGGTATCTGTGATGCCTCTCTCCTAATCTGCAAGGAACTCTCTGTGGAAAATTGTCCCCGGACTCAGTTTCTACACTGGAAAAAGTGAGATCAAGACCAGCTTCCCTACCATATTGGGTTCCTTGCAGAACTGTTCCTGCCTTAACCCACAGAAAGCAACACAAGTGCCTATAGGAAGAAAAACTCCAGAGACTGCCAAAGACAAAGATGGGAGGTAGGAACAGCTGCAATCCTAACCTGCAAAATCTGCTTGGTAACTCAGCCAAAGAAGATGCCAAATTAGAGTGGCTGTTCAGCAACACCACACTGTAGGAGACACACTCCACAGGCTAGCTGGGTATGAAACCCTAGTCAGCTTTCTATACAGTTGGGGTATCCCATTTGGGATCTCCCCAGCCTAGGACCATCTGTACTCTGAACACTTGCCAGAGCTGTGGCAAACCTGGATATGAGCCGCTATCTGGTACCAAGAAGGAGGCAGTGACCTAGCATAAAGGAAATTCAACAGGTGAATTGTAAAGAACCTATGTAAACATATCCAAGAAAAACCTAAACAAGCCAGACAGCGAAAACTGAAATAACTAATCCTTCAATGAGGAGGCACAGATATATGTTCACAAGAAACAACAGCAAACAAGGAACCATGATCTCCCCAAATGGAAAAAGTAAGGAGCCAGTGACTAGCCCTAACCAGACAGTGATGTGAGATTCTTCAATCATTCTTCTTCTTTTTTTTTTTTTTTTAAATCATCTGGTTCTGGACATTTATTTGTTCAGATTATTGACATAATCCACTGTTACACATCTACTAAAGTTTTTTACTTCTTGAGTCAGTTTTGGGAATTTCTGTGTTGCTAGAAATTTGTCCATTTCATCTAGATTAGCTAATTTGTTGTCATATAATTGTTCAAAGTATAGTCTTATAATCATTGTTTTAATGGAGGGGTGGAGGTTTAGGGTTTACTTACTACCTTACCATTTTCAGTGATGTTAAATCTTTTTTATCATTGTTTTTGTTTGTTTGTTTGAGACAGAGTCTCATTCTGTCGCCCAGAGTGGAGTGCAGTGGAATGATCTCGGCTTACTGCAACTTTCCCCTCCTGGGTTCAAGTGATTCTCCTGCCTCACCCAAGTTTCCGGGATTATAGGCACGTGCCACCATGCCTAGATAATTTTTGAATTTTTAGCAGAGACAGGGTTTCACCATGTTGGCCAGGCTGATCTGACCTCAAGTGATCCTCCCACCTTGGCTTCTGAAAGTGCTGGGATTATGGGCATGAGCCACCATACCCAGCCCTTTTCATCACTGTTAAAGAATTCTAATGTTGTATCTCTATATTCCTTAATCATTGCTTTTTTTCTAATCCCTGTCTGCCCAGGATTCAAAAACTCAGTGAACTCCAGTATAAAACAGGAAATCAATTCAGAAATCTATCAGTGAAATTTTAAAAAGATGTTGAAATAATAACTTTAAAAAATTAAACAGAAATCTTGGACTGAGAAATACATTCCCTGAATTGAAAAATATATTAGAGGCTTTTAAAAGCAGAATGGAACAAGCAGAGGAAAGAATCAGTGAGCTTGAAGACAGGCTATGTGAAAATACAGAGAAGAAAAAGAAAAAAGAATACCTACCTACAAAATATAAAAAATTATCTCAAAAGACCAAATCTAAGAATCACTGGCCTTGAAGAGAGAGTGAGAAAGAACAAGGGGTAGAAAACGTATTCAAGGAAATAGCAATAGAAAAATATCCAAATCAGGCCGGGCGCGGTGGCTCACGCCTGTAATCCCAGCACTTTGGGAGGCCGAGGCGGGTGGATCACGAGGTCAAGAGATCGAGACCATCCTGGTCAACATGGTGAAA
>NW_016107345.1:117900-133778 GCF_001604975.1 Cebus imitator
CATGTTCAGGAAGGTTAGAGAGATCACCAAACAGATTCAATTCAAATAAGACTACTGCAAGGCATATAATAAATTCTTACCTGGGCAATACCATCCTGGACATAGGAATGAGCAAAGACTTCATGACAAAGACACCAAAAGCAATCACAACAGAAGCAAAAATTGAAAAATGGGATCTAATTAAACTTAAGAGCTTCTGCATAGCCAAAGTAAAAAAGTAAATAGACAACCTACAGAATGGGAGAAAATATCTGCAAACTATGCATCTGACAAAGGTCTAATAGCCAGTATCTATAAAGAACTTAAATTTACAAGAGAAAAACAAATCCATTAACAAGTAAGCAAAGGACATGAACAGACACTTTTCAAAAGAAGACATACATGCAGCCAACAAGCATATGGAAAAAAAAAGCTTAGGCCAGCATAATGCCTCATACCTGTAATCCCAACACTTGAGAGGCTGAGGCAAGTGGATCACCTGATGCCAAGAGTTCAAGACCAGCCTGGCCAACATGGTGAAACCCCCTCTCTACTAAAAATTTAAAAAATTAGCCAGGTGTGGTGGCCCACGCCTGTAGTCCCAGCTACTCGAGAGGCTAAGGAAGGACAATTGCTTGAACCTGGGAGGTTGCAGTGAGGCAAGATCACACCACTGCACTCCAGCCTGGGCAACAGAGCAAGACTCCATCTCAAAAAAAAAAACAAAACTCAATATCATTTATCATTAGAGAAATGCAAATGAAAACCACAATGAGATGCCATCTCACACCAGTCAGAAGGCTATTATTAAAAAGTCAAAAAGTAACAGATGCTGGCAAAGTTGCAGAGGAAATGGAACACTTACTGTTGGTGGGAGTGTAAATTATTTCAAACATTGTGGAAAGCAATATGGTGATTCCTCAAAGAGCTAAAAGCAGAACTACCATTTGACCCAGCTATCTGATTACTGGGTAAATGCCCAGAGGAATATGAATTATTCTACCATAAAGACATGTGCACAAATGTTCACTGCAGCACTATTCACAATAGCAAAAACACGGAATCAATCTAAATACCCATTAATGGTAGACTGGATAAAGAAAATGTGGTACATATATACCATGGAATACTATACAGCCATAAAAAAGAAAAAGATCATGTCTTTTGCAAGTACATGGATGAAGCTGAAGGCCATAATCATTAGCAAACTAATGCAGAACAGAAAACAAAATACTACTTGTTCTCACTTAAATGTGGGAGCTAAATGATGAGAACTTATGAACACAAAGGAGAACTTATGAACAACAGACACTGGGGTGGAGGGTGGGAGAAGGAAGATAACCAGAAAAGATAATTATTGGGTACTAGGCTTAATACCTGGGTGATGAAATAAGAGTACAACAAACCGCCATGATACAAGTTTACCTATGTAACAAACCTTCACATTTACCCAAATCTAAAAGTTTAATAAATAAGTACATTCTCAAAGTCAAGTACAAAGAGAAGATCCTAAAAGCACCAAGAGAAAAGAAGTGAACATACAAAGGAGCTCTGATTTATCTGGCAATAGAATCCTCAGCAGAAAGCATATAGGCCATGAGAGAGTGAAATGACATATTCAAAGTGCTGGTGAAAGAGAACAAAACAAAAACTGTCAACCAAGTATATTATTCTCAGCAAAGCTATCCTTGAAACATGAAGGAGATAGTCTTTACTAGGACAAGCAAACACTTGCAAGGGACTCATAAGAAATGCTAAAGGGATTCTTCAGTATGAAAGAGGACACCACATGCAAAAACAAAAAAAACATTCGAAGGTATAAAACCCATTGGTAAAAGTGAGTATACAGACAAATGCAAAATACTCTTACACTTGTGGTGTGTAATCCAGTCATATCTCTAGTATGAATACTAAAAGAAAAATCTACTTAAAACAATAGGCTGGGCACAGTGGCTCATGCCTATAATCCTGGCATTTTGGGAGGGAGAGGAAAGGCCGATTGCTTGAGCTCAGGAATTTGAGAGCAGCC
Organism: Cebus imitator; assembly: GCF_001604975.1. Taxonomy (NCBI): domain Eukaryota; kingdom Metazoa; phylum Chordata; class Mammalia; order Primates; family Cebidae; genus Cebus; species Cebus imitator. The sequence continues at coordinate 119,909 of NW_016107345.1, forward strand.
AGTGCAATATGGAAAGTCCCGTCTCTACCAAAAATACAAAAAGCAGGGTGTCATAGCACGCACCTGTGATCCCAGCTACTTGAGAGGCTAAGGTGGGAGGGCCACAGGATCCTTAGGGTGTCACTTTGCCAGCCAGAAACCTCCGTGGTCAGTGGCACCTCTGCTTTGTTTTGCTCATACCCGCTGGGCTTGTTCCACCCACTTAGCCTGGCAGGCTGCACTTAGACTATGCTACCAGCCAGGGCCCCACACCTGTGAAGGGCAAGCCAGGTGCGAAGCAGTGAGGGGTGTGTGTGTGAGCAGGTGTGAGGTCCGGCTACTGCACACAGCCAGGCACACCAGGTGCTGCGGTAAGGCAGACAGCTCCAGCCACCAGCACAGGCACTGGCTCCATGTAAGGCTGCAGCCAGACCAGATGTACTGCAAGCGGCTTCCACTACAGGCACCAGTGTCTAGACAAGGGGAATGCAGTGGTGCCTGAAAGCTTGGAGATGCCAGGAACCACAGAGCTGCAGAGGGTGTTACAGTCTGTCACAGCTCTGGCTCTGGGAGCCCTGAGTCTGGGCTCCCAAAAAAGTCACAACTCATCTCCTCGTCGTCCACAGCACAGCGAGTTGGGGGGGGATGTGTTTCAGGTAGCACATGTTTCAGCCCATTTGTGTTACAGCTGTTTCAGTCCCACCATCCTGCTCTGGCCAGTGGCTTCTGGGCTGGCCTGGTCCTACCACTGCTTCCCATTGCATGGAGCAGCCACCAGGTGCCAGTGGAGGGTGGGAGGCCTATGGTGTGACAGCAGCTCTGTCTCAGGAATCCCGAGGTCTGAGCCCCTAGAAAGGTCATTACTCTTCACTCAACGCAGTATGGGAGCGTGTCACCACCCACAGCTCGGTGAGCCGGCCAGGAACATGTTACAGCTCCTTTCACCCCCACCATTCAGCGGGTCCCAAGTTCTTGTCCTGCGTCCAGGAAGAATGAGGTTACATAGACAACTGGAAGGTGAGCAAGGCGACGGAGAGAAGCCTTATTGAGTGACAGAACAGCTCTCAGCAGAGAGGAGACCCAAAGTGGGCAGCTCTTATCCACAGGCAGGTGGATAAGTCGATGAGACCAATGAGTCGATGCGACCCTGAGTCTAGCTGAGCCTTGGGTTTTTATGAGATCAGAAGGGAGGAAGTATGTGCTGATTGGTCCATGGGCAGCCAGGGGAAGGCCTGGAAAAGGCACCATCCAATTGGCCAAAAGGCATCAAGGAAGTTCTCAATCCAGGTCAAACTCCACCTGGAACTAGCAGCCTGGCCGAGGCTGCAGGCTGTCCTTGGTTTGAAGGTGAGGTTTCACTGAGAACCTGCCCCTTCTGCCTAGAAACCTGTCTGCCTCCCACTGCCATCAACATGCCGTCTGCAGTGCCCAGGCTGTCCGTGCTGAGGGACGCCCACAGGCCCACACCAAGCCGCCCTTAACCTCCCAGCCTCCCTTCCATGCTTGTCGGCGCCTAAAATCTGGGGGAGCCAAGGCAGCAGGAGGCTGGCATGTCAGCACTGCCTTGAGCATGCACACACCTGGCCGGGTCATGACGGCGCCTGCACTCAGCCACAACTTTGCTCTACACTGGAGTGGTTACTAGGAGTGAAGAGAGGCCAGGGAATGGGAGCAGGTACTTCCAAGCCTGCAGTGGCAGGGTCTGCCTAGGCTCCTGAGAGAGCAGGGATGTCCAAGTTCGAAGCTGTGGCTGGGCAGCTACAGCTGTGCCTGGAAGTGCAGGGTCACCACTGGGATCACCTGTTCCTGGCCCCTGATGGCGCCACAGAGCATGCAGCCCTGGCCACACCTCCTCCGCTGCTGGCATCCTCACAGAAGCTGCTTTAGATGGGCTGCCATCAGGAGGACAGCTTGAGCCTGAGGGGTAGAGGTTGCAGGAAGCTGAGATTGTCCCACTGTACTCCAACCTGGGTGACAGAGTGAGATCTCATCTCATGAAAACAAAAACAAAAAAGGTCCCCCCAAAAATAACCACAGCAACTTGTTAAGATATAGGCAATATAAAAAGATGTAAACTGAGACAACAAAAAGTTATAATGTGAGGGAATGGAGAAAGTACAGAAGGTTCTAGTTTTTCGTTTGTTTGTTTCTATTATTTGTGATCAAGGCAAGTTATCTGTTTAAAAAACTTGTCCAGGCACAGTAGCTCACACCTGTAATCTCTACACTTTGAGAGGCTAAAGCAGGAAGACTGCTTGAGGCCAGGAGTTCAACGCCAACCTGGCCAACACAGTGGATCCCCATCTCTTTTAAAAACTCTTTAATTTAAAAAATAAAAAAACCTTGTTATATCTATAAAATGTTTTTTAAAACCTCATAGTAACTACAAAGCAAAAACCTAACAGGTACATTAAAAAAAAGCAAAAAATTAAAACAACCAAGAAAGAAGAAAATAATTTGACCACAAAGGAAGACAGTGAAAAAGGAAGAAAACACAATAAGATATCATCTCACTCAAGTAAAAAAAAAAAAAACACAAAAAAAAAAAAAAAAAAAAAAAAGAAAAAAAATATTGGTGAGGATGTGAAGAAAGAGGAATCCTTGTACACTGTAAGTGAGAAGGAAAACTAGTACAAATACTATGGAAAACAGTATGGAGGTTACTCACAAAACTAAACCATATGATCCAGCAAACCCACTACTGGGTGTGTGTGTGTGTGTGTGTACACGCGCACGTATGCTTATTATATATATGTAATATAAATGATATAAACATATTGAAGACATATCTGTACTCCTATTATTATTGCAGCACTATTCACAGCAGTGAAAATATGTGGATAAGGTGGAAAAGGGATGATTCATGTCCTGAATGGGACTGAGCAAGATTGTGTGATATTTCATCATGCTACTCAGAATAGTGTAAAATTTTAAACTTATGAACTATTTATTTCTGAAATTTTCCATTTAATATTTTCGGACTGCAATTGACCACAGGGAACTGAAACTACAAAAAGCAAAACCATGGATGAGGGGGAACTACTGTGTACAAAAATCAGTTGGATACCTCTTAATTCATTGTACCAGGCCAACATTATCCTGATACCAAGCCAGAGATACTACAAAAAGAAGAGAAGTATAGACCAATATCTATTATGAATATGAATGCAAAAATCCTCAACATAATATTAGAAGGCCAAATTCAACACATAGTAAAAGGATTATACACCACAACAAAGTGGAATTTATCCCTGGAATGCAAAGATGACTTAACATACAAAAATCAATCACTGTAATACACCACATTAACACAATAAAGAAAAAAATATACAATCATCTCAGTTTTCAAAAATCCCAAAACACCCTTGGGGGAAACTGTAGCCCCCAAAGCTAAACTCACTTCTTTGGGCTTCCTGTCTAAGATCATGGTATGTGCATGGCATCTTCCTCTAAAGAGGATTTTGATTTTCTTATGTCAAATGCTATATATAAACTATCATTTCTGGCCAGGCATGGTGGCTCATGCCTGTAATCCCAGCACTTTGGGAGGCCAAGGTGAGTGGATCACAAGGTCAGGAGTTCGAGATTAGCCTGGCCAATGTGGTGAAACGCCATCTCTACTAAAAATACAAAAATTATCCGGGTGTGGTGGTGGGTACCTGTAGTCCCAGCTACTCGGGAGGCTGGGGCAGGAGAATTGCTTGAACCCAGGAGGCAAAGGTTGCAGTGAGCCAAGATAGTGCCACTGCACTCCAGCCTGGGAGACAGAGCAAGACTCCATCTCAAAAAATATATATATATATTTTTCCAACTCCTTAAACTAAGATCTTGGCTTGAGGTTCCTTGGTTATATCCAGGAGATTGGGAGCCAGGTTGTGACCCAGCTTGCTCTTTGGAATAAGATGCCTTAATCTTAGGCTTCGAATAATTTACATTAATACTTTAAAAAATACTATTCCCTGCATATGCAGATAAGCAGGCACATAAGGAAGCAAGACACCATGAACTACAGCTTAAAGAAACTAAACATGGAAATGCTAGGGGAAAATGGCAGATAGGAGTCAGGACTAGATTGCAGCTCCCATTCCGATGAACAGAGCAGTGGGTGGAGACTCACATCATGAACTTTTGCTCCAGAACTACTGAGGAATACACCAGGAAAGCTGAGAAAATCCACAGACCTCTGAAGGAAGTGGATTGCTCCTGCAGGACCTAGGAGACACCCCAAATATTGTGAATGCCCAAGCTATGCAAGTGGGAAAGGTAGGATTGTCTACCCCTGAATACACATCCTCACTGGGGAACTTGAAGGTCTAGTTCATGGGATAGGATTTGACCTTACCTGGAGCTGAGTCAAATTAGAGAGCAGAGCAAAATAAAGGGGTAGAGGAAGAAATGGGAAAAGCCCTGTGGGCTCTCTGCATCCCCTGGGAAGCCATTTCTGACTTGTTTCACAAGGGTCCTTTGGAAGGGCTGCCAGAGAAGCTGGTAAAAGACCACATAGAGAAGGAAACTCCAGCTGAACTTTCTAACAACTCCAATTGGACATGAAGTTTCCTGGCCAGAACTTGGGGAAGGGCATGAATCTAGTGTGCAGATTTGACAAATAGGGAGCCATGGTAGCCCTGCTTGCTTTCTCAGCTGGGAGGCTGGTAGCCTGGGGCAAGTTCTCAGCTCTGCTCACCCACTGCCTGGAAATAAACTTGGTGCTTTTGGTGGAGGGGTTGCGGGGGGCGGGCACAATGGGAGTGAGACCAGCCTTTTGGGTTGGGTGAGGAGCTGGGTGAGGCCTATAACTGCCGGCTTTCCCCAACTTTCCTGACAATCTGCATGACACACAGAGACAATCATAATCCTCCTGGGAACAGAACTCTATTGACCTGGGAGCCATACCCCTATTCCCCACAGCAGCTGCAGCAAGCCCCACCTAAGGAGAATCTGAGCTCAGAAACACCTAACCCTGCCCCCACCTGATGGTCCCTCTCTATCCACTCTGGTAGCTGAAGACAAAGGGCATATTCTCTTGGGAGTTCTAGGGCCCCGCCTACTGCATGATTTTATAAATACACTATTGATGAGGAAAGCAATCTTGTTAACAAAACCAACCTAAAAATACAACATTCTAATGGTAAAGGAGTTTGTCCAACAATGTCTTCTCTGAAACTATCATCAATACCAGCAGCTCTAGTACTGCCTGCCCCAAGCTGGCAGCATAAATGAGGGTAGTCCACCAACTGCCTCTATCCTCATACTAGAGCTCCACAGTATCTCTGGTAGATTCTCTCAAAATCCATGGAATTTATGCTAACTCATTTGATCCTTTCAACACTGGCAGCATACACTGAAGGGACTTCCAGACTCTGCCTGATGAATACTGCTCCCTTTTTGGTAGTCTGAACCCACATATGCAAAGGTATATATAGTGTTGTGTCAGCAAAACCACTAAAATAAGGACTTAATGTTTATAATCATACGTTAGTAAAGATCAGAAACACCTCATACAACTAAACAGTTACCAGCACAAAAGACTCATTTCCTTTCGTCACAATAAACACCCAAGTTTAATAGTTTTTAAAATTAGGGGGTTAATTATTTAATGTTACAAAGTTGCCATTTCTACAAAAAAAAGTTTTAGACATAAAAAGTTGTAGATGCCACCAGCCAGGTGCAGTGGCCCACACCTGTAATCCCAGCACTTTGGGAGGCCAAGAAGGGCGGATCACTTGAGCTCAGGTGTTTGAGACCAGCCTAGGTAACATGGCAAAACCCTGTTTCTATAAAAATATAAAAATTAGCCAGGCATGGTGGCATGCGCCTGTACTCTCAGCTACCCCAGAGGTTGAGGTGGAAGAATCTCTTGAGCGCAGGGGGCGGAGGTTGCATTGGGCCGTGACTACACCACTGCACTCCAACTTGGGTGATAGAGTCAGATGCTGTCTCAAAAAAGTAAATAAACAAAGTTGTAGATGTCTATTAGATATCCAGTAGAGATATAAAGTAGGCAGCTGGATTTGAGTCTGGAATCTGGGGAGAGGACTGCGCTACAGATATAAATTTCAGATCCCAAATTAGACTGAGATCACCAAGGGAATCAGAGTATACAGGAAACAGAAAAGATCTAAGGACTGAGCACTGGGGAATTCCAATACTAAGAGGTAGGGAGATGAGAAAAAAACAGCAAAAGAAATTACAGAATAATCAATGAGGTCAGAGGGAAACAAAGAGGATATTCTAGAAGCCAAGTGAAGGGAATTTCAAGGTAGCAGTGATAGGCCAAAAAAGGTAAAAACTACTGAATTAAGCAACATAGAAGTTACCTGGGACCATAATTAGCTATTTTAGTACTAACCATCATCTAAGAATTCATAACTCAGTACCTGTAAAGTTTTGTGCTCCTTTTGAAGATCTTTTATTTTATTCTGTTGCTGGCAAACCCTATTTAGTGATTCATCTTCCAATTCACCAATTTTGGATTTCACACTCTCCATAATTTGTTCCAAGTCATCAGCTCGTTGTTCTTGATGGGCTGCTCGGCTTTGCTCTAGCTGAAGTTCATTTCTAAGTTAAAAGACATACAGTTTCTTCCATTAGTATTAAAAATAAATCAAATTACCAAACATACACATATAACGACATATTGACTTTCTAAAGTTTCTTTGCATTCTTTTTATCTAAAATGCTTGGAACCAGAAGTGATTCATATTTCAGATTTTTTTCAGATTTTTGAATACTGCATCACATTTACTGGTCAAGCAACTCAAATCTGAATATCCAAAATCTAAACTGCTCCAGTAAGCATTTCCTTTGAGCATCATGTTGGTGCTCAAAAAGTTTCAAATTTTGGAGGTTTTTACATTTTCAGATTTGAGATGCTCAACCTGCAACAGAAACTAATAGAAGAAATGTAGGGTATCATTAAGTATCTATGCTAAGCCATTACCAAAAGATTTACCTATTAAAATTTTACCTACAGAAATATTTTTTAGTTTAATCGAAACTGGAAATTAAATTTCAAGATTGTTTTCAAGGCAGTTATTTTTAGAACGCATACAAACAATTCAAAAGAAACGTTTTCCATTTTATTACCTAAGATGTTGATTAGTTTCTATAAGCTCCTGTATCATGTTCTGTTGACGTGATGTTTCTTCCACCAACAGTTTCAAATTCTGTCTCATCCTTTGTGATGACTGTTTGTCAAAAATGATGAGATCTACATTTAAAAAGTATATAATACAGATAGTAAAAATAAAAGGCAAAAAAAATTTAAGATAAAAAATTTTTTAAAGAAAAACAAACATTTTATCTTAAGCAGCAAGAATAGCATCTAATTACCTTTGAGATCTGTTCTTTTGACTAGGGACAAAGGTTTTAAGCCATGCATCATCAACAGCACATTTATGCTTTCCCATTCTGCTTCTTCCTGCTACAATTACAAAGAGAGAAAAAAGGATCAACTTTAAGATATAAAGTGAAGAAATTCTCTCATATATAATTTCCTGCATTTTCAGAATAGAAATTTTTCTCCAAAAGTTTTAAGTATAAATGTTTATGCATACATAATATCAAAACAACACATTTATTGTTTCTAGCAAAATTAGACTAGAGGCATATAAATAAGCACAAATTATTGCATTATACAGAACACTTATATGTAGGCCTCAAAGAACAAAACAAACAACAACAAAACACCTTGCAATTTCAGTGAATCAAATAAATCTAAAGTTTTTTATTTAATTAAACCACACCAAGCCCTGCTCAGGAAAAAAAAAAAAAAAACAGCTATAAACTAGGCAATAACAACTGAATAGTAAAGAAAAGGTGAGTCACTTATAAGTATCACTTTCATAATGACTAGGGTCACAAAAAAATCAAAACATACCTGACTAGTTGGAACCAATATTTCAGATAGCTCCTTGTCAAAAGGAGCCTGTTCATCTGGATATATGACTCTAATAGAATCGCCCTGAAAGACACTCTCAAAGTCAAACAAATCTTTTCTTTTGACTGTTGACTTTTTCCTCCTTTTTTTGAGACACATTCTTGCTCTGTTGCTAGGCTAGAGTGCAGTGGCGTGATCTCAGCTCATAGCAGCCTCTGCCCCCCACCCAGGTTCAAGCGATCCTCCTGCCTCAAACTCCCAAGTAGCTGGGACTATAGGCACATGCCACCACGCCCAGCTAATTTTTGTATTTTTAGTAGAGACGGGGTTTCACCGTGTTGGCCAGGATGGTCTCTATCTCTTGACCTCGTGATCCACCCACACTGGCCTCCCAAAATGCTGGGATTATAGGCATGAGCCACTCTGTCCAGCTTTTTTTTTTTTTTAACATCTCCTACCACTCATAACTTTTCCCTCATTTATGTTTTAGGCTTTCTGATCACAGTTTAACTATGTGGTGGACACAACTAAAATTATCACTGATGTTTGTTTTAGGAGTCAAAAGCTCTGTTAGTGTCTCAGAACATCTGCTGTAACTCATAAAAATAAAATGTTCTGGCCGGGCGCGGTGGCTCAAGCCTGTAATCCCAGCACTTTGGGAGGCCGAGGCGGGTGGATCACGAGGTCAAGAGATCGAGACCATCCTGGTCAACATGGTGAAACCCCGTCTCTACTAAAAATACAAAAAATTAGCTGGGCATGGTGGCACGTGCCTGTAGTCCCAGCTGCTCGGGAGGCTGAGGCAGGAGAATTGCCTGAACCCGGGAGGCGGAGGTTGCGGTGAGCCGAGATCGCGCCATTGCACTCCAGCCTGGGTAACAAGAGTGAAACTCTGTCTCAAAAAAAATAAAAATAAAAATAAATAAATAAATAAAATGTTCTGGGTCGGGCACAGTGGCTCACACCTGTAATCCCAGCACTTTGGGAGGCCAAGGCAGGTGGATCACGAGGTCAGGAGATCGAGACCATCCTGGCTAACACAGTGAAACCCCGCCTCTACTAAAAATACAAAATATTAGGCGGGTCTGGTGACACGCGCCTGCGGTCCAAGACTCAGGAGGCTGAGGCAGGAGAATCACTTGGACCCAGGAGGCGGAGGTTGCCGTGAGCCAAGATCGCACCACTGTACTCCAGCGTGGGCAACAGTGAGACTTTGTCTCAAAACAAAACAAAATTAAATTAAAAAAATGCTCACATAATAAAGTCACATATTTTGATAGATTAACTTATACATATTGTTCCCTGATACCACTTTCATTTTAAGATAAAGTAATTGTAAATTCTGAAAATAGTTGGGAATGGCATTTTCCAAAGTACATGCTACAGAACACTAGTCTAATGAAATGTTCATCAAACTAGTGTTAAATAGTATGAAATGTTGTATGCTAAATCCTCCCTTTGGAAACTGATAATATTGTGAAGTGTTAGGGTAAGTAAACCATTTAATAGTCTTTAACCTAGCATTTCCCAAAATTATTTGAGGAAAGAACTCTTTTAAAGGTAAATTTTTCCATTTGTAGATGCAGCATTCTTTGGCACATATTTTGAGAAGCAATGGCTTAAAATATTTTAAGTTTACCTGTTTTTCAGTCATAAATCTGTCTGATGGTTGATTGGAATCCTGGGGTTTAGGGGCTACTGGAAACATAGTTTCTTTTGTAGAATGAAAAGGAACAGAAATTGGCAATTTAAAAATTTGAGTTGCCTAAATGAAAAAAGACAAAAAGTACAACAGGAATTAAAGAAAATTATATTTAAAAGAATCCACTACTCTTGCAGGGCAATTCAGGTCATTCCTGTGTCAAAACTTTATGACTTCTTAGTTAGCTGATTATTAAGAATTATTTGAATAAACCCTATCTTATAATGTTCTCCTTTGGAAATAAAGCATTCTGAGACTTTACACACATACCACACACACATATGCACTCTGTCCTGCCAACTCTCCATCACTGAATGAAGGAAATATTTAACAGTATACTGTGAAAAGCATGTGACATTAATAAACTGTTATCTTTTAGAAGATGATTCTTTCAGTTCTTTATGCTGCATTCAGAAAAAATACAGAAGACATACTCCTCCAAAAAGAGGATACACTGATGAAGTATAATGCATAACTAGTACCCAAGAACACAGGAAAAAACCAAGTAGAAGCAGCATTTGAAGAGCTAATGACTAGGTCCACTGGCAAGATGGCCCAATAGGAACAGCTCCAGTCTGTAGCTCCCAACGAGATCAACACAGAAGGCAGGTGATTTCTGCATTTCCAACTGAGGTACCCGGTTCATCTCACCGGGACTGGCTGGACAGTGGGTGCAGCCCACCGAGGGCAAGCCAAAGCAGGGTGATGCATTGCCTCACCTGGGAAGTGCAAGGGATCAGTGGATTTCCCTCCCCTGTCCAAAAGTGGTTGTGAGAAACTATATGGGGAAGAACACTGCATTCTAGCCCAGATACTGTACTTTTCTGACAGTGTCCGAAACCAGCAGAACAGGAGATTCTCTCCAGTGCCTATGCCGCTAGCGCCCTGGGTTTCAAACACAAAACTGGGCAGTTATTTGGGCAAACACCGAGCTAGCGGCAGGAGTTTTTTTTTCATATCCCAGTGGCACCTGGAACGCCAGCAAGACAGAACTGTTCACCCCTCTGGAAAGGGGGCTAAAGCTAGGGAGCCAAGTGGTCTGACTCAGTGAGTCCCACCCCCATAGAGCCCAGCAAGCTAAGATCCATTGGCTTGAAATTCTCATTGCCAGCACAGCAGCCTGAGGTTGACCAGGGATGCTCAAGCTTGGTGGGGGGAGGGGCATCCTCTATTGTGGAGGCTTGAGTGGGCAGTTTTACCCTCACAGTGTAAACAAAGCCACGGGGAAGTTCAAACTGGGCAAAGCCCACTGCAGCTCAGCAAGGCCACTGCGGCCTGACTACTCCTCTAGATTCTTCCTCTCTGGACAGGGTATCTTGGGAAAAACAGGGAGCAGCCCCAGTCAGGGACTTAGAGATAAAACCCCCATCTCCCTTGGAAGAGCACCTGGGGGAAGAAGTGGCTGTGGGTTCAGTTTCAGCAGACTTAAATATCCCTGCCTGATAGCTCTGAAGGGAGCAGCGGATCTCCCAGCACAGCATTCGAGCTCAGATAAGGTATAGACTGCCTCCTCAAGTGAGTCCCTGACCCCTGTGTATCCTGACTGGGAGATACCTCCCGGTACGGGCCAACAGACACCTCATATAGGAGAGCTCTGACTGGCATCTGGTGGGTGCCTCTCTGGCACAAAGCTTCCAGAGGAAGGAACAGACAGCAATCTTTGCTGTTCTGCAGCCTCTGCTGGTGATACCCAGGCAAACAGGGTCTGGAGTGGACTTCCAGCAAACTCTAGCATACCTGCAGCAGAGGGGCCTGATTGTTAGAAGGAAAACTAACAAACAGAAAGGAATAGTTATCAACAAACAGGACATCCACTCAGAGGCCCCATCCAAAGGTCACCAACATCAAAGACCAAAGTTAGATGAATCCAAGAAGACGGTGAGAAACCAGTGCAAAAAGGCTGAAAATTCCAAAAACCAGAATGCCTCTTCTCCTCCAAAGGATCACAGCTCCTTGCCAGCAAGGGAACAAAACTGGATAGAGAAAGAGTTTGATGAATGGACAGAAGTAGGCTTCAGAAGGTGGGTAATAACAAACCCCTTCAAGCTAAAGGACCATGTTCTAACCCAATGCAAGGAAGCTAAGAATGTTGAAAAAAGGTTAGACAAATTGCTAACGAGAATAACCAGCTTAGAGAAGATATAAATAACCTGATGGAGCTGAAAAACACAGCACGAGAACTTCGTGAAGCTTATAGAAGTATCCTTAGCCGAATCAATCAAACAGAAGAAAGGATATCAGAGACTGAAGATCAACTTAATGAAATAAAGTGAGAAGACAAGATTACAGAAAAAAGAGTGAAAAGAAACGAACAAGGCCTCCAAGAAATATGGGACTATGTGAAAAGACAAAATCTGCATTTGATTGGTGTACCTGAAAGTGATGGGGAGAATGGAACCTAGCTGGAAAACACTCTTCAGGATTTATTGAGGAGAACTTCCCCAACCTAGCAAGGCAGGCCAACATTCAAATTTAGGAAATACAGAGAACATCACAAAGATACTCCTTGAGAATAGCAACCCCAAGATATATAATCATCAGATTCACCAAGGTGGAAATGAAGGAAAAAATGTTAAGGGCAGCCAGAGAGAAAGGTGGGGGTGCCCACAAAGGGAAGCCTATCAGACTAACAGCGGATCTTGGCAGAAACCCTATAAGCCAGAAGAGAATGGGGGCCAATATTCAACATTCTTAAAGAATTTTCAACCCAGAATTTAATATCCAGCCAAACTAAGCTTCATAAGTGAAGGAGAAATAAAATCCTTTACAGACAACAAATGCAGAGAGATTTTGTCATTACCCGGCTTGCCTTACGAGAGTTCCTGAAGGAAGCACTAAATATGGAAAGGAACAACTAGTACCAGCCATTGCAAAAACATACCAAATTGTAGGGCTGATGGCCCCACAGGGTCATAGAATGTCCCTTATGCTGTGCTGAGGCGCAGGATCCGAGAAATAAAGAGACAGGACACAGAAGTACAAAGAAAATGCAGCTGGGCTCAGGGAGCCACGCCACTTATCATTGGAGTCAGGCGAGGCCCCAAATGTCCAGAAGCAGGAGTATTTATTGTGTATAGGTTAGGGGGCAGGGCAGTGAGTGAAATCATCTTTAAGGATAGTGATAGGGTCGTGAGCAATAAAACATGGGGTCCACCCCCAATAGGTCACCTAGGCCAGGAGGACAGTGCACAGCAAGGGGCCCGTTCCCATGAAGGCAAGGGCCATGTGCAGTAAGGGGTCCACCCCCATTAGGTCACTGAGGCTTGAAGGTGGGCCGTGCGCAGTGAAGAGGGTGCAGTGTACAATACTTCTATCTATGGGCAAACTACTTCTAAGAAGATTTATAGGAGGATGCCTTAAGTCACATAGCAGTGACAGAGCTGTAAAGGTTACCGCCACCTTCTGGCAGCTTCCAATGAGTTCTATGGGAAGATGCTTTTTGAGCAGCACAGTAGCAAGAGCTGATAAAGTTCACAGTCGCTAAGGTGGATTTCCGGTCTGAGGGCAGCCTTCCACAAGAACTGGAGCAAGGTCCTACAACTACTTTATTAGGAGGAGTGGCTCTTGCCCCAAGCCTGCCATACAGCGGGTATCTTTATGATATTGAACGCTGCCGCCTGGGCCATGTATTCTTGTCCTGGTATAACTGTTTTCCCTTAAATCATGCCTTGCACTATATCTGCTCTAGGCATTCCTCCGATTGTAAGCTGCTTATTCCTTAATTCATGCTCTATACTGTGTCCACTCTAGGCATTCCTCCAATTATAAACTAAGATACAATTATATATATGTAGGGAAATATTCTTTAGGCACTCATACTATCAACTATTATATGATTATAACTATTATATGATTATATAAAGGGATTCTTCAAGCCCTAATTCTATAAACTAATATATGATTGCATAAAGGATTATATAAAAGGAAATAGCTGAGTAGTAACACTACGAAGTGAGATATTCCTCAAGCCCTAACTGTGCCAGGGTTCTGCTTAGCTCTCATTGCTCAGTGCCTATATCGGGAGTTATCCACACAAATTGTAAAGACCATTGACAGTATGAAGAAACTGCATCAATTAATGGGCAAAATAACCAGCTAGCATCATAATGACAGGATCAAAGTCACACATAACAATATTAACCTTAAAGGGAAATAGGCTAAATGCCCCAATTAGAAGGTACAGACTGGCAAATTTGATAAAGAGTCAAGACCCATTGGTGTGCTATGTTCAGGAGACCCATCTCACATGCAAAGACACACATAAGCTCAAAATAAAGGAATGGAGGAATATTTACCAAGCAAATGGAAAG
>NW_016107345.1:134163-140292 GCF_001604975.1 Cebus imitator
ACAGAACTCTGCAGCCCAAATCAACAGAATATACATTCTTCTCAGCATCACATCGCTCTTATTCTAAAATTGACCACATAATTGGAAGTAAAACACTCCTCAGCAAATGCAAAAGAATGGAAATCATAACAGTCTCTCAGACCACAGTGCAATCAAATTAGAACTCAGGATTAAGAAACTCAACACAAAACTGCACAACTACATGGAAACTGAACAACCTGCTCTTGAATGATTGCTGGGTAAAAAACAAAATTAAGGCAGAAATAAAGATGTTCTTTGAAACCAGTAAGAACAAAGACACAATGTACCAGAATCTCTGGCACACATTTAAAGCAGTGTGTAGAGGGAAATTTATAGCACTAAATGCCCACAAGAGAAAGCAGGAAAGATCTAAAATTGACACCCTAACATCACAATTAAAAGTGCCAGAGAAGCAAGGGCAAACAAATGCAAAAGCTAGCAGAAGACAAGAAATAACTAAGATCAGAGCAGAACTGAAGGACATAGAGACATGAAAAACCCTTCGAAAAAAATGAATCCAGGAGTTGGTTTTTTGAAAAGATCAACAAAATAGATGATAGACCGCTAGGCAGACTAATAAAGAAAAAAAGACAGAAGAATCAAATACACGTGATAAAAAATTATAAAGGGTATATCACCGCCAATTCCACAGAAATACAAACTACCATCAGAGAATACTATAAACACCTCTATGCAAATAAACTAGAAAATCCAGAAGAAATGGATAAATTCCTAGACCCATACACCCTCCCAAGACTGAACCAGGAAGAAGTCGAATCCCTGAATAGACCAATAACAACTTCTGAAATTGAGGCAGTAATAGCCTACCAACCAATAAAAGTCCAGGACCAGACAGATTCACAGCCAAATTCTATCAAAGATACAAAAAGGAGCTGGTTCCAAGCAATAGAAAAAGGGGGAATCCTTCTAAAACTATTCCAAGCAAAAGAAAAAGGGGGAATCCTCCCTAACTCATTTTATGAAGCCAGCATCATCTTGATATCAAAACCTGGCAGAGCTACGACAAAAAAAAGAAAATTTCAGGCCAATATCCCTAATGAACATCAGTGCGCCTCAATAACATACTGGGAAACTTAATCCAGCAGCACATCAAAAAGCTTCTCCACCACAATCAAGTTGGCTTCATCCCTGGGATGCAAGGCTGGTTCCACATATGCAAATCAATAAACGTAATCTATCACATAAACAGAACCAATGACAAACATAACGTAATCCATCACATAAACAGAACTACATGATTATCTCAATGGATGCAGAAAAGGCCTTCGAAAAAATTCAACAGTCTTTCATGCTAAAAACTCTCAATAAACTAAGTATTAATGGAATGCATCTCAAAATAATTACAGCTATTTATGACCAACAGACAATATCACACTGAATGCGCAAAAATTGGAAGCATTCCCTTTGAAAACCGGCACAAGGCAAGGATGCCCTTTCTCCACCACTCCTATTCAACATAGTATTAGAAGTTCTGGCCAGAGCAATCAGGCAAGAGAAAGAAATAAAGGGTATTCAATTAGGAAAAAAGGAAGTCAAATTGTCTCCATCTGCAGATGACATATTGTATACTTAAAATATCCCACAGTCTCAGCCCCAAATATCCTTAAGCTGATAAGCAATTTCAACAAAGTCTTGGGATACAAACTCAATGTGCAAAAATCACAAGCATTCCTATACACCAATAATAGACAAATAGAGAGCCAAATCATGAGTGAATTCCCATTCACGATTGCTACAAAGATAATCAAATACCTAGGAATACAACTTACAAGGGATGTGAAGGACCTCTTCAAGGAGAACTACAAACCACTGCTCAAGGAAATAAGAGAGGACACAAATACATGAAAAAAACATTCCATGCTTATTGATAGGAAGAATCAGTTTCGTGAAAATGGCCATACTGCCCAAAGCAATTTATAGATGCAATGCTATACCCATTAAGCTACCATTGACTTTCTTCACAGAATTAGAAAAAACTACTTTAGATTTCATATGGAACCAAAAAAGAGCTCACAAAGCCAATACACTCCTAAGTAAAAAGAGCACAGCTGGAGGCATCACGCTACCGGACTTCAAATTATACTACAAGACTTCAGCAACAAAAATGGCATGGTACTGGTACCAAAACAGATATATAGACCAACAGAACAGAACAGAGGCCTCAGGAATAACACCACACACCTGCAACTATCTGATCTTTGACAAACCTGACAAAAACAAGCAATGGGGGAAGGATTCCCTATTTAATAAATGGCGTTGGGAAAACTGGCTAGTCATATGCAGAAAGCTGAAACTGGATCCCTTCCTTACACCTAATACAAAAATTAACTCAAGATGGATTAAAGACTTAAACATAAGACCTAAAAGCATAAAAACCCTAGAAGAAAACCTAGGCAATACCATTCATGACATAGGCATGGGCAAAGACTTCATGACTAAAACACCAAAAGCAATGGCAACAAAAGCCAAAATAGACAAATGGGATCTAATTAAACTAAAGAGCTTCTGCACAGCAAAAGAAACTATCATCAGAGTGAACAGGCAACCTACAGAATGGGAGAAAATTTTTGCAATCTATTTCTGACAAAGGGCTAATATCTAAACTCTACAAAGAACTTAAACAAATTTACAAGGAAAAAACAACCCCATCAAAAAGTGGGCGAAGGATACAAACAGCTATTTCTCAAAAGAAGACATTTATACAGCCAACAAACATGAAAAAAGCTCATCACCACTGGTCATTAGAGAAATGCAAATCAAAACCACATTGAGACACCATCTCGCGCCAGTTAGAATGGCGATTGTTAAAAAGTCAGAAACAACAGACGCTGGAGAGGATGTGGATAAACAGGAACGCTTTTACACTGTTGGTGGGAGTGTAAATTAGTTCAACCATTGTGGAAGACAGTGTGGTGATTCCTCAAGAATCTAGAACTAGAAATACCATTTGATCCAGCAATCCCTTTACTGGGCATATACCCAAAGAATTATAAATCATTCTACTATAAAGACAGATGCACACGTATGTCTATTGCAGCACTGTTCACTATAGCAAAGACTTGGAACCAACCCAAATGTCCATTAATGATAGACCAGATAAAGAAAATGTGGCACATATACACCATGGAATGCTATGCAGCCGTAAAAAAGGATGAGTTCATGTCCTTTGCAGGGACATGGATGAAGCTGGAAACCATCATTCTCAGCAAACTAACACAGGAACAGAAAACTGAACACCGAATGTTCTCACACGTAAGCTGGAGTTGAACAATGAGAACACATGGACAGAGGGAGGGGAACATCACACACTGGGGCCTGTTGGGAGGTGGGAGGCTGGGGTGGGGGGCGGCGGGGATAGCATTAGGATAAATACCTAATGTAGATGATGGGTTGATGGGTGCAGCAAACCATCATGGCACGTGTATACCTATGTAACAAACCTGCATGATCCACACATGTATCCTAGAACTTAAAGTATAATAAAAAGAAAAATCAACATCCCTTCATGATTTTAAAAAATCCTAAAAAAACAGGATATAAAAGGAACATACCTCAACATAATAAAAGCCGTATATGACAGACCCACAGGCAGTATCATACTGAATGGGGAAACACTAAAAGTCTTTCCTCTAAGATCTGGAACAGAACAAGGTTAAAAAATTGATAAACCTTAAGCCAGACTAACGAAGAAATAAAGAAAAAAAATCAAATAAAATCAGAGATGAAAAAGGACTGGACTTGCTCTAGCTAGGATTGGAATTGCTTTAGCTAGAGATGAAAAAGGACTGGAATTGCTCTGGCTAGCAATTAGACATGAGAAAGGAAAAAAGGGCATTAAAATTTGAAATAAAAAAGTCAAATTATCCTTGTGTTACAGATGATATGATCTTATATGTGGAAAAACCTGAAGACTCCACCAAAAAGCTACTTGAACTGGTAAACAAATTCAGTAAAGATGCAAGATACAAAATTCGCTTACAAAAATCAGTAGCATTTCTACAAACCAACACTGAACAATCTGAAAAAGAAATCAAAACAGTAATCCCATTTACAATAGCCACAAAGAAAATTCAACACCTAGGAATTAACTGAACCAAAGAAGTAAAACATCTCTACAATCAAAATTATAAAATATTGATGACAGAAAATGAAGAGGCCACAAAAAATGAAAAGATATTCCATGTTCATAGATTGAAACAATCGATATTGTTAAAATATCCATACTACTCAAAGCAATCTACAGATTCCATGCAAATGCCTAGCAAAATACCAATGACAAATTGGTATTCACAGAAATAGACAAAATAATCATAAAATTTATATGGAACCACAAAAGACCCCAAACAGCCAAAGCTAAACTGAGCAAAAAGAACAAAAGTGGAGGAATCATATTACCTGACTTATATTACAGAGCCATATTAACCAAAACAGCATAGTACTGCCATAAAAATAGACATGTAGACCAGTAGAACAGAATATAAAATCCAGAAACGAATCCCCACAGTGACAGTGAACTCATTATTGACAAAGGTGCCAAGAATATGCATTGGGGAAAGTCTCTTCAATAAATGGTGCTGGGAAACTAGATATTCATATGCAGAATGGAACTAGATTCCTATCTCTCACCATATATAAAAATCAAATAAAGATGAATCAGACTTAAATCTAAGCCCTCAAACTATGAAACTACTATAAAAAAATTGGGGAAACTCTCCAGGATAATGGATTGAGCAAAGATTTCCTGAGTAATATCCCACAAGCACAGGCAATCAAAGCAAAAATGGACAAGTGGGATCACATTGAGTTAAAAAGCTTCTGCACAGCAAAGGAAAAACAAAGAGACAACCCACAGAATGAGAGAAAGTATTTGTAAACTACCCATCTGACAAGGGATTAATAACCAGAATATATAAGGAGCTCCAACAATTTTTTTTTTAGTATCACTCTGTTGCCCAGGCTGCAGTACAATGGCACGATCTCAGCTCACTGCAACCTCTGTCTCCTGGGTTCAAGCAATTCTCCTGCCTCAGCCTCCCAAGTAGCTGGGATTACACGCACGTGCCACCACACCCAGCTAATTTTTTATATTTTTGGTAGAAAATCAGTCTATTAAAGAGATATCTGCACTCTCATGCTTACTGCAGCATTATTCATAAAAGCCAAGATTTGGAAGCAACCTAAGTGTCTGTCAACAAATGGATAAAGAAAATCTGGTACATATACATAATGGAGTACTATCCAGCCATTAAAAGAGAATGAGATCCTGTCATATGCAACGACATGGATGGAACTATAAGTCATTATGTTAAGCGAAATAAGCCAGGCACAGAAAGACAAACATTGCATGTTCACATTTATTTATGGGATCCAAAAATCAAAACAATTGAACGTATGGAGACAGAGAGCAGAATGATGGTTACCAAAGGCTGGAAAGAGTAACAGGTCAGCTGAGAGGAAGAGGGGATGGTCAACAGGTTAAAAAAAAAAAAAAATAGAAAGAATAAGATCTAGTATTTGCTAGTACAACGGGTTGACTATATTCAATAATAAAATTGTACACTTTTAAGTAACTAAAAGAATTGGATTTTTTATGACACAAAGGATAAATGCTTAAGGCAATGAATACTTCATTTACCCTGATATGATTATTATATATTGTATGCCTATATCAAAATATCCCATGTAACTCATAAATATGCACATCTATGCACCCATGAAATTTTATGTTTTAAATTATAAAAGTTCATATTAAAAAAGAATATCTCTACAGACAAGAAAAACATACTAGAAAGACATGCTCACAAAACAGATAGTAACTATAACCGCTATTTTAAAACAAGCTAAAATATGTGGAAAACTGTAAGACATGAAAGAACAATATAATTAGAAACAAGAAAAGCTTGGAAATGAGCTTATAGAATCTAGAAATTAGTAACTTTTAAAAACTAGTCATTTCCTAAATAAAGGTTAAAGAAGAAGAAAAATGAATAAAGACTACAGACAATGCCTTAAGAGAAACAGAGATTAAAAGAAAAACAATTTTAAAAATTAAAAAGAAGGCCGGGCGCGGTGGCTCAAGCCTGTAAT
>NW_016107345.1:140619-143973 GCF_001604975.1 Cebus imitator
AGGCAAAGAAGCCCAAACATACACTAACAGTGGTAATTGAAAATTAAAACAACAGAACCAATTTAAAAAACTATAATTCAGGAAACTTGCCTGATTTTAAAATTCATACAAGCTGCAAGACTTAGAATAACCAAAACAACTTTGAAAAAGAACAGGCTGGCCAAGGTGGCTCACACCTGTAATCCCAGCACTTTAAGAGGCTGAGGCAGGAGGATGGTTTGAGGCCCAGGAGTTCAAGACCACACTGGGCAACATAGCAAGACCCCATCTCTACAAAAATAAAATAAAAAAGATTAGCCAGGCACTGTAGCATAAACCTATAGTCCCAGCTACTGTGGTGTCTGAGGTGGAAAGACAACTTGAACCCAGGAGTTTCATCAATGAGCTATGATTGTGCCACTGCACTCTAGGCTGGATAACAGCAAGATCCTATCTCTAAATGAATGAATGAAAAAGAAAAACGAAGTTGAAGGACTAATACTACATCATTTCAAGGCTTATAAAGCTACAGTAATCAAGACAATATAGCACTGATATCAAGACAAACAGATTAATGAAACAAAATATAGTCAAGAAACAGACTCATACATATAGGGACACCTGAGTTTCACCAAAGGTATAAAAGTAATTCTGCAGGAAAAATGGTAGTTTTTTCAATAAATGATGCTAGAACAATGCAATAGCCATATGCAAAAAAAAAAAAAGGAGAAAGAAACAAAGAAAAAGGACTTTCAGCCATGCCTCACACCATATACAAAAAAGTTAACTTAAAATCAATGATATAAACCTAAAACTTAAAATCACAAAATATCTAGAAAAACACAGAAAAACTGTAGATATCTGCACTCTCAGAGTTAGGCAAACATGTCTATGATATGACACCAAAAGCATGATCTATTCAAGAACAAATGGGGCTTCATAAAAATAAGGTCTGCTCTTTAAAAGATACCATTTTGAGAATGAAAAGAGAAACCACATACTCTGAGAAAATAATTGGGAATCGGAAAAGGTTCATATCCAGAACATATAAAGAACTCTCAAAACGAAGTAAGGAAGTTAACAACAATAAGAAGTAAACAACTGAACTTGAAAATGGGCAAAAAATTTCAATAGACATTTCACAAGAGACATACAGATGGCAGCAAGTAAGCACATAAAAAGATGCTAAACATTGTTAGGAGGGAACTGCAAATTAAAACACACGACGTGACACTACTACCCACATATTAGAATGGCTAAGAATGACTATACCAAGTGTTTTCGAGGATGTGGAGGAACTGGAACTCTCGTATACTGCTGATGGGAATTTAAACTACTACAACCACTTTGTCAATCACTTTGGCTATTTCTTAAAAGGTTAAGCACTTACCATAAGACCCAGCCATGCCATTGCTAGAATTTACCCAAGAGAAATGAAAGCATTATGTCCACACAAAGACTGTACACAAATGTTCATAAGAGCTTTATCTATAACAGCCAGAAACTGGAAACAACGCAAATGTCCAACAGCAAGTGAACAGACACATGAACTGTGGTATACCCATTGGGTGGAATACCCTTCAGCAATAAAAAAGAATACGTGCAACATGGATAAATGCCAAAATAATTATACTGAAAGCCAGCCACAAAATAGTACATACTGTAACATTCCATTTATACAAAACTCTAGAAACTGAAAACTAATCTGTGGTGATTGAAAGCAGATCAGTGGTTGCTGAGAGAATGGAGGTTAGAGAAAGAGAACTAACTAGAACAAGAAAATCTGGGGTGATGATGTATTGACAATGCTGATTGGGGTGATGGTTTCATAGGTATATATGTATGTGAAAACTCATCGAATTTTATACTACATATGTGCAGCTTATTGTACATTAAATATATCTCAATAAAGCTGTTTAAAACATAGTTTTCCTGAAATTATAAAAAGATTTGAAACTACAAATGGAAAGAAAATGTCAAATACCCGAGAATACTGACCCAAAACAACCAACACAATGTTACATTCTACTATTACTACCAGACTTTAATGAAAAAGAAAAAAATTGGCTGGGCGTAGTGGCTCATGCCTGTAATCCTGGCACTTTAGGAGGCTGAGGCAGGTGGATTACTAGAGCCTGGATTCATGACCAGCCTGGGCAACATGGCAAAACTCTATCTCTACAAAAAAAAAAAAAAATTAGCTGGGCGTGGTGGCAGGCGCCTGTAATCCCAGCTACTTGGGAGGCTGAGGCAGGAGAATTGCTTGAACCTGGGAGGCGGAGGTTGCAGTGAGCCAAGATCATGCCATTCCACTCCAGCCTGGGTAACAAGAGCGAAACTCCATCTAAAAAAAAAAAAATAAAAAAAAAAAACCCACATGACTTATAAGAAGAAAAAAAGTTGGATTATCATCTAACTTTGATAACAATGCTTTATGCCAGAAGAAAAGGGAGAAATGTATTTAAGAAATTCAAGGAAAAGAAGTGTGAACCAAAGAGTTTGTATCTGCAAAACTGACTTTCAAGTATAAAAAGAACAAACGTTTATCAGTATATAAGAACTTAGACAATATTTCTTCCTGAGGAATCTAACAATGTATTAGCTTCAGGTAGCCAAAACGCCTAGAGAGATCTCAGCAAAAACACTGGTGGTAAACATTAAACACATTAATAGAACTAAGAAGAGACTAAGAGGGAAAAAGCAGAACATGAAATGGCTATATGCTCTCACAATGCAGATAGAGTACAACTGTTAGAGAAAGAAGAAAAAAAACGGGAAAAACATAAACAAAAAAAGCTTTAATGTTTTCAGTAATCATACTGATGGTGATTTCAGAAATATAGTTCTGGTACGGCCATATGTATAATACAGGATGAGTAAATACGGGATATTCTATTATCTCCTATATTCCTGAGAATCATGATAATCAGTATGGGAAAAAGGAGTTACAGCTGTGATAGAGAAGTTGTTAAGTAAAAGCTTTGTAGTCTCTGAATTCTAATCTGAAGACTGGAAGTAGAATACATTAGGTATCTTTTAATATGTGTGTCTGTAGAGAAATGTAAGTATCCTAGCTCTGTCTACTGAAAAGCCTGAAACAATGACTAACTCAGGATCCTCAGCATTCAGACTATAACTGAAATACTATTTCCCTCTAAAAGAAACTAGGGCATTTTAAGGAAATGGCTGATTTCAGACCTGCGATAGGAATTGTTCAATATATCATATAGCAAGGAAGCTATCAAAAACTAGGAGCCCAGGCTCACAGTGTAGTTTGGCCAACATGGTGAAATCCCATCTGTACTAAAAATACAAAACACACACACACACACACACACACACACACAAATTAGCAGGCCTGGTGGTGTGTGCCTA
>NW_016107345.1:145658-153082 GCF_001604975.1 Cebus imitator
AAAAAAAAAATAGCTACTTAACCTCTCTGAGCTTCAGCTTCTCGGCTGAATTGTAAAATATCTACCCGATAGAATTATCAGGAGGCTAAAAGGAAATATATGTAATGAATCTAGCATAGTAGTCAATAAATATTAGATTTTTTCCATGGCCTCCCAACATCTGGAGTCATCCATTACATTAGACATACCTCGGTCATAGCATATTACTCTTGCACTTTACACCTGGTCATGCAGGTTGATCTCAATGAAATGATCACCCAATGAGTCTCACGGTCTGAAACTGATCTTCATCTAGGTTTCAAAAAGATAAAAAGAACAAAATCTTGAAATGTTCAACCTCCCACTAAGAATGGTCTTGTGTTACTCCCAGAGCAGGCATCCATGGTACTGGTAATCCTGAGCTAAAGCAGGCACAACTGAAATAACAGCTAATGGCCTTCCCAGCTCACCATCATATGCCCCTCCCCTTCTCTTCTCTCCCCACCTTGTTGAGACATTTAGCTGGCTATGCAAATCTATCATCATCCATTGTCAATTCTGACTTCTGGCTTCACAGGTAGGATATTCTCATTTGCAAGGGTACTAAAATGAAGCATCCTCAGACAAACTACCACTGATCACAAAAGCAAACCCAGGAAGAAAACTACTCCTCATTTGCACCCATGACCAAGCCCTCCTTTTCAGAGATCCATTTCTGTGAAATAAATGGGCCAATAGTTTGCAGCAACCTTTTCCCCGCTATAGGCTGTGACAGGATACAGGTGTAGAACTTTTAAAGTCACAGGAAGAGACCAAATGCTTTCTAGGGCCAACACAGAAGCTATAGTTTTAATTACTGTCGTAACACACTCAAAATAAGACTGTGGGGTAGGAGTTGGAGGGTAGGAGTTGGTTTGTACAGGGCATAGTAAGCCACGCATAGAAAAGCAAAAACATAATTGTATCTTCTGGCACTTTCTAGGTTTCCCAAGTCTTTCAGCCAAATTGCCCTTTATAGGTCTGAAGCCCCTTGTAACATGCTCCATACCTTAAATTTTAATTATTTTTTCACATTTGGGGTGGGGGAGGGGAGCTGACAACCATGGCCAATAACTGTTCCTTCTCAACTTGAATCACAACAAAATCTTTAAGCGCCTTCAAAAGTATATACTTAAAATTACTACAATAAATGAACACGTACAAAAAAAAAAGAAAAATAAATGAACACGTGTAACCCTTTCAAAGTCTCCATTCCTTATTAAATACAAAAGCTTCTATTCTAAAAAATATGGTAACTTGCTGTTTAATGTTCCTAAGAAAGAGCTGAACCTACTCCAAATAGGAAAAAGAATTAAAATGGGATGTCATCTCAACCAAATCATTCTGTCCCAAGAGAGGTGACATGAAAGGGACAGAACCTTGCTTTAAAGCAAAAGCTGTTGGTAAGACGCTCAGTCACCTCTTCCCCAAAAGGTGGGGCAAGGGAGGCCTGAGTGTCTACTTGGCAATATTTAAAGTACAAAACTCAAGCAGAAGATTGAAACCAATACGGGTAATGCTGGCACAGTATCATATATATGGTGTGAGAGAGAGAGACAGACACACACGGCGTCTCGCTCTGTCACCCAGGCTGAAGTGCGGTGGCGCGATCTCGGCTCACTGCAACCTTCGCCTCCCAAGTTCAGGCGATTCTCCTGCCTCAGACTCCTGAGTAGCTCGGATTACAGGCGCGCACCACCACGCCCGGCTAATTTTTGTATTTTTAGTAGAGACAAGGTTTCACCATGGTGGCCAGGCTGTTCTCGAACTCTGACTTCTGGTGATCCGCCCACCTCGGCCTCCCAAAGCGCTAGAATTACAGGCGTGAACCACCGCGCCAGGCCTGTTTAATATTACTATGATTGAAAAACATAGTGGCAGGAAACTCTTTCTGATTGGCCTCTCTGTTACAGGCGTCTTCACCATCTGACATTTTTCACCTGGAAAGACTCCTATTAGGCTCTGTATAGTCAGAGGTCTTCTGAATCCGAAAGGAGCTTAATAAACAGCAGAAAGAGACACCTGTGCTTTTCGACTAACAGCCCCCTTCTGCTCCGAGTCCTCACTCCCTAAACAACCTTCGCGGTTTGACACAAAACGAGCGCTTCAGCACGGGGCGATTTTGGGGGATGGAGCAAATTGCCTACAGCTTATCCCAAATCGAGTTTGCGCCCGGTGCGGTTCTGAGTTTTACTCTTTTTGCCTCATTTAAACCTCACAACCACCTTGTAAGGCAAGAATTACCAGCTTTAGTATACAAATAAAGACTCGGAGACGCTGAGACATTAATTAAAGGAGAAGCCAAAGAACACAAAGGCTGGGGAGCTGGGACTAGGTTTGTCCGATCCCCAAACCCTTACGCAGGGATTTTTAATAGGCGCGACCCTGTCCCAGGCGGCTCCTCCCTGACAAGGGTCAGTCTGACCACTTTTAGGCCCAAGTGATGTCAAGCCCGGGGTGCCCCAGGAAGGGGCTCATGCTGGCGCCTCTGAGAGCCCCGAGTGCCACTCACCTTCCTCAGTCGCCGCCTCCCACCAGCAGCTCCCCGGGCCCGGCTCGCGCTGGCACAGCTAGGTGAGGCCCCGCCTCCGCGACCGTTGCTGCCGCCGGGGGAGGGCGGCAAATCGAGCCCTAGCGCGTCGAGGGCCGGCCCCTTCTCCGCCTGCAAAAGCCACCAAGCGATTCTCTCCTGCCTCACAGGGAGGCTGGGTCCGCCCCTCGCCCTCCGGTTGGCTCAGCTGCTGGGGGCGGGGCTTATCGCAAACGTAGGCCTCGGTGAGCTGTGCTGGTCGCTGGCAAGCTGGCGCATTCATCGCCCTCCCTAGGTTCCCTGTGACTTACATGGAGCCTCATTTGCCCGGAAGGCGTCAAAAATACTTGTGGCCGTGGGTGAAAGTGAAGCCTGGGTTACCTACGCACCAGAGACTGCCCTCCCTCTTGCCCTCAATCCGCGGCGACTACAAGCTCTTAACAGAGTACGGATCACCATATTCTCGATGTTCCAGACCTGGCTGAGCACTGTAACAGCTGACATTTGGAGGACCGCATTAAATGTTTGTTGATCACATTTCATCTTCCCATTCAGCATTTTCCACATCTCAATGAAGCCTCAGGCCTCTTGGGCTGTAGCTGTCCACCACTGTCATTGTGTATTATAGCCACATGGTGTCGCTCTTAACAACCTGTCTTTTCAAATTAGTCAAATAATGTAGGTCTGTGGTGGATGCAGGTCCCACAGTAGCCAACAGGGATGTCCCATCAAGGGCATCAGCCAAGGGTGTTTCACCAGAAGGTCCAAGGGCTCTTAGAGCTCAATACTTTCAGACCCTTCTTAGCCTTCTTCCAGGCAGATGGGACCACTTTTTTTTTTTTTTTTTTTTTTTTTTTGAGACGGAGTTTTCGCTCTTGTTACCCAGGCTGGAGTGCAATGGCGCGATCTCGGCTCACCGCAACCTCCGCCTCCTGGGTTCAGGCAATTCTCCTGCCTCAGCCTCCTGAGTAGCTGGGATTACAGGCACGCGCCACCATGCCCAGCTAATTTTTGTATTTTTAGTAGAGACAGGGTTTCACCATGTTGACCAGGATGGTCTCGATCTCTTGACCTCGTGATCCACCCGCCTCGGCCTCTCAAAGTGCTGGGATTACAGGCGTGAGCCACCGCGCCCGGCCTGGGACCACTTTTAATTTTGATCTCTTTGTTTGACCCAGGCAAACATGTCCCTGCCCCATCCTACGCCCACCCCATACGCTTTTCATACCTGGATATTCACACTAAGGATGATTAGCAGATTGGGATTTTCAGTTCTCAAAAGGCAATAGTCTCAGTGCTTGCCTTTTCCAAGATAATAGGGTGCCCTTGCGCATTCTTCCGAGCATGGCTGCCCTGATTGTAAAGGCCAAACATCTTTGGGTAGGTTATGATTGTTTTGGAGTCACGTGATATAAAATCTGAGTTAAATTGTCTTCCTAAAAAATAAGGAAGTTGATTATCTCGCATAACAGGAAGACCAGAGGCAATGTAGACTTTGATTAATTCAGTGGCTCAGCAAGTTACCATGGACCCAGTTGCTATAGTCTCTCTGCTCTGTTGTAGAAAAGGGTAGACTTCAAATTCATACTGACATGATTTTCCAGGTGTCTACTTGGAGAAATCAGGACCACATACTTTCTTTTTCATCTAAAACCTTTCCTTCTGGTTTTTTGAGCCAATTAAAAACAGGCACACACTCTGCCTCTACATTAGTAACTGCCTGGGAAATGTACAGACAGCTTAAGCCTGGGTTCTGGAAGAGAAAAGGAGCTATGACAATTGGAATTGGCAGTGGTGTCAGTGCTCTTTGAGTCACATGAGTTGCAAGGTGGAGGCATGTCTGTTTGAATAAAACTGGAGACCTGTAAGGGAGGAGAATGGATGCTAGATGGATTATCACCAATATCCTTCACATCTTCAAAGCACAAGAAGGCTGATTCCTATTTTCTAACTGGATGTTTTATGTGGTCAGTGGAGGGGAAGAGGTGCTATAGCATTGCCCTCCAAAACAATTCCCTTCTTACGGATGGTGAAAGCCTTTCCAGCACCTCTCTTTGCTAGAGAAGGAAAACATCCTGCACACAGATTTAGTCTTTCACTGAGAATCCTGCCACATAGGTCTCAAGAGTTTTCTGTGGGCCTCATCCACCCACTAGAATTCTAATAATTGTAAACATTCATTTAACATTCATTCATTTATAAAAATTTGTTAAGCACCTGTTATGCACCTGGGATTGAACTAGATGCTGAGTCAGATTTATAAGTGGGGGAGTTTACAATGGTAAGTAAGCCCAGATGTGATTCCTGGACTCATGGAACTTATAGTCTAATTGGGGAGAAAATATGAAACAAATGCAATTAAGTATATATTATTAATATAATAAGTGCTATGAAAGAAGAGAAGAAGGAGTATGGAGGAGGTCTCTCTGATGAAGTGACACTTAAGCTGAAAGCCAAGCATGTCTTCATTTCAGCTTTCTGCTTTCCTCTGTGCTTTGACCTCCTAGTAGAAATTATAAGCCTCATTAGCAGTTAAAACACACCTTTTAATTTCTCAGCTTCTAAACTGATTCTCAAATTGTCTTCTGGGTATATAACAGTCATATTTCTCCCTAGAAAAACATGAGTATACCATATATAAATGGTATTTCATGATGAACACTCAAAGATTCTTCAACTCATAAGGTTTTAGACTTAGATTCCTTTATTACATGAATACATTCATTTCTGCCTCCTCTACAAGAATCTGAACCTCTGGGAGCATGAACCATGTCTTATTAAACTTCATCCAGGCACTAGTGTACTTCCTTGGTGCACAGCAGGTGCTAAACACAGCTTTGAACTACATTGTTAAATTTGAGTCCGATTTATTAAGGGCATTCACCTTCAGCAGTCATTTTCCAATGTGAAGGACAATATGCAGACAGCTCAGGCAAATATATTGATGACAAATGCTC
The DNA here is from genome assembly GCF_001604975.1 of Cebus imitator. Taxonomy (NCBI): domain Eukaryota; kingdom Metazoa; phylum Chordata; class Mammalia; order Primates; family Cebidae; genus Cebus; species Cebus imitator. The sequence goes on from NW_016107345.1 coordinate 151,164, forward strand.
AATCACCTATGCAGGATAACAATAGTTATATGAATTGGGCAATTAAGATGTGCTAGGCTCTGTGCTAAGCACTTTCATTTACTAACTTGTTGAATCTTTGCAACAACCTTAATATAAGTACTGTTATTATCTGTTTTACAAATGAGCAAGTTAGGAAATAGAAGCCAAAAAAATTTTTGAAATGACTTGCCAAGGTCACACACTGGTATGTAGCAAAGCCAGGACTGAACCTGGGCATGCAGGCTCCAAAGCCTATGTCATTAACCACTTGACCATACCACTTCTTATGATGGACATCTGCCCTACCATCAGATTGGTATATGCATTTATTGCAATTTGAAATTATTTGTTGTATATTAGTTATTGCTAATGTCACTATTGCTAATATCTGTGTATTCGTTATCTGTTGGTACATAAAAATTACCCTAAAACATAGCAGCTTAAAATAAACATTTATTATCTCAATGTTTCCGTGGGTCAGGAATACAGCAGGGCTTAGCTGGATAGTCGGGACAAGATCTTTCATGGGGTTACAGTCAACCTTTTGGTCTGGGCCACTGTCATCTCAGGGTTCAGGTGGGGCTAAAAGATTCACATTCAAACTCACTCATGTGGTTATTGGCAAGCCTGTTAATTCCTCCTCAAGTGGGCCTCCCCCCAGGCGGCCTTAGTGTCCTCATAACATGACAGCTTCCCACAGAGTACACAGCCCAAGACAGCACGTGGGCAATTAAAACAGAAACTGCAGTCTGTTTTATAACCTAATCTCAGAAGTTATATATCATTACTTCTGCCATATGCTGCTGTTCACACAGACCAACCCTGGTAAAATGTGAAAGGACTACACAAGGAAGGAGGTGAATACCATGAAGTGGGGATCACTAGGGCCCATCTTGGAGACTGGCTACCACAATCTATTTGCTCATAGTTTTGTGACTGTCTCCTCCATAGAATGTAAGTGTCATGAGTGGGAGAAATGATCAGTGTTGTTCACTGTTGTATTCCCTGCCACAGCACCTGTCATATAACAGATGGCCAGTAAGTTCTCAGTAAACGTAATGATGAAAGTGACATAAATTCCAAAGAATGAGCTCCCTGTAATTCTCTCTTACTGTCAGACAAATTCCCAGTTGCCATTCATGGTCCTATTTAAAGCTATATATTTCTTTCAGAGACATGATCTTGGTGTGGTGCCCAGACTGGTCTCAAACTCCTGGCCTCAAGTAGTCCTGCCACCTCAGCCTCCCAAAGAAATTTTTAAATGATAGTTTAAAAACTATTTAAGTGGGTTGGACACAGGCATGATCCCTGTGTCCAACCCACTTAAATAGTTTTTAAAAGCAGGAGAATTTCATGCCCAATAACATTTACCCATGTATATAAAATTATAGACTATGGACTTGAAAGGAACACAAGGATTAAAAAATCTGTTTTAACAGTTAATGAAGGCTATAATTTGTACTTGGAGATCTAACACAATCTACACACCAAACTCAAGGGGATGTTGGCCTTTGGGGAGGCAAAAAGAGTAACAGTATTGAGATTTTCCTCTATTAAAAATTTAATTCTGAATCAGTAGTTAATGATGGTCAATTCTGAGAGGCAGGAATATGTGTATTATTCTCTGTATTTTTCTGTGGTTTAAAAATTTCTCAAACAAGATAAAAAATGTTAAAAGTCTTGACCAGACTGGGGATGGTGGCTCATGCCTGTAATCCCAGCACTTTGGGAGGCCAAGGCAGGTGGATCACTTGAGGTCAGGAGTTCAAGACCAGTTTGGCCAACATGGTGAAACCTCATATCTACTAAAAGTACAAAAATTAGCTGTGTGTGGTTGTGCATGCCTGTAATCCCAACTACTTGGGAGGCTGAGACGGGAGAATCACTTGAACCTGGAAGGCGGAAGTTGCAGTGAGCGG
>NW_016107345.1:153456-164132 GCF_001604975.1 Cebus imitator
GAGCTGAGATCGCGCCATTGCACTCCAGCCTGGGTAACAAGAAAGAAACTCCGTCTCAAAAAAAAAAAAAAAAGGCTGTACTATTAATTCCACTCTGCAGATGACTCAGACTAATACCTATTTTCTCCTGAAAGTGTCCAAGCTTTTCTGAAGTGCTACACAGTCACCTTAGTTTGCTGCTTGTTCCTCTTCTATATTTTTGTAGAGACAGCCACAGCCTCCTTATGCTGAGAGAGAGGTGCCTAAGCAGCGGCAGCCTGGACAGCAGTGGGAGACTGTGTTTCCTGGCACTGATTCTGACATACGACCCTCTAAGGCTGGCCCAGCAGCCAGAATCCTGGACCCTGGGCTTGTTTCTGAAGTGCTAATTCCTCTTCCCTGAAAACATAGCCAATAGTCATGCTAGACCAATGCTGAAAGGGCACATGGAAAATGTTAAATTTGTAGATATTAGATTAACTTTTCCTTTTTATTTTAGTCTCCATGCTGTTTAAAAAATAAGCTTGGAAAATCAACAAGCTAAGGGAGGTGGTGCAGGCCTACAGTCCCAGCTACTTGGGAGGCAGAGACAGGATTGCTTGAGCCCAGGAATTCAAGACTAGCCTGAGCAATATAGCCTGTGAAGAAGAGGAAGAAAGGAAGAAGAAGAAAAGAAAAAGAAGGAGGAGGAGGAGGGGGAGGAGGAAAAGAAGGAGGAGGAGGGAATAAGAAAGGAAGTAGAAAGAAGAAAGGAGAAGAAAGAGGAGGAGGAGGAGGATGGGAGAAAGAAAGAGAGAAAGAAAGAAAATCAATCCATTAACAATTCCCTTTTCAGAAGGAGGCCCAATGAAAACATGGATTATTGTGAAGGCAAGTGTTTTTAGCTGCTCTCTTAAAATAAATCTGTGGTGTCTATGGGGGAGTTGCTGAAAGGCAGTTTATGAAGTCAGAACAGCATCTAGGTACTTCCTGGGAAACAAGGTAGCAATGTGAGAGTGAGATGACAGGCAAAAGTAGGATCAGCCTGAATAAGTACACTTTATACTCAGGTTCAATACCTGCCACAACGTCCTGTTCAGACTTTGTTTCTCTCCATAACAGTACAGCCTGGCAGGTAACAAGTGACTATTCCTAGCTGATATGGTTTGGCTGTGTCTCCATTCAAATCTCGACTGAATTGTATCTTCCAAAATTTCTATGTGTTGTGGGAGAGACCTAGTGGGAGGTAATTGATCATGGGGGCCGGTCTTTGCCATGCTATTCTCGTCACAGTGAATAAGTCTCACAAGTTTATTAGGAGTATCTGCTTTTGCTTCTTCCTCATTTTCTCTTGTTGCCGACATGTAAGAAGTACCTTTTGTCTTCCTCCATGATTCTGAGGCCTCCCTAGCCACGTGGAACTGTAAGTCCAATTAAGCCTCTTTTTGTTCCCAGTTTTGGGTATGTCTTTATCAGCAGTGTGAAAACGAACTAATACAGTAAATTGGTACCAGTAGAATGGGATGTTGCTGAAAAGATACCCAAAAATTTGGAAGCAACTTTGGAACTGGGTAACAGACAGAGGCTGCAACAGTTTGGAGGGCTCAGAAGAAGACAGGAAAATGTGGGAAAGTTTAGAAACTCCTAGGAATTTGTTGAATGGCTTTGACAAGAATGCTGATAGTGATATGAACAATAAAGTCCAGGCTGAGGTGGGCTCAGATGGAGATGAGGAACTTGGGAACTGAAGCAAAAGTAGCTCTTGTTATGTTTTAGCAAAGAGACTTGTGGCAGTTTGCCCTTGCTCTAGAGATTTGTGGAACTTTGAACTTGAGAGAGATGATTTAGAGTATCTGGTTGGAGATAAGCAGAGCATTCAAAATGTGACTTGGGTGCTGTTCAAAGCATTCCCTTTTAGAAGGGAAACAGAGCATAAAAGTTCAGAAAATTTGCAGCCTGATGATGCAGTAGAAAAGAAAAACCCATTTTCTGGGGAGAAATTCAAGCCAGCTACAGAAATTTGCATAAATAGCAAGGAGCCTAATGTTCATCCCCAAGACCATGGGGAAAATGTCTCCAGGGCATGTCACCGACCCTCACAACAGCCCCTCCCATCACAGGCCCAGAGGCCCAGGAGGAAAAAGTGGTTTTGTGGGCGGGCCCAGGGAACCCATGCTGTATGCAGCCTAGGGACTTGGTACCCTGTGTCCCATCTGCACATTGGCTGAAAGGGGCCAATGTGCAACTCAGGCTGTGACTTCAGAGGGTGGAAGCCTCCAGCCTTGGCAGCTTCCATGTGGTGTTGAGCTTGTGGGGGTACACAGAAGAATTCAGGTTTGGGAACCTCTGCCTAGATTTCAGAGGATGTAGAGAAAAGTCTGGGTGCCCAGGCAAAAGTCTGCTGCAGGGGTGAGGTCTTCATGGAGAACCTCTGCTAGGGCCATGCAGAAAGGAAATGTAGGGTGGGAGCCCCCACACAGAGGCTCTACTGGGACACTGCCTAGTGGAGCTGTGAGAAGAGGGCCACCATCCTCCAGACCCCAGAATGGTAGGTCCACTGTCAGCTTGTGCCGTGAGCCTGGAAAAGCCACAGACATTCAATGCCAGCCATGAAAGCAGTTGGGAGGGAGGTGTACCCTGTAAAGCCACAGGGCAGAGCAACTGAAGACCATGGGTACCCACCTTTTGCATCAGCGTGACCTGGATGTGGGACCTGGAGTCAAAAGAGATCATTTTGGAGCTTTAAAATTTGACTGCTCTGCTGGATTTCAGACTTGCATGGGTCCTGTAAACCCTTTGTTTTGGCCAATTACTCCCATTTGGAACAACTGTATTTACCCAATACCTGTATCCCTATTGTATCTAGGAAGTAACTAGCTTGCTTTTGTTTACAGGCTCATAGGCAGAAGGGACTTGCCTTGTCTCAGATGAGACTTTGGACTGGACTTTCAGATTAATTCTGAAATGAGTTCAGACTTTGGGGGACTGTTGGGAAGGCATAACTGGTTTTGAAATGTGAGGACATAAGACTTGGAGGGGCCAAGGGTGGAATGATATGATTTGGCTGTGTCCCCATTCAAACCTCAACTGAATTATATCTCCCAGAATTTCCACATGTTGTGGGAGGGATCTAGGAGAAGGTAATTGAATCATGGAGGCTGGTCTTTCCCATGCTATTCTCGTGATAGTGAGTAAGTCTCACGAGATCTGATGGGTTTATCAGGGGTTTCTGCTTTTGCTTCTTCCTCCTTTTCTCTTGCCGCCACCACGTAAGAAGTGCCTTTCGACTCCTGCTATGATTCTGAGGCCTCCCCTGCCATATGGAACTGTAGGTCCAGTTAAACCTTTTTGTTCCTAGTTTCGAGTATGTCTTTATCAGCAGCATGAAAACAAACTAAGACGCTATCTCAGATGTACTGGGTCTGTAGAATAGATAGGTAGAAAATGCAGTCCAAACTGGTATGTTCCTCAATTCCAAGTATTCCAGAAACTATTCCCAGAGAGCAAACAGTGGCACAGAACAAGCCAATGCAGGAATCGTGGACTGCCTGGCCTTTTCTGGGCAGAGTTGGTTATACCTCATGGGCAGGCCAGACTCTGCTGTACTCTGAGACCTCTGGGAAGAGGGGTTCCCAAGGCCTCTAAGAGTAGGTCCAGATTTTTCTTCAAGCACAATCAATACTTTTCTAATAACAGGCTCCATTAACATTAACTTTTCCAATCCCACAGGCCTGGCTCCCCATCTCAGCCCTGCAACTTCTGAAGGACTTTGAGTGTCTTTGTAAAAGGAGGTAAACAGAATCACTGGTCTGTTGTGAGAACTAGAGGCAATGGTATACAAGTCACATAAGAAGCATTTAATAAATTACACCTTATTGGTCTTGTAAAAGATATCCAGATTCCTCAAGTTTTATAAGAAAACATCCTTCATTAAATAAGGTATTTGAGCTGCTCCCCAACAAGGGTCTCCTGGTTCTAACCCAGCAACTCAGGAGTATTTCTCAGAAGAAATAAAGAATAGGAGAAATCAGCTAGCTAATTCTCATCTCTGGGAATTTCCACTCTGGAGCCTTTTACCTTTCCCCCCAATTCATTATTTCAACAATCATTTGCTGTAAACTCTCTGTTCAAAAATACTGCTGCAGCAGCTGGGGGTAGTGGTTCATGTCTATAATCCCAACAACTTGGGAGGCTGAGGCAGGAGGATTGCTTGAGGCCAGGAGCTCGAGGCTGCAGTGAGTTATGATCAAGCCACTGCACTCCAACCTGGGTGACAGAATGAAACCCAGGTCTCAAAAACAAAAGAAAAAAAAAAAGAGAGAGAGAGACAAAAAACACTGATGTAGAAGAAAACACAAATATGAAATATTTGTCTTCAGGGAGCTTTCAGTACAGGGTAGCAAACAAGAAAGCAGTGCTTACTAAGCAGAATTCCTGTATCATAATTTGCTTAGTAATCAGTCTTTATCACTTTGCAAACTGGTTAACCCCATCAATAGGTTATTCCCTGCTGTCTCTTAACTACTTTCTCTCACATACTTGCTTAGGATCTAGAAACTGCATCTACCCTACAAACCCCAAAGGTGAAGCAGTCTTTCTTTACATTAACATAAAGATGCAGAAAGAAATTATACTATATGGCCTGAATGTCCCTATCTTAGTCTATTTTGGCTGCTATAACAAAATACTTGAAAAGGCCGGGTGCGGTGGCTCACACCTATAATCCCAGCACTTTGGGAGGCCAAGGTGGGTGGATCACCTGAGGTCGGGAGTTTGAGACCAGCCCAGACAACATGGAGAAAACCCATCTGTACTAAAAATACAAAAATTAGCTGGGCGTGGTTGTACGTGCCTGTAGTCCCAGCTACTCAGGAGGCTGAGGCAGGAGAATTGCTTGAACCCGGGAAACAGTGGTTGCAGTGAGACTTTAACTCAAAAACCCTCCCTGGGCTCATGTTCCTCTATTGGGAATCCAAAGGAAAAGGGGAAGCATTCTCTTTTTCAGAAGCCCCGGAAAATGCCTACCCAAGGCTCCAGCCTGGGTGGACTCTGTCTCAAAAAAAAAAAAGAAGAAAGAAGAAGAAGGAAGAAGAAGAAGAAGAAAGAAGAAAGAGAGAAGAAGAAAAAGAAGAGGAAGAAGAAGAAGGAGGAGGAGGAGGAGGAGGAGGAGGAGGAGAAGAAGAAGAAGAAGAAGAAAGGCTGGGTGCAGTTACTCTTGCCTATAATCCCAGCACTTTGGGAGGCCAAGGTGGGAGAACTGAGCCCAGGAATTTGAGACCAGTCTGGGCAACCTAGTGAGATCCTCTCTCTACAAAAAAAAATTTTAAATATTAGCTAGGTGTGGTGGTATGCACCTATTGTCCCAGCTCCTTGAGAGGCTAAGGTAGGAGGATCACTTGAGCCCAAGACATATATCATGGCTGTAGTGAGCTGTGATCATGCCACTGCACTCCAGCCTGAAGTAAAACCCTGTCTCAAAAAAAAAAAAAAAAAAGAAAAAAGAACTTAGACTGGGTAATTTATAAACAGCAGAAATATATTGCTCACAGTTCTGGAGGCTGGGACATCCAATATCAAGGCTCCAGCTGAGTCATAGTCTGCTGAGGGCTTGTTCTGTGCTTCAAAGATGGCGTCTTCTCAGTACATCCTCACATGGCAGAAAGGTCAAAGAGGCTCCCTCAAGCCTCTTTCACAAGGGCACTAATTTCACCCACAAAGGACCCACTCTTTTAATATGAATGTGTTGTGAGTTAGGTTTCAACATATGAATTTTGGGGAGATACCAGCATTCAAACCATAGCAGCCCCTAAATATACTGGACTCTCAGAGCCTTCCAGAATCCCTTCACTTGTTTCTATTCTATGGTTGGGCCTACACTTCACAGGGACCACTCAACAACTTTGCTTGCTCTCTGTAGGCAACACTGTCTCCTTCTGAAAGTGAAAATCAAGGCCACCAAAGACACTACCCAGGCCTGCTCTTCATTATTCATTCATTCAATAAATATTTACCAAAGTTAATATGGGCCTGCACGGTGCAGATGTGAGAAATACAAGAATGAGAGCCAAGCGGCCATGGTCTCTGCCTTCATGGATTTCAGTCTACTGCTATGTTACACATTAAGCAAACATTACACAAGTTATTGCACACCTTGAAAGAGGCTAGGAAGAAGCCCTGATGCTGCAAGTCTCTGTGTGTTTTTTGGTTTTGTTTTTGAGATGAAGTCTCTCTCTGTTGCCCAGCCTGGAGTGCAGCGAGGTAATCTCGGCCCACCACACACTCCGCCTCTCAACGTCAACTGATTCTCCTGCCTCAGCCTCCTGAGTAGCTGGAATTACAGACACACTACCACGCCTGGCTAATTTTTGTATTTTTAGTAGAGACGGGGTTTCACCATGTTGGCCAGGCTGGTCTCAAACTCCTGATCTCAGGTGATGCGACTGCCTTGGCCTCCCAAAGTGCTGGGATTACAGGTGTGAGCCACTGAGCCCGGCTGTTTCTTGTGTTTTGTTTTGTTTTGTTCTGTTTTAAATGAAACCAGGTCTCACTCTTTGCCTAGGCTGGAGTGTAGTGGTGCAATCACAGCTCACTGCAGCCTCGACGTTCCTTCCTGGGCTAAGCGACTCTCCTACCTAAGCGTCCCAAGTAGCTGGGATCACAGGCCTGAGCCAACATGCCTGGCTAATTTTTTTTTTCTTTCCTTCTTTCTCTCTCTCTCTCTTTTTTTTTTTTTTTTTTTTTTGATGGGGTCTTATCATGTTGCCCAGGCTGGTCTTGAACTCCTGGGCTCAAGCGATCCTCCCACCTGCCTCCCAAAATGCCGTAATTATAGGCATGACCCACCACACCCAGCAATGCTGCAAGTCTTGTGGGCCAGGATAGTGTAACCTAAGAAATGATATACAAACACTCACAACAGGGGAGAGGTGAGAAGTGTCCTAGCAGAGGGAAGAGCATTTGCCGAGGCCCTGGGTGAGAAGAAACTTGCATCCTTTAACGACCTAAATGAAGCCAAGCAGGCAGGGGCTAGATCACACATGGGGGCTTCCTGCCCACCTTAAGTAGTTTGGGTCTTTAAAGAAGGAATGAGACTCCATAAAGAAGTTTTAAGGAGCGAATGCCATAGTTGCCATGACCAGGTTTCCCTTCCCCATAGCTGCAGAGCAGGCACAGGGCTGTTTTTGCCCGCCAGGTTGTCGCCGCGTCTGTCCCAGCGCGGGGCCTGCGGCTGGCTCCTACCCATCTTTCCTTGCTGGTGGGAAGACTAGACGCAGTGCAGGACTTGGTGATGTCCTGGATGGGGGCTGAGGAAGGCCTGTGAGCGGAGGGTTTGGGCTAAGGCTGCGGACCGGGGTTGCGTCCGTGGAGGGGGAAGGGTGGCCTCCAGCGCTGGGCGCCCCAGGGGACCAGAGGCGCGACAAACAGTCGGCGTGTTTGGTAGTCGCGCCTGCAGAGCTTTCAGCCTCCGCGCCGGCTGCGCGGGTTTCTCGGCGAGGGGAGCAAAGCCATGCGGCCTACGTAGCCGAGTCGGAACCAACCGGTTGTTTGGTGCGACCGCCCCCAGAGCCTCCCGCAGCCCACGGCGCACAGGTGAGGCAGCAGCCCGGGTGGGGTCGGGGTCGCGCCTGCGCCCACCTGGACGCCCCGGGCCTGCCGGCTCCGCACCCCGGAAGCCCCTGCGCGCAGACCCCGGCGTCCCCGCGCCCTCGGCCCTGCTGCGCCGGCGGCGGCCATCTCTGAGCGGCGGCGGCGGGCGGTGTCTTCGCGGTCGGTGAGACCCAGGCGGGTGAGGCGCGGGTGAGTTCCGGACGCTTCCAGCCGGCCCGCCGGTGATCCCAGGCCTCGGGACGGCACTCGGCTCCCGCTGAGCGCGGGCAGAGGTGAGGGTGCGGCAGGGCGCGGGGCCAGCCCAGGGCGGTGCGGGAGCGTCCCTGCTTGGCCAGGCCCGGCCCCGCGACCCGCCGCACCCGCCTACAGCCTGGTCGCTAACTTTAGACATAATACTTGTCGCTGTCGAAAACGTGGAACAGAAAGCAACAAGGAAACAAGCAAAGCAGCCATGCTCCTGCTCCCCAGAGACAAGCCGGGTTAACATGAAGGTGTATTTTCTTCCAGATGGGTTTTCCTTGTAATATGATCAGGGCTTATTTTTGCAGAATCTGCGTCGTAAAGTGCAGAAACATGCTCTCTCACTCTCTCTACTTTGAGACAGGGTCTCGCTCTGTCGCCCAGGCTGGAAGGCAGTGGCAAGATCTTGGCTGACTGTTGCAGCCTCAACCTTCGGGCTCTTTCTCTTAATATTACATCACATGTATTACCCGTGGCTTTAAGTGTTTTTCTACATCCTTTTTATTGGCCACACTAGACTGCACATTTCTGTGTGCCAGGTTGACTACGGCATCCATCTCTGGCTTCTGGCATTGGCTTTGACTGGACTGTGATTTACTTAATGTTGTTTCTCTCTGATGTTGAGCGTACAGGTGGTTTTCAGTTTTTAGTTATTGCAAAAAGTAATTCATTGAGCACCGTTACCTCTGGGTTTTTGAGCATTATCATTTGTGTAGAATGAATCCCACAAGATTCATTCTAAAACAAGATAGACTCCATAAACTATACCATATGGCTTCTGGTGTAAGATTGTGAAATGGCCCTGAGAAAAGTTACTGTCATTTTTATACCTCCAGTAAGTAGCATTTGGGAATACTTGGCTCAAGGAGCTTACTGACTGACTTCAGTGGAAACTCCCCTCACTTCATAAGGGGCCGGGCTGGAGATGAAGATGTCAACACTTGAAAGACTGACTCGCCTTATCGGCTGGTCGTACCCTAGGGCTTCTGCTGAAAAGGGAACTATGCACATCTTAGTTACTACTATTATCTGAGTAATTTTTAAACTGGCTTCGGTTTATCTCAAATAAATCATTTCAGTCCCCAATAAGGTTAAACCTAAGTTAAGACAAAATTCAGGTGGGATTAGATGAACGGTGGAATCATGTTGGTGTTTTCAGTCATGTTCTGAAACTTAGGTGTTGGGTTGCTAGGGAAGGGATTTTAAAAGATTGTGGGGTAAGGATGAGATCTCCAAAAAGCTTTCTTTGAAGACATGTAAAAAGTTTCAAGTGCTTGGCATCATCTCCATCAGTGAAAATAAATGGAATATGGCTTTCCATCTTTTTAATTTATATTTTATTAATAAAATCTTTGCAAAAATAGAGGTTTTTTTTGGTATTTATCATTTTCCAGTTTGGTCATATAATCTTGAAAATTAAGTATATGCATAAGAGTTTAAAAACAACAGTGGATATCTCCCAAGTTTTATTTTTTATTTTTATTTATTTATTTGAGAGAGTCTCACTCTGTGGCCCAGGCTGGAGTGCAGTGGCGCAATCTCAGCTCACTACAACCTCCTCCTCCCAGGTTCAAGCAGTTCTCCTGCCTCAGCCTCCTGAGTAGTTGGGATTATAGACGCGAGCCACCAGGACTCAGCTAATTTTTATATTTTTAGTAGAGACGGAGTTTCACTATGTTGGTCAGGTGGGTCTTGAACTCCTGACCTCACGAGCCGCCTACCTCGGCTTCCCAAAGTGCTGGGATTACAGGCATGAGCCACCGAGTCCTGCCTTTTTTTAAAAAAATTAATTAATTAATTTATTTATTTATTTTGAGACTGAGTCTTGCTCTTGTCAGCCAGGCTGGAGTGCAGTGGCACAATTTCGGCTCAGTGCAACCTCCGCCTCCAGGGTTCAAGCAATTCTGCCTCAGCCTCCTGAGTAGCTGGGATTGTGGGTACCCACCCCCACACCTGGCTAATTTTTGTACTTTTAGTAGAGATGGGGTTTCACCATGTTGGCCAGGATGGTCTCGAACTACTGACCTCAGGTGATCCGCCCGCCTCGGCCTCCCAAAGTGCTGAGATTACAGGCTTGAGCCACTGCACATAGCCCCAAGTTTTATTTTCTTATTTTTCATACAAAGTCTCCCTCTGCCACCGAGGCTGGAGTACAATGGCATGATCTTGGCTCACTGCAACCTCCCCAGTTCAAGCAATTCTTGTGCCTCAGCCTCCAGAGTAGCTGGGATTTAAAGACGTGTGCCACCATGCCTTGCTAATTTTTGTATTTTTGCAGAAATGGGATTTCACCATTTTGTCTAGGCTGGTCTCAAACTCCTGACCTCCCAAAGTGCTGGGTTTACAGGTATGAGCCACTGCACCTGGCCACTTTCTCCAAAGTCTTAAACCAAAGCCTTCTTTGGCAGAACTAGGACCCTTCCTCTGTGGGCCCATTCTGCGCTATGCTGCTTCCCTTTATAAGGACACTCCCATTGTTGTACTATAATCATTTCTCAGTCTCACCAGACTCCCCCACTCTGAGGTTAGTGCCCTGCCCAGAGCCTGATACATAAGTACCCAGCAACTATTGGTATGCTGGGTGAACTTAGAATACGACATGTGTTTATCAAATTGAATTTGTAACTTAGAGATCTACGTGACAGATATTTCTGAGTGAAGTAGAAATTAGGGACAAGGACGGATGTGATCCTCTTTTGGTTACAGGTGCAATTGCATCCCAAGAAACACTACAGGCAGGACATCTGCCTTTTATTTTTTTTCCTTTTTTTGTTTTTTAACAGATTTATTGAAATATAACTCACATACCATGTAATTCACCCATTTAAAGTATACAATTCTTTTTTTTTTTTTTTTTTTTTTTTTTTTTT
>NW_016107345.1:164377-183319 GCF_001604975.1 Cebus imitator
TTGAGCCACCGCGCCCGGCCAATTCTTTTTTTATATATATTGTTAACTTTTTAAAATGGTAAAATATATACAACATAGATTTGCCATTTTAACAATTTTTTAGCGTACAATTCAGCGCCATCAAGTACATTCACAATATTGTGTGACCATTGTATTATTTGCCAAACTTTCTCAATACCTTAAACAGAAACACAGGAACCATTAAGCAATGACTCCCTGCTATGGTTTGGATATTTGTCCTTTCAAACCTCCTGTTGAATTTTAATCCCCAGTGCGGTAGTACTGGGAAGTGGGGCCTAATGGGAGGTGTTTGGGTCATGGGGGCGGATCCCTCATGAATACATTAATGCCCTCCCTTGGAGGTGAATGGGTTCTTGCTCTGTGAGTTTTCACTAGAGCTGTTTGATAAAAAGAGCCTTGTACCTCCCACCTCTCTCTTGCCTTCTCTCTGGTCACGTGCCCTCTATACAGCCAGCTCCCCTTTGCTTCTTCCATTAGCAGAAGCAACTTGGAACCCTCACCAAATGCAGATGCCCAATCTTGAGCTTCTCCAGACATCAGAATCATGACCTAATAAACCTTTTTCCTTTATGAATTACACAGCCTTGGGTATTCCTTTATAGCAACACAAAAGAGACTGAGACTTCTCCTTGTTCCCTTCCCCCATTCCCTGGGAATGTCTAATCTGCTTTCTGTCTCTATGAATTTCCCTATTCTGAGTATTTCACATAAGTGGAATCATATTATACTTGCCGTTTTTTTTCTGGCTATTTCACTTAGCAGAAAGTTTTCAGAGTTCATGCTATAGCATATGTCAGAATATCACTCCTTTTTTTGAGTGAATAAAAAGGAATGTCCTTTGCGTGTGTGTGTGTGTGTGTGTGTGTGTGTGTGTATATATATATATATATATATATATGCATTTTATCGCTTCTTGGCCTTTTGGCTAAGATCAAGTGTATATACCACATTTTGTGTATGTTTATGTTGACAGACAACTTGGGTTGTTTTCATCTTTTGGCTATTAGAAAATGCTACAATGAACAATAGTATACATGTTTCTGAGTGGCTGATTTCAAAACTTTTGGGTGTAAACCTAGCAGTGGAATTGCTAGGTCATATAATACTTCTCTAGGTTTTGAGGAACTGTTTATCTTTTTGTTTGACAACGTCACCATTTTACAGTCCCACTAGCAGTGTACAAGGTTCCAGTTTTTCCACATCCTTGCCAACACTCATTATTTTCTGTTTATTCTTAGCATGGCCATCCTAGTACATATGAAGTTGTATTTCATTGTGGTTTTGATTTGCATTTCTCCCGTGATTAATGTTGTTTAGCATCTTTTCATATGCTTATCGACCATTTGTATGTCTTCTTTGGAATAATGTCTGTTGAAGTCCTTTGCCCATGTTTTGGGGTTGGGGGGGAATGAAGTTTTGTCTTATTGCCCAGGCTGGAGTGCAATGGTGCAATCTTGGCTTACTGCAACCTCTGCCTCCACGTGCAAGTGATTCTCCTGCCTCAGCCTTCCAAGTAGCTAGCTGGGATTACAGGCACCTGCCACCACGCCCAGCTAAATTTTTGTATTTTTAGTAGAGACGGGGTTTCACCATGTTGGCCAGGCTGGTCTCGAACTCCTGACCTCAGGTGATCCACCTGCATTGGCCTCCCAAAGTGCTGGGATTACAGGTGTGAGCCACTGTGACTAGCCCCTTTGCCTATTTTTAAATTGGGTTGTCTTTTGTGTTTTTGAGTAGTAGAGTTCTTTATATATTCAGAATATGAAACTTCTATCAGCTATATGATTTCCAAATATTTTCTCTTATCATTGTCTTTTCACTTTCTAGATAATGTTCTTTGATGCACAAAAATTTTAGTTTGTTTGAGACAGGGTCTCATTCTTTTGCCAAGGCTGGAGTGCAGTGGTGCAATCGTAGCTCACTGCAGCCTTGACCTCTCAGGCTTAAATGATCCTCCCACCTCAGCCTCCAAAGTAGCTGGGACTATAGGCATGCACTACCATGCCTCACTAGTTTTTTAATTTTTTTGTAGAGATGGGGGTCTCCCTGTGTTGCCCAGGCTGGTCTTGAGCTCCTGAGCTGAAGCAATTCTTCCACCTTGGCCTCCCAAATTGCTGGGATTGCAGGTGTGTGCCACCACATGCAATCAGCTTTAACTTTTGATTTAAGTTAAAAATAAGTCCAATTTTTTTTTTCTTTTTTTTTTTGCTGCCGTATCTAAAAATCCATTGTCAAATCCAAGGTCATGAGGATTTACCCCATGTTTTCCTCTAAGAGTTTTGTGGTTTTAGCTTATATTTAGATCATTGAGATAACTTTTGCATATGGTGTGAGGTAGGTGAGGTTCAACTTAATTCTCTTGTGTATGAAAATCTAGTTTTCCTCATAATATCTGTTGAAGAGACTATTCTTTCCCCACCAGTTAGAGTTGGCACCCTTGCCAAAAATCAGTTGGCCACAGATATGTGGATTTATTTCTGAACTCTCAATTCTTTTTTTTTTTTTCAAAGTATAAATTCATACTTTGTAGGAAATGTAGTTTACAAAACAATATGAATCACTACCCCTAATTCAGGTGACCCATTTTCCCCCAAAGGGGTACATTTAGGTCCTATTCCGCTGGGCGGGGTGAAAGGATTCAGTAGTCTTCCAGGTTACCAGTAAATTCTTCTCCCAAGGCTGGACCATCAAGGCACAGTCTGCATAAGGCTCACCCCATCAGGCCCTAGGCTGGGCTGCTTGCCCTGTAGGCAGGAGTGGGGGTGAGACTGCACCACTGCATTCCAGCCTGGGTGACTAGAGCGAGACCCTATCTCAAAAACAAAAACAAAAAAAAGAAGGATTTTTCTTCGAATTTCTGACAGCCTCTAGTACAGTATCTCTTGATAGCAGGCTCAAATAAATGTTGAATAGAAAAACTGAAGGCTGGACATTTATCATAAGAAAACTTTTGTTGTGAAGGTACATCTCCCTGTGAGAAAACAAATAGAGCATAGCTGCTGCAAATCACATAAAACCACAGAAAAATTTAAAAAACAGGTACGACCAGGTGTGGTGACTCATGCCTGTAATCTGAGAGAGGCCAAGGCGGGTGGATTACTTGAGCCCACCAATTTGAGACCTGCCTGGGTAACATGGTGAAACCCCATAATCTACAAAAAATACAAAAATGAGCTGGGTGCGGTGGTGTGTACCCATAGTCCCAGCTACTTGGGAGACTAAGGTGGGAGGATCCTTTGGGCCCAGGAGGTTGAGGCTGCAGTGAGTGGCGATCACACCACTGCACTCCAGCCTGGGCAACAGAATAAGACCCTGTCTCAAAACAGCTATGGAGGAAGTAAATTGACTTTTGTGTGAGGATATTCTGAAAATGAAAAATCAGCCGACGGTCCAAAGTATGTTAAAGTCTGTTTAAGTAAACATCAATCTCTGCTTTAGTGCCTGTTGAGGTTTTAAAATAATTATTCATATTCACTTTCTTTCAGACCTTTAGCCTAAATCTCAATTTGATTTCCTGTTTCCCTAAAGACTCACTAGTGGGCATATTTTTATATGCATTTGATGAGCTAACTAGTGGTTTTTAATGATTTTCCCTGATATGAATGGCCAAAAAACAGATGTCAGTCTGTTAACCTGTTGCATTTGTGGCTCACGCCTGTAATCCCAGCACTTTGGGAGGCTGAGGCGGGCAGATCATGAGGTCAAGAGATTGAGACCATCCTAGCCAACATGGTTAAACCTCATCTCTACTAAAATACAAAATTAGCTGGGCATGGTGGTGCACACCTGTAGTCCCAGCTACTTGGGAGGCTGAGGCAGGAGAATTGCTTGAACCTGAGAGGCAGAGGTTGCAGTGAGCTGAGATCACGCCACTGCACTCCAGCCTGTCGCCTGGTGACAGAACGAGACTCTGTCTCAAAAAAAAAAAAAAAAAAAGTGTTTTCTACGGGTGCTCTCCTACTTTTCAGCCAGAAGAGCAATTTCAATTATATTTTAAAGTGGTGAGATTGGACTGGAACATGTAAAGTGACAGAGGACACAAGACTAGTGAAACTGCTGGGATAGGACAGAAGCCGAAAAGCAGGAGGCAGAGTTGATTTGGGATCTTTTTCTTAAATATTAGATGGGATTTGTTGATGGGAATTACTTTTTGCAGTAAGATCATTTGAAAAGTTTACTCTGTGTGCATTATTGGAAACCTCTACAGCCTTGTTAGAAAGTTGGACAGGTAAAAGAACCCAGGACTGGCAGTGGAGATGGGATTTGGAGGGATATGTGTTACTGATTTCCCCATAATGAAGGAGAGAGGCTAGACCAGGTAATTTCATTGTTTTTTGTTTTCCAGTGCTGATAATTTTATGACTCGCTCATATTTTGGTTACGGCTGTTATAAGATAGGGGTCACTTTAATCCTTGCATAGAAAGCACTTCTTAAAGTTAATTTCTGCCTTTTAAAATGGTACAAAATTTGAAGTATTGCAACCTTTTATAAGCTAAATATACTTTTAATGTTCCAAGGAATAATTTTTGTTTCGTCGTCGTTTTTTTGCTTTTGGAACAGGGTCTTGCTGTGTTGGCCAGGCTAGAGTGCAATGGTGTGGTCATGGATCACTGCAGTCTCAAACCCCTGGACTCAAGCGATCCTCCCGCCTCAGCCTCCCTAGTAGCTGGGACTACAGTGACATGCCATCACACCTAACTAATTTTTTTGCCATCACTATGTTGACCAGGCTTGTCTCGAGTTCCTGGCTTTAAATGATTCTCCTGTCTCAGACTCCCAAAGTGCTGGGATTATAGGGATGAGCCACCATGCACACTCCAAGGAGTAATTATAAAAATATTTTATAATTATGAACCATTTATAAAAAGTTTTTTTAGAGTTTTGCTAAAAATAATGGATAGCACCAACAAGAAAACTGAAATATTACTAACTATATTGAAGCAGCATTTTTCTTAATCAGAGGAAAACAGGCAAAGAGAGTAACAAAATTTTATATTGATTCATAAACTTGTTTAATAAGAAACATCAATTTTGATACATAGTTATATAAGTAGAATTAGAATTTGCTAGATAATTGCTTCAGTACTTACTTTTATCTTTGTTTATAATTCTCTCCTATCAGGTACACTTTCAGTTAAAAAAAATTGCTTTTTTTTTTTTTTTTTCCTGAGATGGAGTCTAGCTCTGTCACCAGGCTGGAGTGCAGTGGCATGATCTTGGCTCACTGCCACCTCCGACTTCCTGGTTCAAGTGATTCTCCTGCCTCAGCCTCCCGAGTAGCTGGGGTTACAGGCATGCGCCACCACATCCAGCTAATTTTTGTATTTTTAGTAGAGCTTCACCATATTGGCCAGGATGGTCTCAAAATCTCCTGACCTCGTGATCCACCTGCCTTGGCCTCCCAAAGTGCTGGGATTACAGGCGTAAGCCTCCACGCCTGGCCGAAAAATTGCAATTTTTTAGGTAGTCCTTAAATAATTATTGAATGTCTGAATCATTGTTCACAGTTAAGAGAAGAAAAAAATGTTTTAATGTGATCATAATCTCTAATCTTTCTTCTAACTGGTGGTATTGCCTTTTATACTTCTCCATGGAAAGGTATTATAATAAGAGTTTGTATCTTAGTGTGATTTAGTAGTATTTGGAATTCGTTATAATAGAAAACAGAGCAGTTATTTTAGGTTTGAATGCCTGCATTAATGAACTTACTAGAGTCTCTGAAAATTATAGAGCAAAACTTGAATAGTACCTCTAAATACATTCTAATTTAAAAAGGATGCCTTATCAAAGTTTGTATTGTGCTGTTTGGCTTATTTTATATATATGTACATATAATATATAAATATTATATTACATGTATGTATAATATTTATGATATGTAAATATGTATATAAATATATATATTCTTTATATATACTCCAGCCTAGATTGACAGAGTGAGACCCTGTCTCAAAACAGATACTTGTGTCTATATATATCGCTATGTATATATACCTGTCACCCAGGCTGCAGTACATATAATTATACTATCTATGTATCTATAATATATATATCAGTCTCTCTCTCTCTCTCTCTCTCTCTCTCTCTCTCTCTATATATATATATATATATATATATATATATATATATATAAAACACATATATATCTGTTTTGAGACAGGGTCTCACTCTTGTCACCCAGGCTGGAGTGCAGTGGCACGACCACTGCAGCCATGCACTGCAGCCTCTAACTCCTAGGCTCAAACGATCCTCCCACCTTACCCTCCCGAGTAGCTGGGACTACAGGTGCATACCACCATGCCTGGCTGGCGTATTTTATTGCTATGTATTCTTTTTGTTTTTATTGTTGTATGATACCCTCTGGTTTCCTAGGGTATAATCCTCGAGCTTCTTTTTTTGTATCTATTTTTTTTTTTTTTTTGAGACGGAGTTTCGCTCTCGTTACCCAGGCTGGACTGCAATGGCGCGATCTCGGCTCACCGCAGCCTCCACCTCCTGGGTTCAGGCAATTCTTCTGCCTCAGCCTCCTGAGTAGCTGGGATTACAGGCACGTGCCACCATGCCCAGCTAAGAGCTTCTTAAGAGTAGAAAATTTCGGCCGGGCGCGGTGGCTCAAGCCTGTAATCCCAGCACTTTGGGAGGCCGAGGTGGGTGGATCACAAGGTCAAGAGATCGAGACCATCCTGGTCAACATGGTGAAACCCCGTCTCTACTAAAAATCCAAAAATTAGCTGGGCATGGTGGCGCGTGCCTGTAATCCCAGCTGCTGAGTAGGTTGAGGCAGGAGAATTGCCTGAACCCAGGAGACAGAGGTTGCGGTGAGCTGAGATTGCGCCATTGCACTCCAGCCTGGGTAACAAGAGTGAAACTCCGTCTCAAAAGAAAAAAAAAAAAAAAAAAAAAAGAGTAGAAAATTTCACAAATTTGTGTGGTGCTAATTTTAAAAAACAGGAATTTATATTAGGTACAAATATTTACCTAGTTTTTATTCTGAAATCCTTAACTTTTCTGGCCTGTTGGATTGCTTTTATGAGTGCTAATTTCTTCTTTAATAACTTTTTGGCTGGGTATGTGGTGGCACATGCCTGTAATCCCAGCACTTTGGGAGGCTGAGGTGGGTGGATCACTTGAGACCAGGAGTTCGAGACCAGCCTGACCAACATGACAAAACCCTATCTCTACTGAAAATACAAAAAATTAGCTGGATTTGGTGGTATGTGCCTATAATCCCTGTAATTCAAGAGGCTGAGACATGAGAATCGCTTGAACACAGGAGGCAAAAGTTACAGTAAGCCAAGATCGTGTCACTGCACTCCAGCCTGGGGAACAGAATGAGGCTCTGTCTCAAAAACAAAAAGTTTTTTAAAAATTTGTGACTTCTGGCTGCTTCCATCCAGAGAGGGTTAGCAACCTCCCATTTTTCACCAGGAGACAGCATTCTTGAGCATCTGTAAATAACAGGCACTAAAGAAAGGGCTAAACTAGGGTAGATCTTGGAAGCAAAAAATAGTTGAATTTAGGATACTTTGGCAGGAGTGAAACTGTTAATCCCAAATCTTCAAATGTGAGGGTTTCCTATGCATGTGATTTTGTGTGCACTTCTGATTTTAGTAAAGCTTGATTAACGCTGCAGCCAGGTACTGTTTAGTTTATTGCATAGTACTGGGCTCTAGTTCTGGCTTGGATCCTGCTAGTGATGTGAGCAAGCCACATAACTTTTGTGGATTCATCATTGGCACTAGTAAATTAAATGGGCTTAAGTAATGGATAAATTAAGTTCACTCTTTGAGAGCAGACCAGCATATCCCTGTCTGCTTCTTGCAAACTCATCAGTTCTTTGAAGTTATCTAAACACACAAAGATATTAAAAATTATGTTCCACCATAGTGTAGCCTTCTAAAATAAAGATTAGATTTTAAATTAGTTATCACTTTAACAGTGATGTTCCCAGAAGGTGCATTGTGTTTATCCTGGAGTTTGATGTATTCCCTGACTCACTGCCTCATACCCTTGGGGCTTCTTGTGCTTCAGTTTGAGAAGCATGGGACACAGAGGATCTCTTAGGTATCTTGCAGATCTGATATGCTATAATACTTGCAATAAACTAGAGTTTGTTTTTTAGTTTTAATAAAGTATACCTTTAAGAAATTATAAATCTGTAACAGGGAAAAATATGACTGATTTGCATGATTTAACATCTTTCTCTGTAAATTAAAGATTACAGTTCTATTGTATGTAGAGGCTGTTTCATCATAAGCTCCATGTAATTTAATAAATGGATTGCAAAATTAGAAAAACCCTTTGTAGATGTCATCATTGTTGCTTTCAATCTTTCTTTGCTGCAATTCTGCTTTTTTCTTTTCTGGCTGCTAATTGGATTAAAGACTGTTTTTGCCAACCATGGCATCTGGAGATGACAGTCCTATCTTTGAAGATGATGAAAGGTAAATGTCTTCTATTGCAGTAAACTAGCCTTTGACATTTTCAAGACTGTTATCATTCAAAAGAGCAATTTATCCAAGCTACTCTGTTAAGAATACATTTTGTAAAATTGCAGATTGTGTGGTTCTGCTTTTGTGTGATTTAGAGCGGGAGTAGTAAATACCTGGCGTGGAGGTAGCCACCAGTAACATGGCAACTATTTCCGTAGAGCCTTGATGTGAGGTCTCCTCATATCTCTCAGCACAGAGTTCTTGGCAACCACTTCAAAATGGTATCATATCCATTTAAAATCTTCAACTGAGAGCATACAAAGATTAGGGTGAACAAAGAGGAAGATGTAGTTACGAGAACAGGCTTTGAAGCCAGAATCCTAGGTTTAAATCCTACCTCTGCCACTTAATGTCATTGAAACCTTAGGTAAACCCTTAGCCCCTCTAGCCTCATCTATAAAATAAGGATATTAATAGTACCCATCTCATGGTGATTCTGTGAGCTAATATATTTAAAGCTCTTAGAACAGTGACTGTCACACAGTTAATCACTTAATAACTGTTAGCTGTGATCATCGTTACTATAATAAATGATACTTCTGCCAAAGCTAAAAAGATTACCAATATCAAAATATTAATTAGATATTATATATGTATATGTCATTCACAGAGGATATATTAACATCAAAAATATATGTTGAAGTATATGCCAGAAACATCTGACAAACCAAATCCTTTATTTATTTTTTATTTTTGAGATAGTCTCACTCTTTCATCTGGGCTGGAACGTGGTGATGCAATCATGGCGTACTGTAGTGTCACCTCCTGGGCTCAGGTGGTCCTGCCACCTCAGCTTCCCAAGTAGCTGTGATTCCAGGCATGCACCATTATGTGTGGCTAATATTTTTGTAGAAACAGGGTTTCACCATGTTGCCCAGGCTGGTCTGGAACTCCTGGACTCAATCTGCCCGCCTTAGTCTCCCAAAGTGCTGGGATTACAGGCATGAGCCACCACACCCGGCCCCAAATCCTTTATTTTTTAAAATAAGATTTCCTGTATTAATGCCAAGAATGTTTCCCATAACATTTTAAAATTATTTTTATCTTTATTATAGAATATTTCTTCCATGACTTTTTTTCTTAGTATAATAAATTAAAACCTTTTTGTTAAAACAAATCCCTTGTATTAGTTTAAGTATGGGAGGTTTGGAGAGTTCTTGTTTTAGAGTGATTAGATCTGAAAAAGATAAATGAAATTAAATATCATGGTTTTTAAATGGGAGCTGGTAGGAGAAGAGTAAAGACTTTTTACTGAGCTTTCCATGCACTATACTGTAGTCAACCTAGAATACTAACCAGGATATACTGATGGATTCTTAATCCTATTAAGATGGATTTTTTAGACGTAATCGGACTATGTGCCCACATATAGTAGTTGTATCTTAAAGGAAGAGTGAATAAGAGGGAGAAAATAGTTACATGTACTGTGAGTAGAATTTCTTAGGTACTATCACTTTAATATTTTGAAATTTTAGAGGTTTTAATAATCTAATTTTCATCTTGGAAGGAGTAACTGGTTATTTAATTAGTATTTTGGCCCACTATAATTGGTTTATTTTATTCCTTTAGCCCTCCTTACAGCCTTGAAAAAATGACAGATCTCGTAGCTGTTTGGGATGTTGCTTTAAGTGACGGAGTCCACAAGATTGAATTTGAACATGGGACTACATCAGGCAAACGAGTAGTATATGTAGATGGGAAGGTAGGAAGAAAATATGTTACTTTGTAAAATATGATATATAGAGAAACGATTTTGTTAAAGTAGCATCTTCATATGTGAATTCAGGGCTTTTTTTTTCCTTATAGTCAATAATGTTTTTGATCCATGTCATTTTTCTGTGTAGAGCAAACTAATAATATTTATGGAATTCATGGAATAGAGTATGTAATATTTAACCTTAAAATGCTTTTATTTTCTAAAACCTTGGCATCATAAATAAATAAAATTATATCTAAATGGCATTGCCTTTGTTCACTTTACATTATTTCTAAAATTAAACATTAATTTTTCTTCCATTTGAATGTCTTAAATTTTTCTATTTTATTATGTAGGAAGAGATAAGAAAAGAATGGATGTTCAAATTAGTGGGCAAAGAGACATTCTATGTTGGAGCTGCAAAGACAAAAGCAACCATAAATATAGATGCTATCAGTGGTTTTGCTTATGAATATACTCTGGAAATTAATGGGAGAAGTCTCAAGAAGTATATGGAGAACAGATCAAAAACCACCAATACTTGGGTATTACACATGGACGGTGAGAACTTTAGAGTTGTTTTGGGTAAGTTAGTGCTGTTTCTGCAGAACTCATTGTTTTTTTTAAAAGATAATGTCTGTTTAATTCCTGTAACGATTCAGACCTTCTATGGAGCTTTGAAAAGGAGAGAGAGTGTACGTGCAGGTGTATTTCATTTGTTTAAAAACATTTTTAAAAATCTTTTTGTTTCCCACCTGCTTGGGATTGTCTAGCAGGTGTGTATATTGTCTAGCAGGTGTATTTCTAATGTGTCCTGTGTGAATGACACATTGATTTAATCCACCATTTTTTATATAAGATATCTTAAGCCAAGTTTTATAGGGATGGATTTGAGGATTATAAATTTAGGTTTTAAAAACATGTAACTGCTATGATCATATAGTGGTAAATAAATCGAAATAAAACAAACAAACAAACAAACATGTAACATTGCCAGGCGTGGTGACTCATGCCTATAATCCCAGAACATTGGGAGGCCAAGGTGGGTGGATCACCTGAGGTCAGGAGTTTGAGGCCGGTTTGGCCAACATGGTGAAACCCCGTCTCTACTAAAAATACAAAAATTAGCCGAGTGTAGTGGCACAAGCCTGTAGTCCCAGCTACTTGGGAGGCTGTAGCAGGGGAATTGCTTGAGCCCGGGAGGTAGAGGTTGCAGTAAGCTGAGATTATGCCATTACACACCAGCCTGGGTGACAGAGCAAGATTCCCTCTCAAAAAAAAAAAAATAAATAAATAAATTTTTTTTTTTAGAGTCAGGGTCTCACCATATTGCCCAGGCTGGTCTTGAACTCCTGGGCTCAAATGATCCCTTTGCCTCAGCATCCAAAAGTGCCGAGATTATAGGTGTAAGCAGCTGTGACCACCCTTCTTTTCATTCTTAACAACAATATTCTTGGGAGTCTGTTGCCCTCCCGTTTGAAAGATCCAAAACTTAATCAATTTGTATTGGGACTATAACTTTCTTAAAAGGTTGTTTTGTTTCATTATAGTTTTATGAACAAAGAACAAACACAGCTTCTTCAAATTTTACGAGAGTCTCAAAACCATGAAAGCCATGAAAAAGTGTTGGGTTTTAAAATATTAATGGAATTTTAGAGATCTGGTATATCAAATCTTTCCTAAAATAATAAATAGGAAAAGTTAACTTTATCTTTAAATCACAGAATAACTTTTAAAAATTTTATTTTATTTTTACAGAAAAAGACACTATGGACGTATGGTGCAATGGTAAAAAAATGGAGACAGCAGTAAGTTGACTATTTGATTACTCTAAGTGCCATCTGTCTAAGTTACCATTGAATTGTTGCTGCATTTCCTAATTACAGAGATTTTATAATGAACCAAAGTCCTCTTGATAAAAACAAAAAAGGGGTTAAGTACTCGTTACCCAGATTCCAAAACCTTTGCCAGACAGTACCTCGTTCCGTGAGTTTGGAAACAATTTATGTTCTTAGCTGGCACAAACTTCATACTCTCCTTTCCTGTCCTGGACCAGCCTCTATCCTCAAAAGAGCCCCTAGTTAAAAAATTATATCCCCAAAGGCTGGTGTTCTCTGGTGTTTAACCATTTTAAGTGGTGCATTATATACCACTGCTTCTCAAACTTTCATGCACAGAAATCGCCTGGGATCTTGTTAAAATGCTAATTCTAACATTTCCCTAGGTGCTGCTAATGCCACTGGTCCACAGATCACACTTTAGGAATGCTTTATACCATACACTCAAAGCAGATGGTTCTTTTCTGAAAGCAAGATTTTTGTAAAATGAGTGATACAGTATCAGATGATGTGAAGGTACTCAGACAGGAAAGGGCACTCTCATGAACCCCAGAGGACAAGTGGAACTTTAGACCAACAGTGCCAATGCAGGGAGAAAGAGGCTACTCCAGTCACTGTGGCCAGGCACACTGAAATCCCCATGTAGACTCCAGTGTGTTCAGCTTTTACTGTCAGGTGCTTGTATTAGTATGGCTGTGGACGGGGTGAATGGAGGAGTGAATTTCAAGCAGGAACGAAACAGTAATCGTGTGCACACGGGAGAGAGTGGGAAGCAGAAAGTAAGGGACTAGGAGATGAAATCACTGGATGCTAATCCCCAAGTCTTATGGGGTCTTCAGGACAAGTGGGGAGTGCTATCACCTGGTACCCACCTTTCATGCTGGCTCCAGATGTGAACATCAGAGCTGGTGTTAATGGGAAGCTCTCTTCTCTAGTCACATTTTGCATGTTGTTGCTTTTATCTCGTTTGTATAGTATAGGTGTAAGACACTGAGAAAAGGTGCTTTTGGTAGTTGGAGGAAAGGAGGTCTGAGATTCATTTGCTCAGAAGACCACCTAGAACCTACTTGGTCTGATAGCTGTTTCTGAGGAGGTGACAAAGCCAGAAATCAAAAATTACAAAGATAAAGCCACATGTGGTAGCTCAGGTCTGTAGTTGCCTCTTACTCGAGAGGCTGAAGTGAGAGGAACACCTGAGCCTAGAAGTTTTAGGCCAGCCTGAGCAACATAGTGAGACTCCATCTCTAAAAAAATTAATAAATTAATTAAAATTTAAAAGTTACAAAGATGAATACTTTTCTGTTTCTGAGTCCTGGAGAATTTAATTTGGGCTCACTCAAAATTGAGTGCTTGAGCTGCTCTCTGGGTTAAATCTACTGCTAGAGACTTGTTTTATGCAGAGAGGCTTGGAGAGCACTTCAGTATTTTGTGGCCCCCTTTGGAAAAACTCCAGTTACCACTAACATGGATCAGATACCTACTGTGTGTCTAATGCCATACCTAGTGGTTCTTCCTGTTCTTTCTTTCCTACCCTGGAATTCTCTATATGGAGAATCAGCACTTTGGAATCGCATTTCCTCCCACACTCAAGAAATTCTCCAGTGTACATGTAGAGGGAATGCTGTTTTACGGTATTAAGAATGTGGTTGTACTGGGTGCAGTGACTCATGTATGTAATCCCAGCACTTTGGGAGGCTGAGGCGGGTGGACTGCTTGAACCTAGGAGTTTGAGACTAGTCTAGGCAACATGGCAAAACCCCCCTCTACTAAAAATACAAAAATTAGCAGAATATGGTGGCACATGCCTGTAGTCCCAGCTACTTGGGAGGCTGAGGTGGGAGGATTACCTAAGCCCAGGGAGGTTGAGGCTGCAGTGAGCCAAGGTTGCGCCAATGCACTCCAGCCTCATTAACAGAATGTGAGACCCTGTCTCCAAAAAAAGCAGTTGTAACTTTGGGAGGCCAAGATGGGCAGATCACTTGAGGCCAGGAGCCCCTGAACACCCTGGGCAACATGGCGAGACCCTATCTCTACAAATTATTTTTTTTAAGTTAGCTGGGTATGGTGGTATGTGCCTGATTCCAATTGCTCAGGAGGCTGAGGCAAGAGGGTTGCTTGAGTCCAGGAGTTCAAGGCTGCAATGAATTGCAGTTGAACCCCTGTACTTCAGCCTGGGTGACAAGAGTAAGACCTTGTCACACACACAAAGAATGTTGTGGTTGTAGGAAGGTGAAAACAATGTTCATCCACGTCTTTGTTCTGTAGTAATTAACAGGAAACCACGCGTTTGGAAAATAGTTCTTTATAACCCAGTTGCGTTCTCATTGTAACTACAACCTAGTCTGCAGGGCAGTTTGGGCAGCTCCATATATGGGCAGCCCTCCCCAGTACTGTACATACCCACAACAAACTCATCTTGCTGCCTGTGAGTTACAGCTTTTCTTTTTCTTTCATCTCAAGGCATCATGCCAAAATTACATATTTGTCTAATTGCCAAGAAGCTACTTATATAGATTATATTACCTAACCCTTGCCTTTTCCTCCAAAGTCTTTTTCCAAGGCTCAGTGTTAAAAATGGGGACAGGAACACACTGCACCCAAGGACATGCTTGTGGTATTCAGCACACCTCCCATAAAGAGCCAGTGGCGACATTCTTCCCAGAGCTAGGAAAAGGCTTCTCTCCCTGAGGCATCCTGTGCCTTCTTTGGCTTGGTGTTGTTAACTGGGGCCCTTGTTCTAACTACTCTGGCTGCTAAGAAGTTAATAGCCAGGGTTTAAATCTGATTGTCAGTTTCTTTGCTTTCTGAAGTAAATTATTTTTTATCCTCAAAGTCTCTTCTTCTTTCCTTCCTTCCCTGTGCTGCCTGGCTCTAACCTTTTTACTCTAGACCACTGCTGCTCAATCAAAATATAATATAATATAATATGAGGCACAGATATGACCTTCATGTGTAATTTTAATTTATGTAGTATCCGCATTTGAAAAAAAAATTTAGGTGAAGTTAATTTTAATATATTTGATTTAAATCAATATATCAACAAAAATTTAACATGTAATCAATGTAAAAAATTATTTTATACATTTTTTTGTTTCATACTAGGTCTTCTAAATCCAGTGTCTATTTTATATTTAAGCAGCATATCTACTTTGGGACTAGTCAGTTTCAAGTACCCAATAGCCACATGTGGCCAGTGGCTACTGTACTGAACAGAACAGGTATAGATTTAGTGGTGTTTGGTTTTGCTATCTGTGTATTCTCTTGGAAGCCACCTTATATCCTAAGGAATCAGATTTTCGGAGTGGTTAAGGACACCCCATCCCTGGCTGGGTGCAGTGGCTAACACCTGTAATCCCAGCACTTCGGGAGGCTGAGGTGGGTAGAACACTTGTGGTATATTATAAATAACTAATAAATGTAATGTTTATCATTTTTATTTTTGAAAGCGTATGTTATAGACACATAGCCATGAGGTTTATATCTGCCACCCCCCCTCAGAATTTAAGATTTTTAAGGATTGTAGGGATTATAAAAAGGAAACTTTTAATTCACAACAGAAATATAAAAGCATCTAAGTACAAGCTTTAGACTTTGTTTTTCAAAGCTGATTGTTTAATTAATACATTATTTTATTGTA
This sequence comes from Cebus imitator, assembly GCF_001604975.1. NCBI lineage: Eukaryota > Metazoa > Chordata > Mammalia > Primates > Cebidae > Cebus > Cebus imitator. Next base: position 180,063 of record NW_016107345.1, read on the forward strand.
CCACTAGTAATTTTAGATGGTGTTAATGCTCTAGACAAAGAGAATGTTTCTGCAACACTAATTCCTTCTTCTTTTTTTGATCCAGGGTGAGTTTGTAGATGATGGGACTGAAACTCACTTCAGTATCGGGAACCACGACTGTTACATAAAGGCTGTCAGTAGTGGGAAGCGGAAAGAAGGGATTATTCATACGCTCATTGTGGATAATAGAGAAATCCCAGAGATTGCAAGTTAATGAATTTTAATCTTAAGAAGTAAAGATCAGGACTTTTTAATTACTGTGGTAATTAAATGTGGTCAGTATGTACTTACTAGTACATTTAGTCTGCAATGTTTTTATTTTTTTAAAAGTTACATGAAACTGTAACATTCCAAGGGTCAGGAAAAAAATCAATTAGGTACAGTCATAAAAATTACAATTTATGATGCAAATAATGTAAAATGTTTTAAAGACAAATGGAAAATAAGATATGGACCAAAGTCACTGATGTTCTACAAAAGTAACCTTTACTATAATAAATACTGTAAAAATAAAATGGATGCCGCTTGATATGTGTTTATATGTATGGTTAAGTCTTTATGTGTTTTTAACCTGTGCAGATAGCCTGTTTCTCTAGTTTAAAGCAATTTGTACACAGTGATACAATTAGTTTAACTGAAGAAAATGAGAAACACTTTTTATTTGGAAACCTTAAGGAAACTTCAGATAGTGTCACAATAATTTAATTTAAAATGTGGGTTTCAGAAAATATAGTTGTTTTGTTTAATTAACATGGCGAGGACAAAAATGAAAAGAAATAGAAGCAAACTTGACACCAGATTATCAGGTGCATCCTTAGGCAGTGTTTAAAAAGTCAGAGTTGCATATCTGTGCCTGGATGTGGCACCAGTGTCAGTGCTTCTGTGACTGAATCTGCCAGTGCAGGTGTATGCACAAAGACCAGCCAAGTCAGTATACTAAATGCCTGAGGGTTGGTCATTTCAATACTCTGAAAGTCTTTCAAGGCAAGATATAGTTTAATAGTAGACTGTATTGAGGCATTTCACAAATAATGCCCCCTCACACAGAAGATCAGTAGTGATCTGTGTGAGGGGACATTCTCCATTTTTTGACTTGCTGTCTTCAATATGGTTGCCCTTAGTTACATGTCTAATTAAAATGGAATACAATAAAAAATTCAGTTTCTCAGTCACACTAGCCACACTTCAAGTGCTCAACAGTCACATGTGGCTAGTGGCTATCATACCAGATGGTGTGGATATAGAACATTTCTATCACCACACCAAGTTCCATTGGACAGCACTGGTCTAGATAGACGGTCTCAGGTTGAGTGAGTTGCTCAGTAGTGGCGTAGGATTCAAATCCAGGTTTTTCTGATACTAAGACTTATGCCCTTTACTCCTATCTCCCTGCCATTAACATATTTCCAAGAGATTTTGGGCAGAACCAGGTTCTAACAGCAGGAAAGAGAAACTGAGGGGCAGCAGAGCAGTAAGGGAAGAAGGTTTGGACAGGCCAGGACCCTGACAGGCAACGTGCAGGGTGGCAGGGTGGGTGTATTAAAAAGCCTTTGACTCCTTCCTTCTTTGAGCACCTTTTATTTTGAAGTCTTTACCACTGAAAGCTCAGCATAATACCTTTACAAAAACATTTACAAGGCTGGGCCGGTGGCTCATACCTCTAATCTCAGCACTTTGGGAGGCTGAGCCAGTAGGACTGCTTGAGCCCAAGAGTTCAAGACCAGCCTCAGCAACATAGTGTGACCCTGTCTCTATGAAACAAAAACAAATTTAAGTTTATAAAAGATTTTTACCAAAAAACTTCCCTGCTCTTCCCATTCTGCCCCCTAGTTTTGCTTCACTGCCCCTGGAATACCAGGAAACAAACCAACAGGGACTCTCTGAGGCTTGTTAAACTCACATTTGGGTTTGCTTTCACGGACTTGGGAGCTGTGGTTTGTTTTCATTTTTCTTGAGTAAAAGGTTTATTTTAATGGCCATATTTTATCTGCTAGAAAAATATTTTGTGCCATGTCCAAAAGCAAAGCAACTACTTTTAGGCTTGGGCTTTGAACTGCAGTTATTAGAGGTCAAAATCCGTGATTTGCAGTGGTTATTATGTACCTAAGCAAACACTTGGGAGTACAGTTTGATTCTGTCTTTATGGAGACCAACCCTAGGAATATAGCTTTGCCTTTGACATGGTGAGTCCACGTTTGTTTTGTTTTGTTAAGCAGCACAATAATGTAGAAACAGTATAAACTAGCTCTGAAGTTTGACACAGCAAGTTAAGTTCTTGAGCCTCAGTTTCCTCATCTCAAAATCTGAGGCTATTACTTGTCTTATTTAATTAGATATTTCAGATGTACAAAAAATAGAAAATATAACACAGTTGTAGTATTAAACTAGGTGTACCTATTGCCCAGTTTAAAATCTAAAGCATTACCAATGCAACTGAATACCCATATACCCTCCCTGTTTCCCTCCCCCTCTCTTGTATAACTAATCACTATTGTGTATTTGATGTTTATCATTCCCATGCAAGTTTATATTATTTTACTATATAGGTAGATATCAAAAAGTACAGTATTATTTTAAAATTTAAATGTGATCACATTCTGTGTATCCTTCCTACATCATGCTTTTCCCCCAGTCAACAAAGTTTTTATGTAGGTTGGTATGCGTATCTCCAGTTCCTTTAACTCTGGTATTCAACCACACAAATTCAACTACACATACCCCTAGGTAGTTTTCAGAAGATCATCAATACATCAGTGACTCTAATGAACATCTTTGTCAACATATATATAAAAGGCTCTTACAAACTGATAAGCCAAGCTAATTGTAAAATGGATAAATAGGGCTCATGCCTGTAATCCCAGCACTTTGGGAGGCCAAAGCAGGTGGATCACCTGAGGTCAGGAGTTCATGATCAGCCTGGCCAACATGGTGAAACCCTCTCTACTAAAAATACAAAAAATTAGGCGTAGTGGCGGGGCACCTGCAATCCCAGCTACTCCAGAGGTTGGGGCAGAAGAATCACTTGAACCCGGGAAGTAGAGGTTGCAATGAGCTCAGATCGGGCCACTGTACTCCAGCCTGGGCAACACAGCGAGACTCCATCTCAAAAAAATAAAAAAAAAAAGGACAAATAATAGAAGAGGAAATCCAAACAGCCAACACATTTTTGAAATAAATTAATTTGTAGTTAGGGAAATTATTTTAATGATGAAACCAGAAAAAAGAAAAAGCAATGG
>NW_016107345.1:183445-202247 GCF_001604975.1 Cebus imitator
TGAAGGGAAAAAAAAAAAAAAGAAAGAAAATAGGTATTATAAGTTCCTAGGAAAGCAATCTGACAGTATTAAAAATTCCATTTTATAAAGTAGAAATTTTATAAAATTCCATTTTATAAAAAGGTAAATCTATAATATATATAGTCTTAGAAGTCCACACAATGCCCAGTTTAGAGGGGAGTTAGTAACTAGAAGGTGGCATGAAAGGAACTTCTGAGATTATGGTAATTTTCTATTTTTGATCTGGGTTCTAGTCACAAAGACAATTCGCTTTGTGAAAAATAAGCTATATTCCTATGATTTTTATCTTTCTTTATGTTATGTTCTAAAAGAATGTTAAACTTCAATAAAACTTTTATATTTTAAAACAATGTTAAACTTCAATAAATATTTAAAAATGTACTTCCAATAAAGTTTTTAAAAATATGCCCCACATATCTTCTTCTCTTGGGAATCTATTCCATGAGAATAAAGCCATTAGTGTTGATATATAAGGATATATACAAGGACGTTTATTGCAGCATTGTTCATAGTGGGGGAGAAAAGAAACAGGAAATTACAAATGCCCATCTACAGATAAATGATTGAATAAATTATTATACATCATGAGTAATAACTCAGCCATTCAGAAGAATGAACCCCTTGACCTCCCAAAGTGCTGGGATTACAGGCGTAAGCCACTATGCGTGGCCATACCACTGACTTTTTAATATTGATTTTGTATCCTCTAACTTTACTGAGTTCAATTATCAGTTCTAAGAGTTTTTTTGCTGGAGTCTTTAGGTTTTTAAACTATAAGATTGAGTCATATGCAAAAAGGGACAATTTAACTTCCTCTTTTCCAATTTGGATGTCTTTTTAAAATTTCTGTTACCTGACTGTTCTGGCTAGGACTTTCAGTATTACACATTGATTAGTAGAAGTGAAAGTGGGCAACTTTGGTTCCACTTCTTAGAAGTGCTTTAAGCTTCTCCCTCGTCAGTATAATGTTAGCTGTGAGTTTGTCATATATGGCCTTTATTATATTGAGGTATGTTTCTTCTATGCCAGATTTGTTTTTATCATGAAGTGATGTTTAATTTTAGCAAATGCAATTGCTGAATCCATTGAGAAGGTTAATATAGTTTGGCTCTATGTCCCCACCCAAATCTCATCTTGAGTTGTAATCCCCACATGTAGAAGGAGGGACTGTAATCCCCATGTGTTGAGGAAGGGAGGTGACTGGATCATGGGGGCAGATTCCTCCATGTTGTTCTCATGATAGTGACTTCTCATGAGATTTGACCTTTTTTTTTCTTTAAAAAAATTTTTTTCGTAACATTCTTGGAGTAGAGATCTGACTGTTTTATAAGTGTCTGGCATTTCCCCTGCTTCCACTTCTCTCTCCTGTTGCTATGTGAAGAAGGCTCCTGTTTCCCCTTTGTCTTCTGCGATGAATTTAAGTTTCCATAGGCCTCCTCAGCCACGTGGAATTGTGAGTTACTTAAACCTCTTTCCTTTATAAATTACCCAGCCTCAGGTATTTATTTATAGTAGTGAAAATGGACGAATACAAAGATCACATGGTTTTTGTCCTTCATTCTGTTGGATGTGACATACCATGTTTATTAATTTGTGTATGTCAAACCAGCCTTGCATCCCTGGTATAAATCCCCTTGGACCATGGTATTATCTTTTTGACATGTTGCGGGATTCAGTTTGCTAGCATTTTGTTGAGGATTTTTGCATTTATATTCATCAACAATACTGGCCTGCAGTTTTCTTTTTTTGTCTGGTTTTGACTGGTTTTGTATCACGGTAATGCTGGCCTCATAGAATGAATTAGGAAGAATTCTCTTTTCTTCAATTTTTTGGAATAGTTTGATAAAATTGGGTGTTATTTCTTTTTTGTTGTTATTTAGTTTTTATTTCATAATCATAAACTTAACTCTGCAATCCAGGGAAGGGAACAAGGAAAACCCAAAGGAAATGCAACTAGAGCACCAAGATCATAGGATACTGTGAGCAAATGGGGTGGAGGGATGCTCTCCTCAGCTACAGGAGGAATGGTTTCGTGGTTAAGATAAAACACAAGTCAGCCAAGCGTGGCGGCTCACGCCAGTAATTGCAGCATTTGGGAGGCCGAGATGGGTGGATCATGGGGTCAGGAGATAGAGACCATCCTGGCCAACATAGTGAAACCCTGTCTCTACTAAAAATACAAAAATTAGCAGGGCATGGTGACACATGCCTGTAATCCCAGCTACTTGGGGGGCTGAGGCAGGAGAATCACTTGAACCAGGGAGTGGAAGTTTGCAGTGAATTGAGATCGTGCCACTGCCCCCCAGCCTGGCAAAAGCGAGACTCTGTCTCAGAAAACAAACAAAAACAAAAGATAAAACACAAGTCAAACTTATTAGAGTGGTCCACCATCAGCAGCGGTGATCGATCTTCTTGCTGGTCTTGTCATTCCTGAACCCAAAACCACTCCATGGCGTCCACAAATATTCATGCCTTCTTTCACCTTGCCAAAGGCCACATGCTTGTCATCCAACCACTCAGTCTTGGCAGTGCAGATGAAAAACTGAGAACCATTTGTGTTGGATCCAGCATTTGCCATGGACAAGATGCCAGGACCTGTATGCTTTAGGATGAAGTTCTCATCAAATTTCCTGTAGATGGACTTGCCACCAGTGCCATTATGGTGTATGAAGTCACCACCCTGACACATAAACCCTGGAATAATTCTCTGAAAGCAGGAACCCTTAGAACCAAATCCTTTCTCTCCAGTGCTCAGAGCATGAAAGTTTTCTGCTGTCCTTGGAAACTTGTCTGCAAGTGGCTCAAAGGAGATGCAGCCCAATGGCTCACCATCAACAGCAATGTCGAGGAACACAGTGGGGTTGACCGTGGCTGATAGTATGGGGCTCCCAGTGGTGGCAGCATCTGCAAATTGGGTGTTTCTTCTTTTAAAGTCTGTTAGAATTTAGCACTAAATCTGGTCCTGGGCTTTTCTGTATTGGGAGAGTTATTACTGCTTCAATCTTATTACATATTATTGGTATCTTTGGGTTTTCTATTTCTTCCTGGTTAAATCTTGGTAGGTTATATGTGTCCAGGAATGTATACATTTCCTGTAGGTTTTCCATTTTTGTTATTCTATAGTTGCTCATAATTGTCTTTAATGACCTTTTGTATTTCTGTTGTATCAATTGTAATGTCTCTCTCTTTTTTTTTTTTTGGAAGGAGTTTGCTCCTGTTGCCCAGGCTGGAGTGCAATGGCATGATCTTGGCTCATTGTAACCTTTGCCTACTGCGTTCAAGCAATTTTCCTGCCTCAGCCTCCCAAGTAGCTGGGATTACAGGCATGTGCCACCACACCTGGCTAACTTTGTATTTTTAGTAGAGAAGGGTTTTCTCCATGTTGATCAGGCTGGTCTTGAACTCTCAACCTCAGGCAATCTGCCCACTTTGGCCTCACAAAGTGCTGGGATTACAGGTGTGAGCCACCGTGCCCAGTCATGTCTCTTTTTTTACTTCTCATTTTGTCTGGATCCTTTGTCTTTCTTGGTTAGGCTAGCTAGTGGTTTATTGATTGTGTTTACATTTTCAAAGAACCAATTTTTCATTTTGATTTTTTGTATTGTTTTTTTCAGTTTCTATTTCATTTTGTTTTGCTATGCTCTTTATTCTTTCTTTCCTTTTACTAATTTTAGGTTTAGTTTGTTCTTGCTTTTCTAGTTCCTTGAGATGGATTTTTTAGGTTAATTCAACATCTTTCTACTTTTTAGGTATAGATGTTAATTGCTATAAACTTCCCTCTTAGCACTGCTTTTTCTGTGTCACAAAGGTTTTGGTATGTTTTTCCATTTTCATTTGTTTCAAGAATTTTTCCTTTCTTTCTTAATTTCTTCATTGACCCATTGGTTATTCAGATGTACATTGTTTAATTTCCACATATTTGTTCCCAAAGTTCCTGTTGATTCCCAGTTTTATTTCACTGTGGTCTGAGAAGATACTTTATATGATTTCAATTTTTAAAACTTCGTTGAGCCTTGTTTTGTGGCCTAACATACGGTTCATCCTGGAGAATGTTCCATGTACTCATGAGAATGTATTTCCTGCTGTTGTTGCATGAAATGTTCTCAAAATGTTAGATTCATTTGGTCTGAAGTGCAGTTTAATTCCAATGTTTCTTGAATTTCTGTCTAGGTAACCTCTCCCATGCTGAATGTGGGGTGTTGAAGTCCCCAACTCTTGTTGTATTAGAGTCTCTCTTTTTAGCTCTAATAATTGGGTGTTCTGGTGTTGGGTGCATAGATATTTACAATTGTTATATCTTCTTGCCTAATTGATTCCTTTATTATAATTACTTTTCTCGTCTCATTATTTTTGATTTAAAGTCTCCTTTGTTACATGTGTAGCTACTCCTGCATGCTTTTGGTTTGTCTGCATGTTTTTTTTTTCATCCCTTCATTTTCACTCTATGTGTCTTTCTTTTATAGATGAGATGAGTTTCATGTAGATAGCATATATTTGGGTCTTATTTTTGTTAGCCATTCAGCCAGTCTATATCCTTCAGTTGAGAAGAACTTAAACTTTTACATTCCAGCTTGTTTTCTGATTGTTTTGTACGTCCTTTCTTCCATTACTTTATGATTTGGTGGTCTTTTTTAAGGAGTAACAATGTTTCTATTCCTGTTTCGTGTATCTGCTCTACCAGTGAGTTTTATTACTTTTGTAAGTTTTCATAATGGTAGGTGTTGTCCCTTTGTTTCCCAGTTTAGGGCTCCCTTAAATATTTCCTGTGGCGCCAGTCTAGTGATGATGAATTATCTCTGTTTTTGCTTTTCTGGGAAAGACTGTACTTTCCCTTTATTTTTGAGGGACACAATTGCTGGATATAGGATTCTTAGTTGGCAGGGTCCCCCCACCCTTTTACTTTTAGTATATTATTCCTTTCTCAGTACTTTTACTATATTATTCCTTTCTCTCCTGACCCATAAGGATTCTGCTGAGAAATTCATTGTTAGTCTGATGGAGATTCCCTTATATGTGGTTTGATGCTTTGCTTTTGCTGTTTTTAGAATTGCTTCTGAATTTTGACAGTTTGACTATCATTTGTCTCTAGGAAGACTTCTTTAATCTATTTGGGACTCTTTACATTTCCTGTTTCCAAATATCTATGTCCCTTGCAAGACCTCGGAAGTTTTCAGCTATTATTTCATTAAATAGGCTTTCTATACCTTTGCCCATTTCTTCTCCTGGAACTCCCCAAATCTGAATTTTTGTTCTTGCTATTGTGTCCCATATGTCACACGGCTTTTACTGTTTTTTTATGTCTGACTTGGTTATTTCAAAAAACATGATTTCAGTTCAGAAATTTTTTCTTCTGCTTTGTCTTGTTGTCTTAAATAAGATGAGGTTATGTAGGTTGTAGTGGGAGACTTCACTGGGGATAGGGACACCAAGTGAGCCAGTCCTCCAGCACCAGTGGTATCAGCAGAAGGGCAGGTGGGCCAGTCCTCAGGCCCCTGGGTGGTCTACTTCAGGTGGCAGGCTCAGGTGCTGGTAGTGGTAGTGGCAGGTCAGGCAGGTGGGTCCTCGGGCCCCTGGGTAGCACTTGTGGTACTGGCAGTGGCAGTAATGTCAAGAGGCTGGCCCTCAGGCCCCTGGTGTGGTGTTCATGAGTGCTAGCAAAGGTGCCAATGGACTAGCCAGCCCAGTCCCCAGGCTCCTAGGTGGCATGTATGGGTGGGTGTTGCAGTGGCAGTGACAGGTTGGTTGGGCCTGTCCTCTGGCCCCCAGAGGTGCATGCAGGCGCTTGCAGCAGCAGTGGACTTGGCAGGCTTGTCCTCACACCCTTGGATGGTGTGTGAGGGAGGACTGTTTCTCATGCCTTTCAAAGCATATACAGGTATGTGCTGGCCCTGATGCTGGAAGGGAAGGATTGCAGTTGGTGGCAGCAGTCTCAGGCTGGCAGCCTGTAGGGAATGCATACTTTGGTCCCCTTTGTCCTTGGGGCAGCCTTTCTGGTGTGCTTAAGCACCCATTCTCTAGGGTATAGGATACCATGTAGGCTAGAGGGCCGAGGAACTGGCTATAGCACTGAGTCCAGCTGGCATTGCAATGCTGCAGCCCTCTAGGTGGATGTGGGATGATGTCAGTGGTGCTCTAGGAATGTTCCTGGCTGTTGAGTCCTAGGGCAGGATATAGTTTGGTGGGGGCTAAGCTCTCAAAATGGCACTATGCTGCAGTTGCTTGGGTGTCAGGGGTGAGTGGGATCCAGTGTAAATTCCCTTTCTTGAACAATACAGTTTTGTGAACTCTAAGCAGCTCCCTATACTAGGCTCAGGGCCTGTTAGGGCCAAGGGGCTCTCCTGTGGCTAGGATTGCAGGCATCCTGCTAGGAATGTGGACTGCTAGGGATCTCCCCCTTACCTTTTTCTAGTAATGGCAAATTCTTCTCAGCTCTGAGCCAATTCCAGCTGGGCTGGGTGCTTCTTTGTTTCACTCTCCTTCTGTACCTCAGAGGTGCCCCATCACTTTCCTGGTGAATTCTAGTGTTCTCTCTTAGTCTTCTTGACGTGTGGTTTCTACTTGCTGCTTTGATCCCACTTTGTGGAGGAGATGAGTGCCAGGCACTTTGTCAGCTACGTTGGTTACATCTTCCCTAAAAGAACTTGACACAGATCTTAAAAGGAACTTATGGGTTAATATCATTGATTAAAAAAAAAAAAGATGCAAACCCCTCAAATACTGGCAAACGAAATCCAGCAATATACATATAAAAATACGTCACAATCAGCCAGGCACAGTGGCTCATGCCTGTAATCCCACCACTTTGGGAGGCCAAGGCTAGCGAATCATTTGAGATCAGAAGTTCAAAACCAGCCTGGCTAACACAGTGAAATCCTGTCTCTACTAAAAATACAAAAACTTAGCTGGATGTGGTGGCAGGCACCTGTAATCCTAGCTATTTGGGAGGCTGTGGCAGTAGAATCACTTGAACCCAGGAGATAGAGGTTGCAGTGAGCTGAGATTGCACCACTGCACTCCAGCGTGGGGTACAGAGTGAGACTCCCTCTTGAAAAAACAAACAAACAAAAAAACATGACAATCAATTTGGCTCACTGCTGGAATGCAAACTTGGTTTAATACTGACACATCAATAAACTCACTAAATGAGAAAAATCTTATGATCATTTCAGTAAAATGCAGAAAAATCATTTGATAAATTTCCACATCCATTAATTATTTTTTTTAAAAGCTCCTTAGCAAATTAGAAAGCTTCTTTAGTCTGATAAAAGAGATTCATCCAGGTATTAAGCCCAGTACCCAATAGTTATCTTTTCTGCTTCTGGGCTTAATACCTGGGTGATGATGAAATAATCTGTATGATAAAACCCTATGATACAAGTTTACCTATGTAATAAACTTTCACATGTAACCCTAAACCTAAAATAAAAGTTAAAAAAAATTTAAGAGAGGCTGAGCATGGTGGCTCAAGCCTGTAATCCCAGCACTTTGGGAGGCTGAGGCGGGTGGATCACGAGGTCAAGAGATCGAGACCATCCTGGTCAACATGGTGAAACCCTGTCTCTACTAAAGATACAAAACATTAGCTGGGCATGGTGGCACGTGCCTGTAATCCCAGCTACTGAGGAGGTTGAGGCAGGAGAATTGCCTGAACCCAGGAGGCAGAGGTTGCGGTGAGCCGAGATCGCGCCATTGCACTCTAGCCTGGGTAACAAGAGTGAAACTCTGTCTCAGAAAAAAAAAAAAAAAAAAAAAAAAGAGCCCCAATTTCTACGCTCACCGGAAGACGGAGGTCCTCTTTCCTTGCCTAACGCAGCCATGGCTCATGGTCCCAAGAAGCATCTGAAACGGATGGCAGCTCCAAAGCATTGGATGCTGGATAAATTGACCGATGTGTTTGCTCCTCGTCCATCCACCGGTCCTCACAAGTTGAGAGAGTGTCTCCCCCTCATCATTTTCCTAAGGAACAGACTTAAGTATGCCCTGACAAGAGATGAAGTAAAGAAGATTTGCATGCACGGTTCATTAAGATCGATGGCAAGGTCTGAACTGATATAACCTACCCTGCTTGTTTCATGGATGTCATCAGCATTGACAAGACGGGAGAGAATTTCCGTCTGATCTATGACACCAAGGGTCGCTTTGCTGTACATCGTATTACACCTAAGGAGGCCAAGTACAAATTGTGCAAAGTACGAAAAATCTTTGTGGGCACAAAAGGAATCCCTCATCTGGTGACTCATGATGCTTGCACCATCTGCTACCCTGATCCCCTCATCAAGGTGAATGATACCATTCAGATTGATTTGGAAACTGGCAAGATTACTGATTTCATCAAGTTTGACACTGGTAACCTGTGTATGGTGACTGGGGTGCTAACCTGGGAAGAATTGGTGTGATTACCAACAGAGAGAGCCACCCTGGATCTTTCGATGTGGTTCATGTGAAAGCTGCCAATGGCAACAGCTTTGCTACTCGACTTTCCAATATTTTTGTTATTGGCAAGGGCAACAAACCATGGATTTCTCTTCCCCGAGGAAAGGGTATCCGCCTCACCATTGCTAAAGAGAGAGACAAAAGACTGGTAGCCAAACAGAGCAGTGGGTGAAATGGTCTCTGGGTGATATGATAGATCTTTATGCATAATTAAAAATCATGTGGCATGATTAATAGCAAAAAAAAAAAAAGATACAAAAAAATTAGCTGCATATGGTGATGTATATCTGTGGCCCCAACTATTCAGGAGGCTGAGGTAGGAGGATCACCTGAGCCCAGGAGGCAGAGGTTGCAGTGAGCCAAGAGTACATCACTGCATTCCAGCCTGGGTGACAGAGATCCCATCTCAAAAAAAAAAATTGATGCAAGTAAATTGTTAGGATTAATTAAGAAGATTAGGAAGTCTGCTAAATACAAACATCAAATGTATTTGTATGGACCTTTGCTCTGTAACTTTATTAAAATACAGGTTTGGCTGGTTATAGTGGCTCACACCTGTAATCCTAGCATTTTGGGAGGCCGAGGTGGTGGATCATGAGGTCAGGAGTTCGAGACCAGCCTGACCAATATGGTAAAAACCTGTGTTTATTAAAAATACAAAAATTAGGTAGGTGTGGTGGCCTGTGCCTGCAGTCTCAGCTACTCAGGAGGCTAAGACAGAATTGCCTGAACTCGGGAGGCAGAGGTTGCCATGAACTGAGATCACATCAGTGTACTCCAGCTTGGACAACAAAGTGAGACTCTGTCTCAAAAATAAATAAATAAATAAAATACAGGTTTGGGGGCTCTACCCCATTTCTAATTCAGTAGCTCTGGGGCAGGGCTCAAGAATGCGCTTTTCTTTCTTTTTTTTTTTTCCGAGATGGAGTTTTGCTCTGTCACCCAGGCTGGAATACAGTGGTGTGATCTCGGTTCATTGCAACCTCTGCCTCCTGGGTTCAAGTGATTCTCCTGCCTCAGTCTCCCAAGCAGCTGGGATTACATGTGCCAGCCACCATGCCGGGCTAACTTCTGTATTTTTAGTAGAGACAGGGTTTCGCCATATTGGCCAGGTTGGTCTCGAACTCCTGACCTCAGGTGATCTACCTGCCTTGGCCTCCCAAAGTGCTGGAATTACAGTTGTGAGCCACCATGTCCAGCCTAGAATGTGCATTTCTATGGATACAAAAAAATAGTAAAAATAAATAAGATCTGGTATTTGACAGCACAATAGAGTAGAGTCAATAATTTAATTGTACATCTTAAAATAACTAAAAGAGTATAACTGTATTGTTTGTAATGGAAAGGATAAATGCTTGAGGTAATGGGTACCCCAATTACCCTGATGTGATAATTACATGTTACATGCCTGTATCAAAATATTTCACATACCCCATACATACATATATCTACTATGTACTCACAAAAATTAAAAATTAAGAATTTGCATTTTAATCAGTTCTCTCTGGTGATACTGATGCTCCTCATCAGGGGACCACACTTTGAGAACGATTGCTATAGATTAGCAACAATGAAACTTACAATAAAATCACTTACTCAGGAATCTAACAAAAGATATGTAATACTTAAACACAGAACACTATAAATTGTTGTGGATATAAATGAAAGAGAATCTAAAAAAATGGGTACTCGACTTATGTACTTTGGAAAATTCAATATTCTGAAGACATCAATTTGCCTCAACCTAATCTATAACTTAATGCAATTTGATTAAAAATTTCCATAGGCTTCTATTTGTGGAATCCAATAAATCTGAAATGTATATTGAGGCACTGTGAGTAAAGAGCACAGATAATTAAGACAGGCTTCTTACTTCCTGGGTTTGAATACTGGCTCCATCAACTACTCTCTGATTATGGACACGTTACTTAACCCTTCTATGCCTCAGCTTTCTTACCTCTGAAATAAGGAAAAACAATTGCATCTATCATATAAGATTGTTACAGGGGTTAGATATATATCAATAAATACGTACAAAAATATATACATATATAGTTTAGATGAGTGACTAGTACACAGTAAATGCTATGTATGATAGTCTGACAAAGAAGATAAATAAAATTATAGAGATGAAATCTACTTAACATGTAGACCCACACATGTATGGACATGATTTATGACAAAGGTGGGTCTATAGAAAACTGAGGAAAGGGTCAGGCACGGTGGCTCACGCCTATAATCCCAGCACTTTGGGAGGTCAAGGTGGGTGGATCAATTGAGGTCAGGAGTTCAAGACCAGTCTGGCCAACATGGCAAAACCCCATCTCTACTAAAAATACAAAATTTAGCCGGGCATGGTGGCACATGCCTGTAATCTCAGCAACTTGGGAGGCTGAGGTTGGGAAAATCTCTTGAACCCGGGAGGTGGAAGAGCCGAGATTGTACCAGTGGCACTCCAGCCTGGGCGACAGAGCCAGACTGTCTCAAAAAGAAAAAAAGAAAAAAGAAAACTGAGGAAAGATGCAATTTGTTGCCCACATGGGAAAAACAATTGACTCAAACTTCATGCTATAAAGAGCAATTCTAGGTAGACTACAGATCTAAATGGGCTGGGTGAAAATATAAAGTGTGTGGATGATAATCCAAGAGAATGTCTTCAAGACTTTAGAGAAAAGAAATCTAAACACATATGGGTACTAACCCAAAAGGAAAAGAATGATACATTTTGCAACATTAAAATTAAGATCTTGTGTCATTAAAAGAAGCCATTAGGAGAATGAGAAGGAAAGTTACACACACCGTGGGAAAAGATTTTTAACACCTATGACTGATGAAAACCCTGTATCCAAAAGAATATATAGAACTTCACAGAACAAAAGCAAAATTAAAAAAAAAAAAAAAAAACCTTCTTCAAAGCAACCAAAACTAAAAAACCAACAACCTCAAAGCCAAAATGACAGGTAACCCAATAAAGAAATGGACAAAGAATTTAAACAGGAATTTCACAAAGGAGAAAATCCAAATGGCCAAAAACAATAATAAAAAAACTCTTAATTTTATTATTAATCAAGGAAATGAAAATGAAATCACTCAATACTCCAGAATGGCTAAAAATTAACTGGGTATTGGTGAGAATGTGAAGCAACAAGAATTCTCATGTACCACTGGGGGAGGAAGAAATTGGTACAACCATTTACTGTAGTATTACCCAGTCAAGATAAACATATACAGAATCCTATGGCCCATCAATTTTAAGTACATACATCCAAAGAAATATGTACATATATGAATCAGGAGATAAACTATAATGATAAAGGTATATATTATTTCTAATAGCCTCAAACTAGGAACAAACTGTACGTATCCTAACAGTAGAGAGGGTATAAATTATGTGACAGCCATAAAATGGAATACTATACAATGATAACAAATGAGTACAGCTACTTGCAACTACATGGCTGAATCTTGAAAACACAATGCTGAATGAAAGAAATCTGACTAAAAACGTAGGCAGCATAAATTCTAAGGCAAGGAAACAAATGATTGCCGTAAAAGAGAGTACAGTGATTTCCTAGCAAGGGGGAGGGGATCCTGACCAGGAATGGAAGCCTGTAAGACTTCCGCGGTGTTGGCAACGTTCTTGTTGTTAAGGATCTCTGCACCTTTCTCTATGCTTTATTTTTCATAATAAATAAAAGGTAGGGAGAGGAAGATAAAGAGTGAGGGTCTGGAACGTGAAAATTTTTAAGTTGTTGAATCTAGGCTTTGTCAAAATTGAAAATGAATCATGGGTTCTAAAATGTTAGTATATATCTTAGGGCAGGAATATCTCAGAAGATATTGTCAGAAAGATTTTCCATCATTGGATAAGAGGATAAAACTGCCTAATACTGAAAGAGGGAGTGGCTCCATGAGGATGGGACTAGATCCCTGAGAAGAGATGTAGTATTCTGGAATAGAGGAATGGGAAGGCAGATGGAAAGAAACATGTTAGTGCCCACAAATCCCGCTTTTTCTCACCTCCAAGCCTGTATATATGCTGTACCTAGCCAGCTCTTCCTATTTTTCCTTTCCAAGAAACTCCAGCCCCTGCCCTGTCCTTTCTAAGAGCTACCCATCCCCAGTTGGCAGGGTTACATGGCATGGTACTTCTCTGCTCTCTACTCCACAGACCAATCTTTCACCTTCTCTAGACAAGTGACCCCTATGTTACAGGTTGTCTGGCTGAGGTCCTGACAAGGCAGAACTGAGAATACACTGGAGGATCTCCTCAGAGACAGGACAAGGATAGAACACTGGATGGGGCTTTCCTTCCTGGAGTTCCTTCTCTCAGTAGTCTTGGAGAAGGGTGAGCAAGGAAAGAAGTGAGTTTGTCTGAGTTGGGGCTCAGTACATGTTCCTATCCCTACTTTTAAGCCAAGGTCTCCCCACCCCAGAGAAGTAAGTGGGGTAGGTATTAATAGTCTAATTTTATCAACTAGGAAGCGCTGACCCTGAGAAATAAATACCTTACTCAAGGGTAACAAAGGGAGAGTTGGATTACAAATACTGGTCTCTGGAGTCCAAGGGTGAGCACTCCAGAATTACTTGGTTAACAGTCATCTTCTGCACTGCCTGCTCCCTCCCAGCCCTCACCCCACCAAACCCAGGTAGACACAGATGCTATCCTCAAGTATGGAAATGTACAGTTTCTAAGACCTTATTTCAGGGGAACATGGGAAAAGACTAAAAGACAGGGAACAAAGTGTCTCGGGATAATATCCATTGTTGGCCAGAGCGCTCAAGAATCAAGACATGAGGTAACCAATCCTATGTAAGAAGCTGTTCATGCAGCCCGGGGTCCTAATGTCCTAACATCCAGGAGTATAGCTATCCTTCTGCCTTCTACCTTTTCCTCTCTGGCCCAATCAGAGCTCCTGAAGGTCAGAGACATGCAATTCAACAAGTCTGTAGGGAGTGCTTGCTAGGAATGCTCAGTAGCTACTAAGTAACACTGCCCTGGCTACCTTGGGGTGGGAGTCTGTAGCAGAGGTCAGGAGCAAAGAGGAGGTCAAGAGTTATCCTGGGTTCAGGCGCAAGACTGTTTGGGGACACACAGAGAAGTTAGTTTCCCCTTTTGGCTCTTAAAGAC
The DNA here is from genome assembly GCF_001604975.1 of Cebus imitator. Lineage (NCBI taxonomy): Eukaryota > Metazoa > Chordata > Mammalia > Primates > Cebidae > Cebus > Cebus imitator. The sequence continues at coordinate 197,031 of NW_016107345.1, forward strand.
ATCCACATTCATTGACCTGGCTCATATATCAAGGCCCTCCTTTCGGTGGAGGAGACCCCGCTGGAAAGAGTGGTATCCATTTCTTCCTGGCAGTGTTCACCATTCTGCAAACTACTGACCTGCGGCCTGGTTCATAAAGTGGCGGGCGGCTACCAGACAAAGACCTCTGAACAAACCTGCCCTTCCACAGTCCTATTCCTGGAAGTCTCAGTGAGTCTACACCAGCCCTGGAAATGAATTCAAAGGCCAACTCCCATCCTCAGCTGAGTTATTTCCAAGGAACTGGACTGCTCTGGCATCTGCCCCATGAACAAGAGCTCCAAAGTGGTACAGTCTGGCCTTGGCTCAGGTGCCAACTAATGAAACAGGTGCCAAGCAACTACCCAGACATCAGGGTACCTCCCAAATGCATGGCTTCTCACCTCAGCCTCCCACCGAAGTCCATGGGGCCTCCCACACCATGGATGAGCCTGGGAAACAAGGGGAGAAGTCAGGGAAGAGGCAATAAGCCTTAGCCTATTCCTGTGGCTGGTTTGTCAACTGACTTTGCCATTTCTTGGAGTTCCAGTGCCAAGTCCCAAAGGCCTATTCTACCCATAAAGAAGAGGCTCACACATTCCAAGAACAGCCGAAACCAGCTCACTCGTTTATTTGACTGAGAACCTTAAGAAGGACAACAAAATTAAACATTCTTTAATAAAATTCCTATAGAAAACTCAGTCAAAGGGCAAATACTCAGTTCTCTGTCCCATATCATTGAGGATTGAGAGCTCCCAGTATTCTTTGGAGAATAAGCAGTAGTTTTGCTGGATGTTGCCAGAACTCAGAGAGATCATCCATTTACACATTCAAACCAGTAGTTCCTATTGCACATATTAACATTACTTGCCCCTAGCACCCTAAATATATGGTACCTCAACAATTAACTTAAAGAGTTCCATGTGGCATGAAACCATTTCAATTTGAACTAATATCCTTGAAAAAAATCACATTATTACAAGTTTTAATAAATACAGTAAGAAGAGCTGGTATTTTTCTAAAATACTGAATTTCAGATCTGGAGTTTATTCCATAAATAGGTTCCTTTTCATTTGCTTGCTTTCTTGGATACATTTGCTCAAGTATTATTCTCTATGAAGTGAACTCTTTCATAGATACCATATAAAAACCGTATTAATATGTGCCTCATTATAGAAGCAGCTGGAAGAACTGGATCACACAGTTACCTAACTGAAAAGTAACTTAGGAAAAAGCTCTGCTTTTTGTAAAACTTTAAAACACAAGTTGAAGAATACCAAAGAAACATTTATATAGAACTCCCACTAGAAATTTTATAAATATATATGTAGCATATTTATATATATTATATTTGCCTCACCAGTAGATTTTCAGCAAGTCTGGCTGGAATGATGCTTTCATGGAGATAAATATTAACAAAAGAATTAATGAGTGTCCACAGGTTTAAAAGATTTCTTCTCGAAAATAATCATAAATTCAAATTATATTACGAGTTGCAGTTTATACAATTTTAAAAGGGAAGAAAGATAGATGCCTTTCTTTTTAGCCTCATTTGGAAAGTAGGAACAGCCACCAACCCTCAGGTGTGGATAAGTTGTTGGCTGAGTGATAACACTTGGTCACAACATTGAAAAGAAGTATTTACACCATTCTGGGAAAGTACCAAACATTAGAAAAAACAAACAAACAAAAACAGAAACAATCTCTAGTAGCATTCCTTGGCGTGCAAAGTCAGCAGGAAATGATTATCCATTGACAGTTTTCATGATAAGTCTTGGAAGTATTCAAAAAGCAGAGGGAATCATCGAGGATTGTTCAGATTAGGTTCTGTGGGATGCCTTGTTCTTAATTTAACTCTGAGTTCCAGGATTTCATTCCCTTTATAACATCTCTGACAGGGTCAGGTTCAATTTAGTGCAAGTGCAAAATGAAAACGAAATGAAACCAACAAATACGTTAGGAGCAAAGGCTGATCGTTAAGATCTGTAGTCTTTCCGAACTGTGTGGGCCATCCAGTTCACTTTAGTAGTCCAGCTTTCCCTGAGCGCCTCATCAAATTTTTGCTTAAACTGTTTGAGTGCTTCTTCTTCACTCTTCCCTAATGCAAGAGAGTCCTAAAATGGAAGGGGGGAAAATATGATTTTATATAACTTTAGTAGAGATGTGCAAATATCAAAGTTTGCAGGAGGCTGGCTTGGTTGTGCCTCCCCGGCCACCATCAAGCAGCATGCTTCCTGTTCTTATTTGAATATTATCTGTAGGAGGCAGAACCCCAAGACAGGGAGATATATAATATGACTTCTTCCAAAAGATTTTTGAAGATGAAAATAATTTATAATTACTGCAGGACATAAAGCAGCTTGCTACTACCACCCAAATCCAGTAAGATGACTCAAGACCCACTAAGACCCTGGCAAGAAAAAGTCAGGCTGTTGAAAATCATGATGTCAACCTGCTCCTGATCTGCAGTCTTCCAGTAACGTGAGTAAGAAGGCCATATCCTAATACCAGTCTTCTTTATGCTCCTTCTACTAATGGGAAAATCTTCTGGGTTACAAGCCACTCTTCAAAATTCCTCCTTTATGTGAACTTCCCAGATTCTTTCCCTCCTGGCTAAGAACTATCTTAGAGGAAATGACTTTGTTCTACTCCTTTCAGACACTTGAATAAAACAGGCAGCTAAAACTGAGCTCAATGTCCACAAAGTCCAATATAGAAGGAAAAGGGATTTTATACCTTAAGATACTGTATATCCTTGACTGATGTGAGTTCAGGAAGCCCTGCAGTCAACATCAATGCAAAGAGAGTGATGAAGAGATTCCCATGCCGTCGTAAAATCAGATATGCATCCTCACAACACTGACGGAACCTTTGGTTGATGCCACAAACCACATGAGCACAGTGTTAGAGGGGAGACAGCACATTTCATAAAGGAAATTAAGAAGACACAGCTAAACTTTCTATTTGAATAAGAAAATTTCTACTGAACTAAAGGTTCATTTCTGATTTTTACTTCTGTGAAAATTGTCCCAGGACTAAAATCTACATAAAACAATCAGTCTAACTTCACACACCTATTTTTCAAAAACAAAACTAAATTAAAATTCTATGTTAAAAGGCTATAACATTTTTATTAATAATCTAGACTTTTTAATTCTATGAGACACAGGAACTGATTATTAATTCAGTGATAATTACAATCCATGAGGATTTCTGAACATACTTCTGGGTTCTGTATTTGTGGTCTAATTCCAGGGACTAATTTTTTTTAATGGCCTTCCGATCAGTGTCAGTGCTATTGCATTGCTACTTCCTATCATCCTGTCATCCCTCTCTCTCCTCTTCAAGATGGTCCTTCAAGAGGATCATCTAATTTTTTTTTTCTTTTTTTGAGATGAAGCCTTGCTCTGTTTTCGAGGCTGGAGTGCAGTGACTCAATCTCGGCTCACTGCAACCTCTGCCTCCGAGGTTTAAGTGATTCTCTCCTGCATTAGCCTCCTGTGTAGCTGACATTACATGTGTGCGTTACCACACCTGGCTACTTTTTATATTTTTAGTAGAGATGGGGTTTCACCATGTTGGCCAGGCTGGTCTCAAACTCCTGACCTCCAGTAATCCGCTTGCCTCGGCCTCCCAAAGTGCTGGGACGTCAGCTACCGTGCCAGGCCGAGGAGCATCAAATTTTATCCCTCTTATTTTGCCAAAGAGAAAACGAGACCCACTGAGGAATATTCTGCAGAAACTCAGGCAGAACTATAAAGGATAGTGACAATCATTTGTTAAGTATGTGTTAGTTACAAGATATATCTCTAATCATCATAGTAGCCCTTAATTTTATTATTTTTGTACCCACTTTAAAATGAAACAAAGGCAAAAAGTATTATGCTTGGGAACAGGTAGGTAGTCAGTAATAGATCAGAGATTACAAAATTTGCCCCGAACCCCCGTTCCATCACTCTACTCCATACACAATGATAGCAGATGTCTTTTCAGCCTCTTCCTATCAACTGTCTTAATAGTTTCAGAGACTTTTCTGAAACAGGTAAAAGGTAGTATATTATTGGAATAAAATGCAATAACTATTTTAAATTTCTAGCATTCTGTTTCTCCTGAGAATTTCTGAACCAGCACAATAATCTGACAGGCAAATTCCTCCAAAAGCTTCCTATAATCAGACTGAATATTTCCTAGATCCAAACATAACTCAGCTAAGAAATGCTAGTCTACTTGGTCAGATAAGAAAATGTTAGCAGTGTTTACCCTTGACACAAGGGCAGTACTCACCGGCCAAACTTTTCTGTATTTCCTGTTTTTCCTTGTTGAATGACATGGATGAAATCATAGGTAAGAATAAAAGGCACTCGCTCCCTTTTAATGCCAAACTTAGATTTGAAATTTCCAAGAATATGTCCAAAGTCAATGTGGAAGAGCTGGAAAACAAATGGGATTTAATTTCCTTCATTTTTCTGGTGGGTTCTAAATAGAAAGGCAAAACCTCCATAGTCCTAGACCCCCAGGCACTACACCCAATCTCATCTAAGCCATTCTCCCTCTGTTTATAGCCTTCTGAGCCAGGTGAGAAAAGAGCACATCTAACACTCTTAAGAGTTTTATAATCAATAATAACCCTGATACTAGACTGTAGATATCTAGTGGGAAAGGAGACTCTTTAGAAAGAAAAATACATCGAAATAATTAAAATGTCTGATTTTCAAAAAGTCAAATAGTTCTATAAAACGTAACAAGAAAAGGGTACAGGTTGGGTGTGGTGGCTCATGCCTGTAATCCCAGCACTTTGGGAAGCTGAGGCAGGAGGATCACTTGAGCCCAGGAGTTTAAGGCCAGCCTGGGCAACATAGCAAGACCCCATCGCTACAAATGTACAAAAAAATTAGCCAGGCATAGTGACACATATCTGTGGTCTCAGCTACTCAGGAGGGTGAGGTGGGAGAACTGCTTGAGCCTGGGAGGTTGAGGCTGCAATGAGCCATGATCATGCCACTGCACTCCAGCCTAGGTGACAGAGTAAGACCCTACCTCAAAAAAAGTACACCCTTGCCCTATTAGCTCCCCACATGGAGTGCTACTATTTGGAGCTAACTTCTTACTCTTCTCACTAGGTGTTTTTCCTGGTGTCTGCCTCTATTTTTCTAAATAATATGTTTATACTCATTTTTGCTTCTTTTTTTTTTTTTTTTT
>NW_016107345.1:202352-203380 GCF_001604975.1 Cebus imitator
CACCATGTTGACCAGGATGGTCTCGATCTCTTGACCTCGTGATCCACCCACCTTGGCCTCCCACAGTGCTGGGATTACAGGCTTGAGCCACCGCGTCCGGCCTCATTTTTGCTTCCTAATTGCATATTATTATTCTTATTACGGAAGATAAAGATTTAGTACTTTTATGCTAAGATAATGCCACATATTGTGGCATTATGTCATAATATCTGGCGACCTCAATATTCAGTGTTTTTATTTTTCACATATTGTTCACTTTTTTCCTTGAGAAATTGTATGCATGTATTCATACATTCATTTAGTTTAGTGTTCTATAACCTTATTATTAATTCTTCCCAAACTCTCCTTAAAAATCTACAAATCAAACCACAACAACAAATCTACAAATCATTTTCAAAGCTGTTTTCCAGTCAGTCAAGTAATCTATTGGTTTCTATCTGGGCTGCTTGTTCTCTGGTTGTGCTGCACAGCCATCAACCCCGGCCTTCCTTTTCCTCTTCTCCCATTTGGAGCCCCTGTTTTCTGTGTCCAACATCACATTCTCTTTGGTTGAGACCAGGGCTTCTCAACATTGGTGCTATTGGCATTTTAGGCCATATAATTATTTGATATGGGGTTCTGTCCTGTATACCACAGGGTATTTAGCAGCATCCCTGGCTTCTACCCACTAGACTATGCCACCCCCCAGTTATTGCAACTAAAACTGTTTTCACATATTGACAAATATCCCGAGGGAAAAAAAAATCACCCCACTTGAAAATTATTGGTTTAGGCTCTTGTTTTGGTAGATGCCCTTATTCTGGCAATCTGAGAAAAGCTGCAGAGGAGTGACAGCTTTTGAGACCCTGCAAGTTGGAAAAAATATCTTCATTCTACCCCTTATTTTTGATTAATAGTTTGGTTATCGAATTTTAGGTTAGAAATCATTTTCCCAGCCGGGCGCGGTGGCTCACGCCTGTAATCCCAGCACTTTGGGAGGCCGAGACGGGTGGATCACGAGGTCAAGAGATCGAGACCATCCTGGTCAA
>NW_016107345.1:203590-210301 GCF_001604975.1 Cebus imitator
AAAAAAAAAAAAAAAAAAAAAAAAAAAAAAGAAATCATTTTCCCTCAAAATTATGCAGGCTGACTTGCACTGTCTTCTAATTGCCAATGTAGCTATTGAGGAGCCAAGTCATTTTGACTTCTAAACTCTGCTATGTGATCTGCTGTGTCTCTGGGGAGGTTTTAAGACTTGCTCTTTATGTCTGATACACTGATTTTTCATAGTGCAGACCCTTAGTAAGGGTGTTTTTCTTACATTGTCTGAGAATTTTTGTGCTACTTTGACTGAATATTCGTGACAACTGGCTCTGGGAAATGTCTTAGTATTATTTGCTTTGTAAGTGCCCTTCTTTCCTCTTCTCTTTTACTTCTTTCTGGAATTCCCATTTAAGCTGAGAGCATACCTCCCTGGACAGAGTCTCTATCGTTTCTGGATCTTTTCTCTATTTATCATATTTTTTGGAGATATTAAGTCATGGTAAATTAAAAAAAAAGAATATGAGCCAAACTGCCAGGGTTAAAATCGTGGTATGTCTACTCTCTGTTGCCTTAATATCCTAACTTGTAAAACGGGGCTAATGCCACCACTCTATAAGGTTGTCATTAGGACCAAAGGCATTAAATTATAGATAAAGCACTTACTATGCCTGCCACAAAATATTTACCTATTTCTATTTTAACTTTTTATTTGTTCCTATTTCTAATTTTCAAGGCCTCTTTGTTCTGACATTTTAAAAAAACAGAACCCTATAACTTTATAGATACAATGTATTGTTTTTGCTTTGATTTTTAAAATCACCCTCTGTTTACTGCAGTTACTCTGTTTTCTTTTCTTCCCTATTTTGCTTGTTTGGTCTCTATCTTTCATGGTAGAGGCTTCCTTTAAATGTCTGCTAATCTAGTAGCAAGTAGAATGGTGGCTGCAAGGGCTGGGGAGATATTGGTCAAATAATACAAAATTTCACTTAGATAGGAGGAGTAAGTTCAAGAGATCTGTCTTATAACACGGCAACTATAATATATTGCATTCCTGAAAACTGCTGAAAGGCTAGATTTTAAATGTTATCATCAAAAAAAAAAAAAGATAAGTATGTGAGGTAATAACATGTTAGCTCAATTTATCAATTCCACAATGAAGACATATTTCAAAACAGTATGTTGCACATGGTAAACATATACAATTTTTGTCACTTTTTAAAAGTATCTTAATCCTTAGCTGACCATTCATATTTAACAATGAATCACTATTTGAAAATTCTATGTACATGGTAGGCTTGCTTGTTGATTGGTGGACTTCCTTGTAGAGAAACTAGGGAGAAACCTCAACTGTCAGAATCTGTAGGACTTTTCACTGGGACCAATCAGATTTCTAGAATGGAATCATCTAGTCTCTTGCTGAGGGTGGAGCTATACACCTGGCTGCCAGTGTTCTTAGAATAAAGCAAGTGGAAGTGGCTGCAGATTGTACCATTTAGTATGCCAACTTTCACTCCATCTCTATTTTTAATATGGGATCCTTTCCTGTAGCCTCGGCAGAAACAAGCGTGCTTGAGTCAGAACCAGTTTCTTCAGAAAATAAATCTATCTCCTTCTTGGCACAGGAAAGGGGACTTGAGTACCTAACTGCTCAATATATAAACTGCCTGCTAGTTCTGTTTCAGCCTCTTTCTATATCCCTCCTTCAACAGTTCGTGGTGCCTCTGATTCCAGAGCTTTTATGAGACTTGTGTACCCCTTTCCAAGTACTTTCTATTTTCTCAGTTCTGCTAAGTCACTGCCACTTCTCTATCTCACTTTCTATCACCCCCAAGGCTATTTATATGTTTCACCCACTGTGGCCTATTTTCCTATCATCTTTGACTTCTTGAGTTTACATATCTCTTATTCCTTATTACAGTTTTAGAGGGGTATCAGAAGAAAATGGAGATAAACCTAAGTGTTCAACGTGATTGACTGAAGTCCAAGAGAATCCTTTTAAGTATGAACACAAGGTTCCTCAATCGTATGTAGTACATTCATGTATTATAGTGTATTACAAATTCATTCCACATCCACTCTCAAAGCCCAAGCCAGAACTAATCCAGATTTCCTAGGACAAAACTCTGGTTCCTCACAGAATCACAGTTTACAAAGTGACCCAGAGAGATTTTCATTCTAGTATGCCTCTAGTGTGGAAATTCCTAGGGTGGCTAAACTGAAAAATTATCTAAGGTATCTCATCTGTCTTTGCTTAATATAAAAAATTTTTATAAACATGTCACTCTGAAAAATGAAATTTTCATTTGAAAACTTAATTACTCCATAAATAACATGGTCTAGATTCCCTAGGTATCCCAGAATGCTATTACTTACACAACTGTTCTTCCTTCTCCTATATATGAATAGGTTTGATGTTCTAAAAGAGAAAATGGCTCAAGTGGGGTTCATCCCAACTTTTTTTTCAAACACTGGTTATCTTTAAATTTAATACAACCACCACATTATCTGCTCTTTCTACTAGGTACACATGTATCCCAAATATAATTTCTTATATTAAAAGAATAGGCCACTTTAAAATAACTACAATAATTTTTTCAATAATTTTTTTTTTTTTTTTTTGAGATGGAGTTTCACTCTTGTTGCCTAGGCTGGAGTGCAGTGGCATGATCTCGACTCACTGAAACCTCTGCCTCTGGGTTCAAGTAATTCTCTTGCCTCAGTCTCCCAAGTAGCTGAGATTACAGGTGTTCACCACTACACCCAGCTAAATTTTGTATTTTTAGTAGAGACGGGGTTTCCCATGTTGGCCAGGCTGGCCTTGAACTCCTGACCTCAGGTGATCTGCCTGCCTCAGCCTCCCAAAATGCTGGGATTACAGGCATGAGCCACCATGCCTGGCCTTCAAAAATTTTTTAAACAAATAAATGCTTACCATCTAACTTTAAGCAAGCAAACAAATGAATACACATAGTAGACTGTATATGAAAAGAAGAGGTGGTAAGAAATTGAAGTGAAGACAAAGACAGGACACTGAGAATCTCACTAAAGAATCTGGCTGAGCTGCACAAGAGGTTATGCTATGCACAAGTAACAGCATTACAAAGGCCCTTTGCAGAGCCTGGGGAGCAGCTCACCTGGCCAGTTTTTTTGACCATGATGTTGTCACTATGTCTGTCACCAATTCCAAGGACATAAGAAGCTACACAGTAGCCAGCACAGGACAGAGTAAATTCCTCAATGGCTCGGTCCAGGTCATCCCTGAACAAGAGAAAAAAATAGAAACAAAAAAGATTTTCAGCCTCTAACCGTATAGAGTGAGACCCAAACCATACCTCTGTTTCCTTTTTAATTGTGAGAACACAGAGCTGCCAAAGCCATATAAGAGAACATGTGGATCAGCCAAGGGGAGTGTGGGTGGTCATCACAGGGCAGGGCCACGAGAGCTGCCTTCAAAGACACTAAATAACTGGGCCTTAGACATTCAAATTCCTGGGTCCTGAAAGCTGTGTTTCAGTGGGGCTGTGCGTAGGCTCGTGTGGATCGTGATTCGAAGAGACCATGGCTTTACTAGAGCATGCTGGGGGATGGGAACATTTTTGTTAGTTTTGACCAAATACTGACTACAATTTCGTGTTTAAGAGTTAAGTTACTGCAGTTTCAACCATTTAAGTCACTGACTTTAATTAGAAGTAAGTAATAGAGATTCCTTGGAGACAAGGCCTTAAGATTAAAATTTGGAAACTGATTTTCATATTACAAGTCCTTGATAAAATGTATCTGACTTTGAAGTATTTAGGCAAAAATACTTGCAGACCATTTCCCCCTCACTGTGAAATTCATACACACACACACACACACATATTAGTGCTTTTCTAACGCCATAGCCATAATTCCAAGCACTGTATTTTTTACTTTGGAGAAATCACAATCTATAAACTCATTAAAAACTTATTTAAGTTCATACATTCACATAATTAGAGAAGCTGATGCACTTGAAGAAAAGCTTCAATGTTATATTTAAATACCTAAACTCATAGATTGTAACTTTACTGCAGGGCTCTAAAATTTGATCTAGATAAAGTAGAATTCAGCATTTACCATCTATAAGACTTTGGGAAGGCCTATGTGTCGTTTTGTTCTAACTTGAAATGAAGCAATAAATAAAAAACACTAATATTTCCTCTAACACACTGATGACTTCTATTGGGAGCATATAGTATTTCTTTGGCTGCTTGTACAGAAAAATGATAATTAAACAGAAGAAACCAACCCAGAATTGTATTCTTTGAGCCAATTCAGAAGGGCATCTTTGTTGAAGGCTGCTGCAGCAGCCACATTGCTACTGTTCAGCTGAATGTCAGCAATTGTTTCAGAGGTGCTCACAACTTCAATGAGGCCAGAGCGATCTCCTGTTGCTAAACAGCCGTAAGGCAACATCCTGGAACGAAGAAAATGGGCATAAAGAGTGATATTTTCCTTAAAATGAAACATTAATTTGGTAAGATTTTCCCTTTAATTAAAAAAAAAACTTTTATTATTATTGATATACTTGTTACTATATTATTGTCATACGAAAAAACACAAGTTGTACCAAGGGAGTAAACCTCTTGGCCAACGGAAGCAGTAATGTACAAGGATTCCAATGTGCCAATTACATATAAAATTTTTTATCTATTCTGGTGAAACATTCTACTTGCTTGCGCAGGTGGACAGAAGTACACTGGATAAAACTCTTTCACACTTAGTCTAGATTTGGGGGAAGTAAACCACTCTTTATGGAATACCCAGTAAGTGTCATGTGCCAGACTAAGCACTTTAGGGAAACTCCATCCTTATAGCTGTTCAAGCCTACAATCTTTCTTTCTTTTCTTTTTGAGACAGGTCTCACTCTGTCACTTAGGCTGGAGTGTGGTGGTATAATCTCAGTTCATTATGGCCTCCAGCCATCCTCTCCCCTCAGCCTCCTGAGTAGCCGGGACTACAGGCATGCGCCATTACACCTGGCTAATTTTTTTAAATTTTTGTTGAGACAGGGTTTGGCCATGTTGCCCAGGCTGCTCTTGAACTCCTGGGCTCAAGTGATACTCCCTCCCCAGCCTCCCAAAGTGCTGGGATTACAGGCATGAGCCACCACACCTGGCCAAGTATGGATTTTTCACTGTTGTATCTATCCTCAGTGCCTCAGTCTAGGCCTATCACACAGTAGGTGCTCAATTAATATTTTAAAATCAATAAACAAATTGAGTAATACAAGCCCTACAAGGTAAGTTACCAATTTTGCAAATGAGTAATGTAAGTAACTTCCCAAAAGTCATACATGTAACTAAGTGGAAGACCTAAGACTTAAAGTTGGGCCTTAAATGGGTCTTAGATTAAAAAGATGTGAAGATGTCTTTACATAGACAAAGTGACTGATTATGAAACAGGCTGCTTCTTGTGAGTAAAAATAGATAGGCTGATTTAGATGAAGAACTGCTACATGTTTTACAGTTTACAGTGACTGACAAAGACTTAAACCAGACCAGCAATGTGACATCAATGGGTCTGCATGCTGACTTCTCATTTCTTGAGTTGAGATCTTACCTCCCCAATTGGGTTCCAAACTCCTTGGATACAGCAACTTTAACTGAAAAGAGGTGACTGAGTATTTACAAAGGACTTAGTAATCTGTCAGAAAGATGAGAATTGACATTCTAACTAGAGCAATAAATTCTGAAGAACAGATTATCAATTAAATTTTTTGCTAAATTGATAGGTGGCATTTTGCTTTGATTTGCACTTATTTGATCCCTAATAAAGATTATTACTCTCAGATCTCTTTTGCCCATTTTTTTTTTAAGAGTCAGTATGTCACTTTGTTGCCCAGGCTGGAGTGCAGTGACATGATCATGGCTCACCATAGCGTCAAAGCCCTGCGCTCAAGGCAATCCTCTCTCTTTTGGCTGCCAGAGTAGTTGGTACTACAGGCGTGTGCCACTATGCTTAATTTTTTAAAAAAGTTTTCTGTAGAAATGAGGTTTTACTTTGTTACCAAGACTTGTAACTCCTGGCTTCAAGTGATCCTCCTGCCTCAGCCTCCTAAAGTGTTGGGATTATGAGCCACTGCACCTGGATCTTTTAAGCATTCTAAGATTTCTTTTGCGACTTAGCTATTTATATTCTTTGCCGATTTATTGAGGCTTTCGACATTTTCTTCAGTGACTTATGTGAACTCTTTGTATACTAATATTACCTTTTTCTTGGCTGGGTGCGGTGGCTCACGCCTGTAATCGCAACACTTTGGGAGGCCAATGTGGGCAGATCACCTGAGGACAGGCGTTCGAGACCAGCCTAATCAACATGGAGAAACCCCATCTTTACTAAAAAAATACAAAACTTAGCCAGATGTGGCGCTGCATGACTGTAATCCCAGCTAGTCAGAAGGCTGAGGCAGGAGAACTGCTTGAACCTGGGAGGTGGAGGTTGCAGTGAGCCAAGATTGCGCCACTGCACTCCAACCTGGGCAACAAGAGTGAGACTCCAACTCAAAAAAAAATTACCTTTTTCTCATTTTGGTTGCAAATATTTTCTCTAAAAGCCTGTAATCCCAGCACTTTGGGAGGCTGAGGCGGGTGGATCACGAGGTCAAGAGATCGAGACCATCCTGGTCAATATGGTGAAACCCCGTCTCTACTAAAACTACAAAAAATTAGCTGGGCATGGTGGCGCGTGCCTGTAGTCCCAGCTACTCAGGAGGCTGAGGCAGGAGAATTGC